>NC_091434.1:152255067-152558161 GCF_964237555.1 Oryctolagus cuniculus | reverse complement strand
AGCCCAGCTCTGGCCGTTACGGCCATTAGGGGAGTAAATCAGCGGATGGAAGACCTCTCTTTCTCTCTCTGCCTCTCTGTAACTCTGCCTTTCAAATAAATAAATAAATAATCTTTTAAAAAGAATATATAAAAAAAAATCTAAAAAAAAAACCTCAAATAATCAAGTTACTATGAGAAAGGATCTGACAACTATGAAATTGATTCAGTTAACATTTCTTGTGTGTATATTTTATTTTAAGCAAATTAGCTGTATCAAGTAAAGTTTGAATTTGCAGATGCAAGTCTGCTCCCCATCCTTTGAAATGACTGAAAATAGAAAATGTTGCTCTCATTCATTTGGAAGTGTACTGACAAAAGATATCAATGCACAATTTCAGGAAACAAACGTGAGACATATTCTGCATCCCTGAATTATTGTTCCAAACTGATACCACACACAGCTGGTGTTATGAAGACTCCAACTTCCTCAACAAGGGAAACCGGAAAAGGTCAATCTAACATGAAAAACAAACATACAATAATCAGGTGTACAGCTGATGATTCCCCAGCAAGTGAAGACCCAAGGACTCCAAGGACTGACTATTTTATATCGTTAAAAAACAACAGGGCTGGGGCAGGGGCTCAGTGAGTTAAAGCCCCGGCCTGCAATGCCAGCATCCCATGTGGGTGCCAGTTGGAGTCCCAGTGCTCCATTTCTGACTCAGCTTCATCATGACAGCCTGGGAAAGCAGTAGAGGATGGCCCAAGTCCTTGGGCCCCTGCACCCGCATGCGAGACCCAGAGGAGGATCCTGACTCCTGGCTTCAGATGGGCTCAGCTCCGGCCATTGTGTCCACTTGGGGAGTGAACCAGTGGATGGAAGACAGCTCTCTCTCTCTTTCTCTCTTTGTTATCTACCTCTCTCTGTAACTCTGTCTTTCAAATATATAAAATAAATCTTAAAAAACAAACACAATGACAAACTCAAATGTAAATTCCGCATGCCTCTGCTTAGTGAGAGCCTGAAGTAAAATGAGGCATGTATAGCATGGCTGCAAAGGTTTTCATGATATGCACAAATAGTGGCAAGGCAATTCTGCTCACTGTGCTCTCTTATTTGGCAAATAAATCTCTGATGCATCTCTCAAAAGAAATTAACCAAAAAAGTACATATACCAGGAGTTTTAGTTCTATCCTTACATATTACTAACTATTCCGATTAAAATTTCAGAATAGGGGCCGGTGCTGTGGTGTAGCGGGTAAGGCCATCACTTGCAATGCCAGCATCCCATATGGGCGCCAGTTCGAGTCCTGGATGCTCCACTTCCAGTCCAGCTGTCTGCTATGGTCTGGGAAAGAAGTCAAGGATGGCCCAAGTCCTTGGGTCCCTGCACCCACGTGGGAGACCCAGAAGAAGCTCCTGGATCCTGGCTTTGGATCCGTGCAGCTCCGGCTGCTGCAGCCATCTGGGGAGTGAACCAGCAGATAAAAGATTCTCTCTCTCTCTCTTTCTCTATCTCTCTCTCTCTCTCTGCCTCTCCTTCTCTCTGCATAACTCTTTCAAATAAATAAATCTTTAAAAAAAATTCAGAATAATTGATCAGTACTGTCACAGGAGAAAATGCCACTTAATCCATCTGAATTGGAATTAAACCAAGCAAAAAAATATGCTACAACATCCATATTCAGGTATTGTAGATTTTTTAAAAATAATTATAAGCATGTATTACTTAAGAAAATCTAACAAACATATAAACCAGATAAGGTAGTAAGTGGTTATTTGTATTTAGGAAGAGTCTCCTTAACTATTGCAAAGGTCCCAAGCCCACTCACATAGCAGACATCTTCCTGAATAACGAGAAGGACATTGACACTATTGTGTTCAGTAAGACCACCACTCTAAGAAGAGATTAAGTTTAATTAATCATTAGGTGAGGTAAACAGAACACCCAGAAGTACTGATGTTTGGCCTTCAAAATAACTCAGTACCACTTCCCAATACTTCACAGACAGCAGACCACTACAAGAACAAACTACTTTTAATAATTAGTTTGGGGGCCGGCACCGTGGTGCAGTAGGTTAATCCTCCACCTGCGGCGCTGGCATCCCATATGGGCACTGGTTCTAGTTCCACTACCCTGCTTCCAATCCAGCTCTCTGCTGTGGCCAGGGAAAGCAGTAGAAGACGGTCCAAGTCCTTGGGCCCCTGAACCCATGTGGGAGACCCGGAAGAAGCTTCTGACTCCTGGCTTCGGATTGGCGCAGCTCTGGCCATTGCATTTATTTGGGGAGTGAACCAACAGAAGGAAGACCTTTCTCTCTGTCTTTCCCTCTCACTGTATGTAACTCTACCTCTCAAATAAATAAAAAAAAATAAAAATAATTAGTTTGGTAGGGGCTAGGGCTGTGGCACAACATGTTAAAGCCCTGGCCTGAAGTCCCGGCATCATTTCTAGTCCCAACTGCTCCTCTTCGGATTCAATTCTCTGCTATGGCCTGGAAGAGCAGTAGAAGATGGCCCAAGCCCTTGGGCCCCTGCACCCACGTGGGACACCCCAAACAAGCTCCTGGTCCTGACTTCGGATGATGGGCTCTGCTCTGGCCTTTGTGGCTAACTGGGAAGTGACCCAGCAGATGAAAGACCTCTCTCTCTGTCTCTACCTCTCTCTTTAACTCTTTCAAATAAATAAAATAAATCTTAAAAAAAATAATTAGCTTGGTAGGCCCTAAGATATGTAAATTCCAGCCCTATGGAAAAATGATGCAATCAGAAACATAAATCAATAACATAAAAATGTTAAAAACTGGTAAATTTTAAAACTAAAGAAAACTATTCATAGAAATGAAAAAACAGTAACATAAATGACTAATAATAATACCTGATTAAATATAGGCAACACATAAAAATAAAAATGGCAATACAAATTGAAACTGAATTAGTTAATATATATTTTAAGACAATTAAAACTCACAACAGCCCCATGACACAGTGCTATCTGTATCCTCATTTTTTTACAAAAGAAAAAACTGAGAAATTAATCTACCTTAAGGTCATGCAGCTAGTAGAAGAAAAATTCCAACCCAGAAAGTCTGACTCTAGAGTAAAAAAATCTACTGGATAGAGCGTGGATTCTGGAAAGAATAACAGGTCATTAAAAATGATGGATGCTTTGTGATAGAGGACAGTGATGGAAGAGGGGTGGGGAGGGCATATAAAGTGGCATAGATGTTGGAGAAGGAGCTGAAAAATCATGGTTCTGTGTGTAAAAGAGGTGTTTCTAATGAGGATCATGGGACAAAGTTTAATAAAAAAAAAAAAAAAAAACAGGTTGAGAGTTGCACTAGTGAACTAGGAAGGTTCATACATAACTGGCACCTGAGATGAGCATCAAAGAGTGACAAAGTGGCTAAGAGCCGAATCTCTGGAAATAGGCCCAGATACAAATAGAAGGCCTTGCATGAGAAAAACACTCAGGAAAAAAGCAAATAAGCTTTGTTTGGCCTCAGTGTATATCCAGTAGTAGTGGGAGTTAAGCTGGGAGAGGAAAGTTAGGACCATATGGCAGCTTTGAACACCCAAGAGGAGTTTATATTTAGTTCAGAAAGCAAGGAAGAGTCACCGAGAGTGTTCTGAACAGGTGCTGGACGTGGAGGAACACGAGCAGCAAGCTAGATGACACCAAAGAATACAAACTGTGTAATTCCACCTATTACATGAAGTCAAAGGCAGAACTAATGTTAAATTATAAAAATCAGAAAATGGTTACCTGGTGGGGAAGGACACTGACTAGTAGGGGCACACAGGAACTTTCTGAAGTAATAGAAATGTCCTATATATCACTTTGTTAATACTGCCAGGAATGTGTACAACTGTCATAGCCCATAAAATCATAATGTTAGTTATATAGGAACAGAAGGAAAAAGAGAAAGGGAGGGATTAGGGGAGAGGGGAAGGAGAGAAAGAAAAAGAAAATCCACCTGTAGAATGGGGGGCGGAGGGAGAAAGGAAGGATGCGAGGGAGGGAGGAAGGGAGGGAGAAAGAAGAAAGGGATAGAGAGAAAAAAGGAAATAAAATGGAAAGAAGTAGGAAGGGAGAGCAGAGAGAGCGAGAGTGATAGAGAGACAGAGAACTCACCTTAGAATGGACCCACATATGGAGGAAGAGAAGCAAGGGAGACAAGTTAAAGTGACTATTATGGAAACTCAGAATACCGACTAAGGAGAGAAGACTATGGCTATAAAGAGAAATTAGAGGACTGTCGCTCCCCGTCTTCGTGGAGGAACGACACTAAGCCCTGCGCTGTTCTTTCGTCTGCTCGGCCCTCCCCGGGTTTGCTGCTGTTTCTTCCCGGGTTGGCTACTATCCCTTCCACCTCCGTGGAAGGGCAGTTCCCCCTGGCCGCATTCCCCACTTCCGCAGGGGAGCGGCACACCGCCGGCTTGCTCTTCTCGGGGGCTGCACGGGTTCCCTTAGATGTTCCCCATAGATGTTCCTGGTGCATGCCGTCTCTCTCCTCCTTTATAGTCCTCTTCCGCCAATCCCAACTCAGCTGCCCACACGCCGAGTACGCTGCTCTCCAATCAGGAGCAAGTCCTACAGTTTATTGGTTGAACTGGAGGCAGCTGTGTAAAAGCTGTTTACTTCTCTCCCAGCGCCATATTGTGGGAGAGCAGATGCATAGAATAAGTCTTAATTCCAGTAACTTAGTCCAGTCCGGTTTGCTCCCCACAGAGGACTGATCATATTCTAAATGTGTAAGAATACAAACATTATTCAGCTCAATATTAATGTGCATGAATTAGAATTTCACTCATTGTGTCTCCTTAAAGTGTTAGCTGCCAGATGGCAGGAACCAAACAAGGTTTTTCCATTTAAATCAATTTTTCTTATTCTTTTCTACTTGTTTATATTTGAGGCTGCCATTTCTATCTCTATACTCTATTTTATGCCAAATTTTCAAACACAATCAATGTGTTGATAATTCTGTGAAATGGGTTCCTGGTATGGAACACTAAGAGAAATTAAACAACTGACTGCTTCGCTTGTGCCATTAGAGTTTGCCAGTCTGCAAAGCTATTTCACTGAAGTATTACAACAATCCCATAAGGTTAATTAGTACCCCATTTTGTAGATCTAAAGCTAGGAGATACGATGCCTGAGGCAACTAGTGAAACCAGGCCCCATTTTCTGCTTGACGCAGAGTCCAGGTTCTTAAGCATTGTGCTATGCACACACACTAAAAATAACTGACAAAGTAAGACTGCCTGGGACTAATGCAGAAAAAGGGTAAGAAAGAAAGCACAGATTAACTCATAATCCATTAAGCATATTCATCCTGCAGCTTTCAAAATCTACATTAGTGGCAGGCACTTGGCCTAGTGATTAAAATACCGGTTAAAGCTGTATCCCACTTCAGTGTGCCTGGGTTCAATTCCCAGACAGGGTTACCAATTCCAGCTTCCTGCTAATGCAGACTGAACAGGCAGTGGTGATGGTTCAAGCAGCTGGGGTGCTGCCACCCATGTAGGATATGTAAACTGGGCTCCCAGCTCTGCTTAGTCCAGCCCTGACTGTTTCAGGCATTTGGGGAGGTAACCAGCAGACAGGACAAAGTTCTCTCTTGCTCTCTCTCTCTCTCTCTCTCTCTCTCTCCCCCTCTCACCTCCCACCCTCTCTATCTACCACTCAAATTAAATTTTTAAAGAAATTCTACATTAGTTAACTAAAGGTTATTGCAAGACATTGTTTTATAAGTAAAACAAGTGTAGATTATTTTCATGTCAGTTGCTGTAGGCATTAGACAATAGGTATATAGATTCATATTTAAAATGTATCTACGTAATACACTGTTTCAGGTCAATTCAATCTCTATCAAATCAGGATCAAGCTTCAGGTCTTTGAAAATTACTGTAATGTCAAATAATGAGAAAATATTTTTTAAAATATAAATTCAAGTTCATCTGAATTTTTTAAGTAATTTATTTATTTATTTGAAAGAGTTACAGAGAAGAAAAGAGAGAGAGAGAAATCTTCCATCTGCTGTGTCACTCCCCAAACAACCACAACAGCTAGAGCTGGGTCAGTCCGAAGCCAGGAACCTGGAGTTCCATTTGGGTCTCCCACATGGGTGACAGGGGGACCAAGGAATTAAGCCATCTTCTGCTAGTTTCCCAGGTACACTAGGAGAGAGCTGGATTAGAAGTGGATTAGCTGTGGTGGAGTGGGTAAAGCCATCGGCTGCAATCCCATATGGACGCTGGTTCAAGTCCCAGCTGTTCCACTTCTGATTCAGCTCTCTGCTATGGCCTGAGAAAGCAGTAGAAGATGGCCTAAATCCCTGCACCCTTGTGGGAGATCCTCAGATTGACCCAACATCAGCCGTTGCAGCCATTTGGGGGGTGAATCAGCAGATGGAAGACCTCTCTCTCTCTCTCTGCCTCTGCCTCTGCATCTCTGTAACTCTGCCTTTCAAATAAACCTTAAAAAAAAAAAAAAAAAAAAAAAAAGGAGTAGCTAGGGCTCAAACTGGCAACCATATGGGATACCTGCATTGCAGATGACAGCTTAATCCACCAGCAGCTTAATCCACTGCACCACAAAGCAAGTCCCCAACTGAATTTTTTTAAGTTGATTTTATTTAAGGTATAAAGTTCACATATCTCGCATATATAGATTTAGGAACATAGTGCTACTTTCTACCCTGCCATCCGCTTACCCATGTTCCTACCCTTCTTCCTCCTCCCTCTCCTATTCCCACTCTTAATTTCTACTAAGATCGATTTTGTTTGCTTTATACTTAAAAGATTAACCCTACACTAAGTAAAGAGTTCAAAAGTGGTAAAAAAAATTTTTTTTTTTCAGTACCTCTTTTGAAACACAATGGATGCAATTGGAAAGCATTACACTTGGTGAAATAAGCCAGTCCCAGCCGGAGCCATGGCTCACTTGGATAATCCTCCTTCTGTGGTGCTGGCATCCCATATGGGTGCCGGGTTCTAGTCCTGGTTGCTCCTCTTCCAGTCCAGCTCTCTGCTGTGGCCCTGGAGGGCAGTGGAGGATGGCCCAAGTGCTTGGGCCCCTGCAGCTGCATGGGAAACCAGGAAGAAGCTCCTGGCTTCGGATTAGCACAGCACCGGCCATCTCAGCCATTTGGAGAGTGAACCAACAGAAGGAAGACCTTTCTCTCTGTCTCACTGTCTATAACTCTACCTGTCAAATAAATAAAGAAAAAGAAAGAAAGAAGCCAGTCCCAAAAAGACAAATACCATATGTTCTTCCTGCTCCATGGTAACTAACAGAGTACCAACTGAATTTTTAAAAGTGACAAAAAGTCAGGCTGAATCTATTTTGAAAGACAGGTTTGGTTTCAAATCTCTTGAAACCACAAAGATCCACAAACATATCAGACTCAAAAAAGTAGTAACTCAACAGGACAACAGAACCAGTTTAATAAGGAGAATCCTGTTCTAATTAAAGAAATGTGAATATTTAGGCACTGATGGGAAGTATATATTATAAAGTAGTATTTGAAGGTACAATAAACAAGGGAAAGATATGTATTCCATATTTTTGGGAGAACAAATGTTTTAAGGGCCATTAAGGTAGCATTTATATGAATTTAATTTTAAGTGTTCTAGGCACAAAACATTCCTATGTATTTGTTAGAATATATCACCCTGGCTTTGCTCTTCTTTCATTACTGGTTTCACCATTATTGTGAGAAATTAAAGACATTAATGAAAGCAAAATATGCCATGTTCATGAACTGGAATAAGCAATATTGTCAAAGTGGCAACTCTCTCAAATTGTTCCACAGATTAAATAAATGCTCAATTAAAATTCCAGTGGCCCTCTTCATAGAAACTGGCAAACTTTCAAATGTATAGAGCTATGAAAGGATCAAGCATAACCAAAAGAACTCTGAAAAAGGACAGATTTGTCATGTTTACACTACTTGATATCAAACGTGATCATAAAGCAGTAGCAATCAAGATTATGGTATTGGCATAAGGATAAACATAAAGAGCTTTGAGATAAGACAGAAAGACTAGAAGTATGAGACCAACTGAGTTTTGATAAAGTTGCCAATGCAATGAGGAAATGGTCTTTTCAAGAAATAATGCTAGAACAATCTAATAATCATCTGATGAACAGCCGTTAATTCTTCACAGTATGCACAATTTACAACAGATCAACCACAGTACGCATGAATGCAAAACATGCAAAACATCTGCAAGAAAATGCAGAGGAAAATCATCACAACATAAAGATTTGCAAATTGTACTTCATTAAAATTAAAAACTTATTATCATGGCCAGCGCTGTGGCACAGTAGGTTAATCCTCCGCCTGCGGCACCAGCTTTCCATATGGTACCAGTTCTAGTCCTGGCTGCTCCTCTTCCAATCCATCTCTCTGCCATGGCCTGGGAAAGTAGTAGAAAATGGCCCAAGTGCTTGGGCCCCTGCACCCACGCGGGAGACCCAGAAGAAGCTTCTGACTCCTGGCTTCAGATCAGCACAGCTCTGGCCATTGCAGCCATTTGGGGAGTGAACCAGCAGATGGAAGACCTTTCTCTCTGTCTCTCCCTCTCACTGTCTATAACTCTACCTCTCAAATAAATAAATAAAATCTTTAAAAAATTTATTATCATTTATAAAATAATAAGGAAAGCTGAAGACTGTAAGAAAATATTGTCAACACATACATCTGACAACAGACTTGTATCAAAACACATGGAGAGGCTGGCACTGTAGCATAGCAGGTAAAGTCACCACCTGCAGTGCCAGCATCCCATATGGGTTTGAATCCCGGCTGCTCCACCTCCCATCAGGCTCTCTGCTATGGCCTGGGAAAGCAGTGAACATGACCCAAGTCCTTGGATCCCTGCACCTGCTTGGGAGACCCGGAAGAGGCTCCTGGTTCCTGGCTTCAGATCGGCTCAGCTCCAGCCGTGGCAGCCATCTGGGGAGTGAACCTGCAGATGGAAGACCTCTCTCTTTGTCTCTGCCTCTCTAACTCTGACTTTCAAGAAAATAAATAAATCTTTAAAAATCTCAAAATTCAATAAAAACACAACCTAATTCTTTAAACCAAAGTATTTGAATAAACACTTCCTCAAGGATGACATACAAATGGAAAATAAGCACATTAAAAGATGTTCAACTTGTTTAAGAATGAGTTAAATAAAATTAAAATCATAATATAGAACTAAACACCAACTAAATTAGGAAAAATTAAAAATACTGACAATACCAAAGTTGGCGAGAATATGAAGCAATTGAACTCCCATATACATTGCTGGTGGGAATGTATAATATAACCACTTTGGAAAACAATTTGGCAGTTTCTCATCAATAGCATTCCTAGATATTTACCCAAGAGAAATGAAAACATATGTCCATGTGAAGATTTATACATGAGTGATTATACATGCAGCTTTATTCCTAAGAACTCAAAACAGGAATCAACTCAGCTTCAACAGATGGGTGGATGAGACAATTCAGTTATTTCTGCTATCCAGCAAATAAAGGAACGGAACTACCAATAACAATGACATAACTGAAAACATTATGCTGAGCAAAACAAGCCTAACACAAAGACATATATACTGTAGGATCCCATTTATACAAAATTCTAGATGTGGGGAATGACTACAGAGAAACACAAGGGCTCTTTTTAGAGTGACAAAAATGTCCCGTATCTTGATTACAATTATGATGATGGTCACTTGTATGTATACATTTGTCACAATTCATCAAACTGTACATTGAAAGTGCATATATTTTGCTATATGTAAATTACTCATCAATAATAGTTATTTAAAGAAAAAAAACAGGTTTCCATTGCCACAGTTGGCATATTACACAATTCCTTAAAGGAACAAGAAACATAGCTTTAATATCACTACTTTTTCTGTTCTCCTTCTCTCACTGCAATGTCCCCATGCACAACTGAACTTTAAATTTCTTGAAAGCTTTTTGCTCTCTTTCTCTAGCTTAACACATGCTATTCCTCTTCATTCAACAAATATCTATGGCATTGAATCAAACAGGCCCCCACATGTCGTCTTACTTTTGTTACCTAGTGTTATTCTGAGAGCGGATTAGAACTGAAATCTCCTAGTGTCCTAGGGTTTGGTTTACTTTATTTTTTGTATTTTATTCATTTTAAGCAGAACATTTTTTGTCTTATAAACTATTATGTAAGAGTCTAGTAATAAAGATATATATGATCAAATATTGATATTTAATAAACATTAAAAACATAAGTTAATCTATCAGTAGTTCCCAATATATCAGAATGAGTTTTCATATGTGAATGTACCTATTATTCTTTTTTCAGTTTTTGAGTACCTGAAGTGAAATTTAAATAAAATGTTAAAGCATGGACCAGCAAACAAAGGCCCATGGGCCAAATCCTGGCTACTACCTGCTCTTGTATGGCCCTTGAACTAAGCTGTTTTTTGTTTGTTTTGTTTTGTTTACATTTTAAATGATTGGAAAAAAGAAAATTAAAAAACTAAAATATTTTGATATGTAAAAATGATTTGAAATTCAAATTTGTGTTTCCATAAATAGTTTTATTGGAACATAGCCACATGCATTTGCGTATGGCTTTTTTGCAGCACAATGGCAGAGTTGAGTAATTACAAAAGAGGCCATACTTGTATGGCCTACAAGTCTATAATATTCACTTTCTGGCCCTTGACAGAAAAAAGTTTCAGACCCATGATTTAGAGAATCCTGGAGAACCAGCCTCATAGTAGTGATGGCAAACTGTATTTTCCAAAGACAGCCACTATAATATTTTCCACAGTAAATGTTCTTCTACAATGTGACCTTGCTACTCTCTCACCTGGAGAAGTCTAATTCCCTTCCCTTTGAATTGGTATCTTAGCAACTTGCTTGGCCAGTGTAATCTGGTCCAAGTGACATCTGAGGCTGGCTAGATTATAAGAACGCTTGAAGCTTCTGCATAGGTCTCATGCAACACTCAGCCATCAGATGTCCCTCTGAGAACCTAGCACCATGCAATAAGAACCCTGAATCACATAAAGAAGTGTAGGTATGTTGGTACGGTTTCCATTGTTATAAGAAAATACCTGAATCTGAGTACTCATAAAGAAAAGAGTTTTACAACTTAGCTCATAGTTTTGGAGGTTCAAAAGCGTGGCACTGATATCTGCTCAGCTCTGGGAAAAGCCCCTCCTGCTGTGTCCCATTGTGGATGACATGATGGTGGGAGAAGAATTGACATGACCAAACAGGAAGCCAGTGTGCGGGGGGGTGGGGGGGGGTGGCAAGCATGGTCTTTTAAAACAAGTTGCTTTCAAGAGAATAACTAACTCACTTTGAGAGAGCAGTATAGATTTCTTCCCAGGGCCGCACACCCAATGACCTAATTACCTTGAACTAAACTCCATCTCTTAAAGATCCCACATTCCCATATTCCCCACACAGAGGATTGAGATTTCGATGCACAAACTCTCAAGGGGGACACAAATCACATCCAAACAACAGCAACAGGCATTCCTGCCAACAACCCCAGTTAAGTCCCAAGTCAACAGTCAGCCACACCTAATACCTGAGTGCGAAAGATATTCTCGCCTCCAGCTCAGGTGAATCTTTGATGTGAAGATAGCACCAACAGAAATATGACTGTGACTTCACAACAGACTCTTCACAACAGGGTCCAGTGGCCAACAAAGTGTCAAAGATAATAACAGATACTTGGGTTCTGTTTCTGTATTTTTTTTTTTTAAGATTTATTTATTTGCTTGAGAGATAGAGTTACAGACAGAGAGAGGGAGAGACAGAGACAGAGGTCTTCCATCCACTGGTTCACTCCCCATATGGCCACAATGGCTAGAGGTGAGCCAATCCAAAGCCAGGAGCCAGGAGCTTCTTCCTGATCTCCCATGTGGGTGCAGGAGCCCAAGCACTTGGACCATCTTCTACTGCTTTCCCAGGCCATTGGCAGGAAGCCGGATTGGAAGTGGAGCAGCCAGGACTCAAACTGGTGCTCATATGAGAATGCCGGCACTGCAGGTGGATGCTTAACCTACTATGCCATAGCGTGGCCCCAAGTTTCTGTGTTTTTAAATTTTTATTTGTTCATTTTCATTTTATTTGAAGGGCAGAGAGATAAACAGAGACATCTTCCATCAGCTGGTTCATTCAACAGTGAGAGTTGGGCCAGTCCAAAGTCAGGGGCCTGGAACTCAATCTGGGTCTCCCCCATGGATGACATTGCTGATGCCTCTCAGAGTGTGCATTTGCAGAATGTTAGATGAGAAGCATAGGAGCCAGGACTCAAATGAGGCTCTCTAATATGGGATGCAAGTGTCCCAAGCAGTTTCCTACCATTGTACAAGACACACACCCCTAGATACTTGTGAGCAATTACAATTTGGGGTGATTTGTTAGGTAGCAACAGAGAGCTCAAACACCATTAAATTAAAGCACCAGAGTAAGTTTCAGATGGGAAACCCCAGAGGTGAATCACCTGTGCTCCTCTAGCCCAAGATGTCCTAGAAGTAGCCAGGGGTGGCAGAAGAAATAAAGAATGCTCCAACTTGGTCATGGTGATTTCCTAATACATACTCACCCCAATCAGCCTCGCTACTGCCCAAATTGTTCCAAAACACCTGAATCTTAACTGCAAAATCCTCACAAAGAAATGGAAAATAAACTGTGGCAGTGCTGTGGCCTAGCAAGTCAAGCAACTGCTGGAGACACCCACACTCCATATCAGAGTGCCTGGTTGGAGTCCCGGCTCCTCTGCTTCCATTTCCGTTTCCTGCTAATGTGCCTAGAAGGCAGAAAACAATGACTCAAATGCTTGAGTCCCTGCCACCAATATGGGGTAGACCCAGACTGAGTTCCTGGCTACTGGCTTTGACCTGACTCAGCCCTGATGGTCATGGGCACTTAAGGAGTGATCTAAGGGATAGAAGATCTCCACCTCATAACCCCTGCCCTGCCGCTGCTTTCACTCTGTCATTCAAATAAATGAATGTTTTTTTTTAAAGAAATGGAAATAATTTTTCTAGTTGCTGAAATTATATGAGGATTACAAATAATCCTGTTTCCACACTATAAATAAACTCATTATACTGATTTTTTTATTTTAAGATAATAACTTTTAAAAATGATTAAGTGAACTTAGATCAGATGTGGTCAAGTTATCAGTACATGGCAGCTTACCCATTAACAAATCTGGGTTTAGGAATAGAAGTTCATATGCTAGTTTTATTCTATTTGTGTCACTCATTGCTGCTCTAAAGAATGACAGGAGTTGTTTACTCACATGTTTATGACATGTACCAGTACATGTGTAGATAAACTCCTTAACCTAGAAAAAATTTACTAAACTCACCTTAGGCCCCTAAAAATTCACATCACATTTTCAAATGATATTGCCTTAATCCACAGCAAATTCAAATTTGAAAGAATATCAGGGCTTGATATATACAATGTGCCCTGCTATGCTCTGGGGATATGTCTTCTTCTGGTATAAATTTAATTCAAAAGAGATCAGTGGTAATTGAATCATTATCCCATTGAAATTGCTGGGCACCATATGTGACACAGAATAGTGTATTTATTTTATATATACAGGGACATATTTTTTATTTATTTTAAAATTTTAAGGTAAACAAATTTTTGTATTTCACATATACAGATTTAGGAACACAGTGATACTTCCCATCCTACACTCCCTCCCCACCATGCTCTCACCCTTCCTCCTCCTTCCTCTCTTATGCCCTCTCTTATTTTTTATGTTTTACTATCAGTTTACTTTATACTCTTAAGATTAAACCTACACTAAGTAAAGAGTTCAATAAATAGTAAGAAGAAAAAAAAAAAAACACTGTTCATCAACAGTAAAGACAGGGGGCTGTAAAGCAATCATCAAATCTCAAAATGTCAGTTTCACTCATATATATTACATTTTTTGGTACTCTGTTACCACAGATCAAGGAAAACATGGTATCTATCTTTTTGGGACTGGCTTATTTCACTAAGTGTAATGGTTTCCAGTGTCGCTCCCCGTCTTCGTGGAGGAACGACACAGGACCCTGCGCTGTTCTTTCGTCTGCTCGGCCCTCCCCGGGTTTGCTGCTGGTTCTTCCCGGGTTGGCTACCATCCCTTCCACCTCCGTGGAAGGGCGGTTCCCCCTAGCCACTTTCCCCACTTCCGCGGGGGAGCGGCACACCGCCGGCCGGCTCTCTCGGGGGCTGCACAGGTGTTCCTTCAGATAGATGTTCCACGTGCATGTTGTCTCTCTCCTCCTTTATAGTCCTCTTCCACCAATCCCAACTCTGCTACCCACACGCCGAGTACGCTGCTCTCCTCCAATCAGGAGCAGGTCCTGCTGTTTATTGGTTGAACTGGAGGCAGCTGTGTAGAAGCTGTTTCCTCCTCTCCCAGCGCCATATTGTGGGAGAGCAGATGCATAGAATAAGTCTTAATTCCAGTAACTTAGTCTAGTCCGAGTTGCTCCCCACATTCCAGTTGCATTCATTTTGTTGCAAAAGACAGGATTTCATTCTTTTTTTACAGCTGAGTAGCATTTCATAATGTATATAGACCACAATTTGTTTATCCAGTTTTTAGCTGATGAACATCTGAATTGATTCCGTATCTTAGCTATTGTGAATTCAGCTACAATAAACATAGGGGTACAGATAATTCTTTCATATGCTGACTTCATTTTGTTTAGTAAATTCCCAGGAATGTGATGGCTGGGTCATATGGTATACCTATTTCTAGCTTTCTGAAGTATCTCCATACTGTCTTCCACAATGGTTGTACGAATTTACATTGCCACTAACAGTGAATTAGGGTATCTTTTTTCCCCCACATCTTCACCAGCATTTGTTTGTTGATTTCTGTATGAGAGCCATTCTAACCAGAAGAACATTTCTCAAACACTAATTTTCTTAATTTTTAATTCAGTAAGTGCTGTACATTTTTTGAATATTTATTTAGGTGACTATTACATGGACATGAAAAACACTTGTAACAATAAAGTGTTTTAAGTGGAGAACATCCCAACATTTAGTGGCTTATCCCAATCCTGTTGTGATCAATTAGTGATGCCTGCCTCAAAGGTGACTAGTAGAACTATGTAGGGCATTTGCCAACCTTGACCCATGTAATCCAGTTCCATGTAGTCCCCTCCCTTCAGGTCTCTTACTGGGTCCCTTTAAAGATCCCCACGATAGACCTCTCAAATTTCCACAAAGTCTTAGAAAGCATTACCTCCCTTCCTTCAGCCAGTCTTTACCACTGTTGGACACTACTCTCTACAGATGCTCCTTAATACAGGCCCCCTTAACAAGATATCCTGGCCCCACATAGCCAATTTGCCTAACACCAAGAGTTCATTAGATACACCGCACTTTGAGTTTAGATGATAGATGGCCAAACCCATACAGAATATGGTAATGCCAAGATTTGAGTCCAGGCAATCAAGAGCCACAGTCTATATTTAGTCATGGTATCTGGCATGTGGTCACTGTCCTTTCTATAACATGTATTGCTATGAATTGACAGGATTTGGCTTCCAAACTCATAAGCAAATGGTACTAAGAGGGTAGAAACTAGACGCTGTTATGGGGCCTAGGAGGTGGATTCAGTGGGAGGTCCTCAGATCATTGGGGGCTTGCCCTCAGAATGTAGTTCTCACAAGAGAATTGGTTCCAAAAGCCTGAGCTGGGCATACTCTCTCTGCTTCCTGGCTCACTGTGTGATCCTTCCTCTTAATTTAAAATACACATATTCTAATTAAAAACATTAGTGTGTTAATTTATACAGATTAGGGGAAAAAAGGAGGGATGTCAATACTCCTCAAAAAAGTAAAAAACCAACAAAAGGGACCATTCAGTTCATATTGTAGTATCTCCTATAGTCTCAAATTGAAAGCTTAACAGTATTTGAATTTAATTTAATGCAGTTACTATTATTGTTTAAAAAATACACATAAGTGACTTTCCCAGCTCAGAATGCATAACAATGAATCCTATTCACATCCTGTGTAACTCCATGGGGATTCAATGAGGAAAGTTTCCATATATGGCAATTTTCCCCAATAGATTCCCTACCGCTTATACAGGATATGAATCTGGTCCATTGTAACAATGAAAAAACAAATCACAAAACTCACATTTGATTTTCGCTAAACAAACTTTTCAGACTAACAATTTGGGAAGCCAATACTGAAATGAAAATAAGAAATCTGAGAATTTAAAAATAACCACTGGCTATTTTTATTCCATTTTTTGCTAGCAAAATAAGTATATTAAAAATCAGACTGAAAAAAATCTCATCTTACTTAGTTTAAAATATTCTCTTGATGCTAAAAGTTACAATGTCAGTTATTATCAGAGAAGTCAGAGAAGAAACTCAAAAGAAAATTTCAAATTAGTATGTTTCCAGAAGAAAGGGCAATATGATGTCTAGTCAGAATTAGTATATGAGCCTTAGATTCCCAAGTTCCCATGTCCCAACACATATCTTTATAATCCATAATTATTTTTCCGTATTTGTGACTTTAGCAGTATGTGATAGTCTACTTATCTAAAGTCTTATAATAATATTTTATTTTATATACAATACTCCAAGTGCAGACTTAGAGGTGAGGTTTTGTGTATACTTAAGAATTTGTTTTTGTGTGAAGATTTAAGTACCTAACTCCAAAAAAACTAAATACTAACAATCTGATTAAAGTTGTAGGAAAGGAAAGGCTGGTTTTCCTAAATTATGATCAGTTTTATATGATAAATGAGAAAACAAGTTATACTACTAAAATGTCAAATATACTAATAGCAGAAACAGTTGTCTCTGATACAATTATTTAATAATGACCAGGTATTTATATCGAGAAATGGCTCAGTGGTGAAACTGTCCAATGTGGACTGATCATAGTCCTATTCACATCAACAAAATTCACAGAAATTACACCAAAACAATAGACACAAGTTGAATCTCTCCTTTGAGCAGGTGTCAAGAAGGGTTCTGGGATGCACACATGAGAAGGGAGAGATACCATTTACTTATGACGTCTTTGAGATCCAATATCACTAGAATACATTCATGTGACTACCTCTCACACAATGGCTCAAAATTTGAGATAATTACCTTGTTCTTTGTAATGTGGCACATGCTCGCTGTTAATACTGAGAGGCTGTCAGTTACAACTCACTGCATTCACCAGTAATGCAAGTATAAGGCAACAGCTGAATTTGTGATGCCCATCACAGACAAATCACACGGGTCATCACACATAGACCAAATCCTATCCAGCCTCTGGCTTCCTACTCAACATGATGTGGGCATCAAAGGAAGGTGGGGAAGACACAGCTTGAAAGGTATCACTACTGCCCCTCACCACTATTTCCCCTTTTCCACTAAGTTCAGGTGGGTGGGTCCCACACTGCTGCCTGGTTGGCATTTGGTGATTTCTCTTCACCCCTCACAGATGGTCTAGATGTTCTCTTTATTTTAACAAAATGTTCCGAGGACAGATCAGATGATACTCTTTGCCCTATGGATACTGTTTCTCAGCAGGGAAGCTGGTGCTCTTATCACCAGACTAATAAGGTAGGTATACTGGAAGACAAGTCAATGTGTTAGAGCCTGGCATGATTCCCAGCACTACATTTTTAAATGATACCCTTGGGAATTGAAAAAGTTAAACATGGAAGGGGAAAGAAGAGGAGAAATGGGCCCAATAAATGCTAATTGAATAAATGTTCATCATACTTAAAATACCTTCTCTTTAGAGAATAACCGGCCTTATGAGGATGTAACTAAATGGTAGCAGGGCAAAGTAAGTTTTCCTTCCTCCACAGCAAGAAATGATGAACAAATTTCTTTTCTCCCTTTCTCCCTGAAAACTTTTTCTCCTTTTAAAAACTTTAATAGGCAGAACAAGTTTGGTGCTGCTTGGGACACCAACATCCCATATCGGAGTGCCTGGGTTTGAGCCCCAGCTCTATTTCCGGATTCCAGCTTCCAGCTTGTGCATACTATGGGAGGCAGCAGGTGAGGGCTCTGCCATCCATGTGGAAGACCTGGCTTGAGTGTCCAGCTCCTGGCTTCAGCCTGTCTCAGTCCCAGCTATTGTGGGCATTTGGAAAGTGAACCAGAGAACAGGAAATCTCTCTCTCTCTTTTTCTTTTTCTTTTCTTTCTCTCTCTCTCTTGCTCTCTCTCCCCCTCTGCATTTCAAATCAAAGTAATAAAAAATTTTAAGAAATACATTAAAATTTTAATAGTAAATTTCTTTTAATATGGGAGAATTCAAATGACTGATTTTAAAATATAAACTATCATTAAATCAAATTAAGTATCCTCAAATACAAAATTAGATTGACCACCCTCCTCAAAAAATTTTGATAGTACTTTCTTCTTAGACCTAAATTATTCTGACCATAGAAACTAAAATTGCAAATCCTGGCATATGACTCCCACTTTTAGACTTGGGAAATTTCAGTAAAAGATAGTACAGCTCCATGAAACACATCCAGATGGTAGCATAGTTACAGAAGTCAAACTTCCTAGAGTATAATGCAATGATTAGTGTGTATATACTATAGAAGACTTCTGTTTCAAAATGGCCCAAAATAGATTGACTGTTGCCTATCTACATAATAGTGGGATATTCAGATCTATAAGTTAGAGATGTCAGTGGTAAAGCTGGAGATATTGACTAAAATGATGTCAGAAGAGAATTTATTAATTGGTGTGATGAAGCAGGGTCTACTCTTCCAGGTAATTTTTTTTCAGTCATCTAAAAAGATTCTGTTTTTCTGGTTGTTTGGGTAAAGTATATTTAAATCAAGCATTATTATTTCAGGCTAATTAAGGCTAATTCCTGAACTCAAAGTTCTAAAACGCAAAATCAAGTTACTTACTCCAATATATGAAAATAAAGATATTTCTTTCTCTTATAGGCAACGAAAAAGGAAGAAAGGAAATTAAGAAGAACCATTCACAATGTGAACCTGTGGCATCAGAAGTCACAACAGCAGTTATCTTTTGATGGAGAGGGGAAGTAACACTGACTGGGAAGCACCACAAGAGAACTTCCTGCAGAAATGGACTGCTGTGTGTTGAGATCCGGGCACTGGCACTGGACTGGGCAAACATTCTGAGTGGCACACGTAGTCTTAGGCATTTTCTGTATGTATGGTCTACTTCAATTTAATAATGGCTTCCCAAAAAGGTAAAAATCAAAGGCCTAAAAAGTTATGCTTCAGATCACACAACAAATACTTAACTCTGAGGGCAGACTTTGGGCATTTCCCCATCGGAGGAAGGCAGTCCATTCTCAACATCTAACATCTACTGAAATACAAAGCTGCCGGCGGGCTTCTTGTGGCAAGCAAGACACAAAACTCAATCCTCGGGAAAGGCAAAAGTTGCTGAAAACATCCATGATAGTATTCTGTCTCCAGAATGGTATTCTCTTCTGTTCCGTTAATTTGGTAGCTATGGAGACCAAAAGCAACCAGCACTTTTCAAACATACCCAAGCAGCACATGGGCGATTTCAAAAGATCAGGTTTAAGTATCAAGAATGGCTGTGTGTCTGTCTGATCAAACGGACAGGACGACATCAGTGGCCCTAGTTGGAGAACCCAAAGACTCCCACACTGAGTGTCAATTTCCATTTCCAGCTAAACAAAGTAACAGGATTAATTTTCCTTCAGTACACAGTGTAAATATTTCTGTCCATACCTAGGCTCCTACATAAACAAAATCTCATGACTGAAAGGAAGCTGGAAGGTCTTTGCCACTTAATAACCTATTTATACTTCTTGGATGACAGTAACTCCAAATTTACCATTAAACAAATTCAAAATTATTTTTAAATTATTAGGAAATAATTTTGTCCCATGCTGAATGGGACATTACATCTCACAGTTACTCTATCTTGACCTTGATTAGGCAGTCTGGTGGTTTCAGAGATGGGAAGTTTCCACAGTTAAACAACAAAAATAACTAACTCTTTTAAACATTCAAAAAACAACAGAACTGAGGGTTATTAGCTCCTGTGAAATGCACTGTTCTGGAATAACCATCAGCTATGCTAAGAGTCAAACTGATCACCTGAGATCAGAAAGAAATGGTCAAATTACAAATTTGTAAGAAACTGCTTTCCTAAATTCCTGCCCTAACCCCCTACTCCTCTGCAAAGATAGTGTCTTGCCAATGTGTAATGCTTTAGGCCAGAGGGTTGGGTCTCTTGAGAAATTCGTAACTGTCACCTTTGCTTATAGATGATGACAAAATATTCTGCAGAGCCTGTACTACAGCACTGACAAGTTACATTATTCTATACCTGACATTAAGTAATCCTCAAATAGTTAGTGGTCATTTTTTTAAAATACCAATTGTAGCTGTCTACAACTGCTGTCCAGCCCAGCCCATTGTGCAGGGCCTGCTCTGCACCAAAGCACTTTCACTGTGTAAGTTTTAAGAAGGATATGATGTTGCTAGGCTATGATGCTACTCGGAATATCAAAATTGAAGCCACTGTAGGAAAAAAAAAACCCATCTTCAAAAATAGAGACATTTCTTATTCTTTTTTAACCTACATACAAAGTCTACTCCTGATGTTTTTCTTAAAAATATGCAAGAAGAATATGTAATGATACGTTTTGCTCCCTTGAGATAAAAAATATGAGTTTGTCTTTCCTTTCTAATAAATGCTATCACCTCAGATCCTCCCAGTATCTATTTTCAGGCTTAAGCACCATCACGAAGCCCACAACAATAGATCAGTGACAGGCCTGATCCCATCAATTAGCACGTTCCAGGGAGGCTGCCTGGATCCTGTCTTCTTACCTCCCTCTTGGAGGCCTGGATTTGACCACAGTGACATCCCTGGCTGTAAGGATGAATAACCCAGTTAAGGGGAGTCCCTTCCCTGAGAACATTTCCTTTGTAATTAGAGCCAAAATACAAAATACAAACGACCTAAGGCAAAGTGATACGAACTCCAAGTCAATGAAACCATGACAGCAAGCAGATTTCTAAATAGCAGAGAAGAGGGATTCATTTACTTACATGAAGATTCAGTGCCAAACATGGCTGGCTGCAGAGGCTGCTTTAAAAAAAATTAGAAAAAGAAAGAAAAGGGGGGGTGGGGGTAAAAAAAAAAAAAAAAAGGAGAAAAAAAGCACGGAGCGTGTGCCTGTGAGAGGGAAGAGATGAGCTGGCTACACAGCAGGGGTCATGAAACCAGACAATGCAGTCCAAGCTGTGTCCAGCTGCCAGATTCTCCTCTCACGAGCTTCAGTTTTCTCCCGTGTTACTGAAAAGCAAGGTCTCCTACAGCACCGAAACCCGAAGAGCTGCTTTTGAAAATCCACTAGGCACAGGAAGGCCGACGTGGCTCTTCTGGGATGCAGCGAGGCAGGACTAGGTAGCAGCAGGGGCAGGACTGGGAGCAGCAGCAACAGCGGATACTGCAATCCCCAGCCCTGCTGTAGCAGTAAGACAATAGCAGGGCTTATGCATACGCTGGATGACGTCAGGGACACTGCACAGACCGATTGCGCTGCTTGAGCCAGAAGCTCCAGGGGCTTCAGGGGAGCAGCACGATTCAAAGGGGAATTCCTTTGTCATAAAATGCACAAGACCAAGAACCACACATATATTCTGCCTCCTGACAAGGTCTTCATCCTGTGACAAGGCACAGCAAGAAACCTCAAAGAAATTTAAATACTGGCTTTGTAGCAACTAACCATAAAAATATCATGCAGATCAGGGTTCTTGGTTTTATGCAGCAAATGCAACTTTTCAAGGCAAGGCTATCAGAAATGAGAAAGATAATCTCCCTTTAATCAATGGACAAATCAAAGTCTCCCCATATTGTCTTATTCTTAAAAATCTGCTTTAAAAAACACCTAGAAAAAAAGTAATTACAAACAAGTTCAATGTGATTTCTCTAAGCTTATGGTAGACTGACAGAATAAGGACTGTACATTCAATCACAAGTGTGAAAATATGCATTGTACATACATTCTGGACATATAAATACAAACAGAAGTAATAAAAATTTTAGTACAAGTGTTTAGAACACTGCTCAAAACATAGTGAGCACCTAAATGTCAGTGATTACGCTATTAGTTATTTTATCACAGTTATTCAGATGTGAAAAATCACTGCTCCGGGAATCTATTTGTGTACATACATTCATCCTACCCTTTTCCTTTTGCCTGACTTTTCTTTGGTTTACCTTATGGAAATTTCTGCCATTTTCCACAGTAACTCAGTCATTTTAAAAGCTGTGTGCATAGTGCATACCTATGTATGAATGGGTATTTGTAGCTAATATATTTCTTTTTAATTTATCCACTCAAAGAAATAACTGCAGATAATATTCTGTTTCTTGAATCAATGGACAAATCAAAGTCTCCCCACATAGCTTTATTCTTAAAAATCTGTTTTAAAAAACAGCTAGAAAAAATGTACAGACTTTCATTAAAATTAATTACTGGATGCAGCAAGCAAAGAAATTTTAATGTTTTGGAAAATGCTGAAATGCACAAAAAGTAAATACGAATATCTGTGTGAGTAAGTATGTTTATGGAATCCTATAATCCTATACCTTTAAGAAAATAAACAGAAGGAAGTTCAAGAATTCAAGTTTCCTCTCCACCAATTCATCCAAGGACATACCTTTTCCAAAAATTTGTGCTCACAAAGGCACAACTTTAAATAGATACAATTTTAAATATGAAATTCTGATATGAATGTGAAAGTGCGAATTATTTACAATCTGAAAGTACCAGTAGCATCTTTTCTAGTCAGTATAGGTAGATCAATCTCACCCTCTTAATGGACATATAATATTCCACTGAATGAATGTACTATAATTTATCCAAAACAAGTTGACCTTTAGCTTACTAAAAATGCTGAAATATTATACAAACAAACTTTTGTTATAGGAAAGAAAAAACAATAGCTAAAATTTTTTTACTATATTCTGAGAACTTTACATGCATTAACTCATTTAATCTTCATAACAAGCCTATGAGGAAGATACCATTTTTATTCACATTGGACAAATGGTTAAATGCTTTGTCAAAGTCACAGAGGTAGTAAAAGATTTGCTGGGATTCAAACCATTCCAAAGCATTCCAAAGCAATGCTCTCAACTACTCTGCCACTTGAAATATTTGTAAGTAATTGCCAAAATTATATAGTATTTTAAGGATTCAATGAAATGAAGGGAATATAAAAACGACAGAAAACGTGGTAGGAGAAAAATCCTTAAAAGATAAAGATGACTAAAGAAAATTAAAAATTATAGAAGACTACTGAAAATCATAGGAATTAATAAAATATAATCCCTTCAAAAATAATAGATCAAGTCAACACCAAGGGGGAATATCAATAACATTGTGGAGCCAGTGCTGTGGCATAGTGGGTAAAGCCGCCACCTGCAGTGCCAGCATCACATATGGACGATGGTTCTAGTCCCAGCTGCTCCACTTCTGATCCAGTTCTCTGCTATGGCCTGGGAAAGCAGTAGAAGATGGCCCAAGTCCTTGGGCCCCTGCACCCGTGTAGGAGATCTGGAGGAAGCTTCTGGCTCCTGGCTTTGGATCGGCGTAGCTCCGGCCATTGTGGCCATCTCAGGAGTGAACCAGCAGATGGAAAATAAATCCCTCCTTCTCTGTCTCTCTCTCTCTCTGTCTCTCTCTCTCTCTCTCTCTCTCTCTCTGTCTCCGCCTCTCTGTAACTCTGCCTTTCAAAAAAATAAATCTTAAAAAAAAAAATAACATTGCTGAAACACAATTGTAGGAAGGGGCTAAGGGCAGTGCACCTCAAACTGGTTGAACCCTAAGGCCAGAATTTTAAATTGCATATGAAATGTTGTATATGAATAGTCACTCACATGGTAGGTGGATGTGGCAATCAGAAAGGCAAGAGGAAATGTTGAATAAGAAAATGGTTCCTAGATAAGAGAGATTTTAAAAAGGAGACCGGGGCCATACACAGTAACTGCCTAGCTGACTCATTTCTTTGCTTCTTTTTCAGCTCACATATAAGAATGTATACGTGGGGGCAAGCGCCGCGGCTCACTAGGCTAATCCTCTGCCTTGCGGCGCCAGCACACCGGGTTCTAGTCCCAGTCGGGGCGCCAGATTCTGTCCCGGTTGCCCCTCTTCCAGGCCAGCTCTCTGCTGTGGCCAGGGAGTGCAGTGGAGGATGGCCCAAGTGCTTGGGCCCTGAACCCGCATGGGAGACCAGGATAAGTACCTGGCTCCTGCCATTGGATCAGTGCGGTACACAGGCCGTAGCGCGCCGGCCGCGGCGGCCATTGGAGGGTGAAGCAACGGCAAAGGAAGACCTTTCTCTCTGTCTCTCTCTCACACTGTCCACTCTGCCTGTCAAAAAAAAAAAAAAAAAAAAAAAAAAAGAATGTATACGTGTATGTGAAAATGTATTTTTCTGGGGGCCTATATTTATTTCATGGCACAGACTTTGAGTAACTTACAAGCTGCAATATTTTTTGAGAAGTCTACTTTTGAGACAACTGTAACAGGACCAGTCCACATGCCAATAACATTAAACATTTCACTTGCTGGCAGAACTGACACAAATCACACCATCTGCCTCCTATGAAGGTTTCTGTAACCTGGAGGCCCGAACGGCAATTAAGAAATCACTTACATGCCATGTCAGAGTGCCCCTGGGTTTGAGTCCTAGCTGTACTCCTGATTCTAATTTCCTGCTAATGTGTACCCTAGGAAGCAACATGTGATAGCTCAAGATCTTGGATATCTGCTACCCATGTGGGAGACTTGGATTGAGTTCCTTGCTTCAGCCACACTCTGACCCAACTGTTGTGGGCATTTGGGAACTGAACCAACAAATGGAAGCTCGCTCGCTCTCTCTCTTCCTGTCTTTCAAATAAAATGTAAATAAATAAATAAATAAATTTTAAAGATAAAGAGAAATAAGAGGATAAGCAGTGATTAAATGGGTGAATAGGAGTGTGACTTCTGATAAATTATCAGGAAGACCACCCTACAAAGGCGATATTTCAACAGAGATCTTGAAGAAAAAAAAAAAAAGAATATGTATCTGCACAGTATGGAAATCATCTGATAGGAGGAGCATGGCAAAAGTCATAACCAAGAGTGTTTGGGGCCCCTTAAGAAATTTTTTACAATAAATCTATAGTCAAATATCAGTTTTCTAGTAGAAGATAGCACCTTTGGTGCTATGATAATGCCATTACTTCAAAAGTGGTTGTATTGAAATGAGCTGACAGCAAAATAAATTTTCATTTCTAACCCAAAAGAATTCATTCTCCCATGAAATGAAAACATGAGCTGTTCTCTTCAAAGTCTAACAGATGAAATTAAATATGCCTAGATATTTAAACAAGTAAATGTTTATAAAAATGGCTAAAGATGACAAACTAGGTTCCTATCATATCATACAACTAAATTACTTAATGTATTTATTAATGTGGCAAGATCTTAAACCATAAATTAGCTCTACAACACACACAAATTTTGAAATCGACATCTGAATTTCTTTAAAACAATTTCCTTTGTCCTCATTAAAGTTTTTTATAAGTATTACTCTTGATGTCTACTTAGCTTGTTAATGTTGTAGGTCGTAAAATACCAACTACATATAAATCAAACATTACTTTAAAAACAATGGAGAAAGTTCTAATGGTACAACCCAAGATACAGAAAAATGAAAAAATTAATGATTCCGTTCTTCTGGGAAGAAAGACAAAAATTTTTATAATTAAAATAAAGCTCTCTGGTAATTTTTTTTCTTTCTTAAAGTCTTCTATTTATTTACTTGAAAGGCAGAGCAACAAAGAGAGAAGCGGGAGAGACACAAAGAGATTATCCATCTGCTGGTTCACTTCCCAAATGCCTGCAACAGAAAGGCTTGGCTAGGACAAAGCTAGGCGCCAGTAACTCCCAGGCTCCCAACTTGGGTCGCAGGGAAGCAAATCATCCTCTGTGTCTTCCTAAGCACACTAGCAGGGAGTGGGATCAGAAGCTGAGCAGATGAGACTGCAACCAGTACTCTGATCTGGGATGCTGGAGTTGGAAGCAGTGCTTTAATCAACCGCACCACAAAGCCGGCCCTTGGGTAGGACTTTAAAAATCTGATTTATCTGTAAATGGCTATTAAGGTGTTCTTGCTTCAATACAGTAGCACATATAGAGTGAATTTTCTAAAATATAGGTACATTTTATTTCAGAGCCCTGCAACAAAAATCCTGGTGTATTAATCTTATAAAGAAAATCAAAACATACACACACATGAGAAAACTTCAAAAAAAGTTTGTGGAAAATAGAATTAAAAAATGTTTATTTTGATGCAAAAATTGAAATCCATGCATAATTTTTTTCATAATATTCATTTTCCATGACTTTTGTGAAGACCCTGCATATGGGTAAACTTGCTTTAAAGGAACCCTAAAATAGGAAATTATAGATTTACAGAACAAACATGTTTTTGGCAATCAACTGCTTTAAAGAATTTTACTTCCAAAAAGTATCTACCACAGAAGTTCTTCAGCAAGCTCCTAAAAGCTGCATTTAAATATCACTTTTGGGGCCAGCGCTATGGCATAATGGGTAAAGCTGCCACCTGTGGTGCTGCCATCCCATGTGAGCACTGGTTCAAGTCATGGCTGCTCCACTTTGGATTCAGCTCTCTGCTATGGACTCAGAAAGCTGTGGAAGATGGGCCCAAGTCCTTGGGCCCCTGCACCTGCATGGGAGACCCAGAAGAAGCTCCTGGCTCCTGGCTTTGGATCAGTGCAGCTCGGGCCATTGCAGTCATTAGGGGAGTGAACCAGCAGATGGACAACCTCTCTTTCTCTCCGCCTCTGCTTCTCTGTAACTCTGCCTTTCAAATAAATAAATTTTTAAAAAATAAAAGAATAAAAATAAATATCACTTTCACAAAAAACTATATACCACCATAATAAGCTGTCTTGCCACAATCCATCCATAGGTCTAAAGGGGTCATTTATAGATAGTATCATAGAGCTTAATCTGAATGCACTCTAGGATTTTCATTACACTAGTTATGGAAAGTGGGTTTTTGCCCTGGGGGGAAAATCTTCCAAAAGTCTTTAATCTTTAGTGTAAAAGCAACCTGTCAACAAACAGGGTCACCATTACCCTGATGCTCAAAGTAGGGCAACAGACTTCTGAACTGATTTCACAAACTTTGGGTAGAGACTGAGATCCTCAGTTCATCACAACTTCACCTGCCACTCACACTCTGACCCCACTAGAGCCAAAGGAATCCCCTGCTCACTCAAACACCTCCACCCAGTCTGTCTAACCTTAACTTTATTTCTGAATCCGTAGCAGTGAAACTAGACACTGGGAACACAGCTATATAGTTGTCAAAGGAAGAAGGCTAGTTGCCTAATGGAAAAATCTGGGTATGTCTGTACTCAGAAAATTTAGGATAAAAACTGAATTCTCCAATTCATCTCATTATGCTAACACCATCCAAAAGATAAGACCACACACAAGCAAAAAACCACAATAATGCCAAAAAACAGAAACTACCTCTCTGTGAACTGTATATATATGTGTGAATTTTATTCTCTGGGTAGTATAATCTGAGCTCCAATGTTTGTACTTCAAAGCTTTTGACCCAGGAGGGAAAAATGCAGACTAATTATGGGGTACAGTTGAAGTCCATTTAAGTATAACCCAAACTGAAATGGAAGAAACAACCAGGTTATATTTGAGAAACTCCCTTAAGTGTTTGTTCCAAATTAACCACATTTTATATACACAAAAATCCATACATGCTCAGGAATAAATTTGTTTAATAATTTTAAGGGACACACATGACATAATTTTATATTTAAGTTCAAATATTATACTCATGTCATTCTAATTGGCAGAAAAATAATTTAAATTTACTTTTACCTGTGTAGTCCATAATGAGGCAGGAGCAGGAAACTGGGTATTTTCCAAGTACAACTCTATCATCTACAAACGAAACAACTCCCTGGATAGGCAGACAGCTCTGGGGATGCCTCCTGCCATGTGACATTAAACACATGCACACACACACAGCACTTCTGC
Organism: Oryctolagus cuniculus; assembly: GCF_964237555.1. Classification (NCBI taxonomy): domain Eukaryota; kingdom Metazoa; phylum Chordata; class Mammalia; order Lagomorpha; family Leporidae; genus Oryctolagus; species Oryctolagus cuniculus. Next base: position 152,530,058 of record NC_091434.1, on the reverse strand, counting down.
TTATCTCATCTTGAGCAGCAACGGCTGTGGCTCTGTCCTTTGCCTGTTCTTTTAAAATCACCCTTAGAAAAGCATCTCAAAAAAAAAAAACAAAACTGCCACTTCTTTCTATTTCCTTCCTAAATTAGCAGTTTAAAACTAGGCTGAAAATCAATTCTCTTATTCTCTAAGTAAAAAGAACACAAGATATCCATATTTAATTCTACTACTCAGTGTTACAAACCCACACAACCTGGGAGGAGTCAGCATCCAAATTTTTAGTCAAAATTTCATCATTGTCTTCATTCATTTGATGGTATATATGTACATATGATCCACTGAAACACAACTGGTTAATTTTAAAATAAACCCAATAAAGGTGATGAAAGAACAATGCTTTAAAGCACATCTAAGGCCTCCAACTCATTTATCAAAGTCCTGAAAAAGCTATTTACCAGAAAGCCCACATAGTCCTTACTGGGACAGAGTTATCTGACAGAATTTTTTTTTTTTTGGACAGGCAGAGTGGACAGTGAGAGAGAGAGAGACAGAGAGAAAGGTCTTCCTTTGCCATTGGTTCACCTCCAATGGCCACTGCGGCTGGCGCACCGTGCTGATCTGAAGCCAGGAGCCAGGTGCTTCTCCTGGTCTCCCATGGGATGCAGGGCCCAAGCACTTCAGCCATCCTCCACTGCACTCCTGGGCCACAGCAGAGAGCTGGCCTGGAAGAGGGGTAACCGGGACAGAATCCGGTGCCCCGACTGGGACTAGAACCCGGGGTGCCGGCGCCACAGGCAGAGGATTAGCCTATTGAGCTGCGACACTGGCCCTGATAGAATCTTAACACCACATTGCTACACATTCCTTCTTTTCTTTCATTGTCAATTGTTTTGGTCTTCAGTACATCCTGGCTAGAACGTTAAGTAATCTTATCAATGGCTACTTCATCTTGACATAACCATTCTTTATCTTGCCAAAAGACAAGACATAAATCAATAAAATATTTTTACCAGTTTTACCTTTTTTTCCCAATCAATCTGAATGGTTTAACAATTTCCAATTTAGAGTTCTATTAAATAATCCAGAAGCTCAGTGTTGTGGTGCAGTGCATTAAGCATGGTTTGTGATACCAGCATCCCATGTAAGAATGCAGGTTTGAGACCCATTTGCTCCGCTTCCAATCTGGCTTCCTGCTAATGCACCAGGAAATGCACTGGAAGATAGCCCTAACACATGGGCCCCTGCATCCATGTGGCAGTTCCTGACTCCTGGTTTCAGCCTAGCCCAGCTCTGGCTGTTATGGGCATCTGGGGAGTGAACCAATAGATGGAAGATCTCTCTCTCTCTCTCTATCTCTTTCTCTCTCTCTTTCTCTCTCTCTCCTCTCTCTGTGTGTGTGTGTGTGTGTCTGTCACCTCTAGCTTTCAAATGAATATTTTTAAGAATACTCCCCAAATTGTAGCTATTTGAAGAAAGTACAGTGTTGATTGTGGGGAGCCACTGAGACTAGACTAAATTACTGGAACTAAGACTAATTTTATGCATCTGATCTCCCACAATATGGCGCTGAGAGACAGCAAACAACTTCTACACAGCTGCCTCGCCAATTTGACTAACAAGCTGCAGGAGCTGATCCTGCTCTTGATTGGAGGAGAGCAGCGTGCTCGGCGTGTGGGCAGCAGAGCATGGATTGGTGGAAGAGGACTATAAAGGAGGAGAGAGACAGCATGCACCAGGAACACCTGAGGAACATCTGAGCAGCCCCCGAGAGAGCCGGCCGGCGGTGTGCCACTCCTCCACGGAAACAGGGAAAGCAGCGGGGGTGCCACCCCTCCACGGGGGGGGGGGGGGGGGCAGCTAACCTGGGACGGTGTCATTCCTCCGCGAGTGAGGGAACGGCAGCTAACCCGGAAGGGCCGGGCAAAGAGAACAGCGCAGGGTCTAGTGTCGTTCCTCCGCGAGAGGGGGAGCGACAGGTGATGGTTTGCAAATCTTTTTAGAACAGTGGAGCATTATTTGTTGCTTTCCTTTCCACTGAAAGTTTCTCCTTAGCATAATTACAGAGTTGACAATATTAGAAAACATTCCCATTTTAAATGCAATATTGGAAATATATACCACAGAAATCTAATGTTACCTTTTAACAGGTCTTCTCAATAATTTTACAAAATAAATGAGAAAGCATTTCATTCAATTATTATTTAATCAATGCTTCATTGCTATAAGCAAAGCATATTAGAAACCATAATGGGAACAGTCCAAAGCTGGTCATTCTCATCAACTTTGCCTGTCACTGCTGCTAAGAAGGTCCATCTCAGCTCTCTTTATCTTAATCTAGGGTAAGATTGGGTAGCTTTCCACAAGCTATGTCAATCTGATGCAGTTCTTTCCCAGTAATTAGGATGTGCAAATGGTTAAAACAATAACATAATAATTGTTTCAAAATGTTAAGCTCAAACTTTCTAATAACTACCTTAATTTCCCCAAAATTTATGAGTGCATAGAAACACTGACTGCCATTATCAGATGTCACATGTAATGCCATTTTATGCCTTTCACAATTTAGTAATGTTAATAAGGATTCTGAAAGTTCTTTTTCTTAAAAAAATTATTTATTTGAAAGGCAGAGTTACAGAGAGAGAAGAGACAGAGATCTATCATCCTGTGGTTCCCTCACCAAAAGACCACAATGGCTAGGATTGGGCCAGGCTAAAGCCAGGAGCCTAGAACTCCAGCTGGGTCTCCCACATGGGTTGGCAGGGCCCCAAATACTTGGGCCATCTTCTCATGACTTCCCAGGCAACTTAGCAGGAAGTTGGATCAGAAGCAGGGCAGTAGGAACTCAAACTGGCACTCTGATATGGGATGCTGGAGATGCAGGCAACAGCTTAACCTGCTGTGCCATAACAAGGGCCTTAAAAGTTCTTATTTGATTATTTGATTAGCATTATTTTAAGAGCGGTGTTACTTCTATCCTTTATGTTTCATAAAAAGATCCATTTACTTATTTATTTGAAAGGTAGAGTGACAACAAGAGAGAGAGAGAGATGGTCCAACTGCTGGTTCACTCTCCAAATGCCCACAACGGGCTGGGCTGGGCTGGGCTGGGCTGGGCAGGCTGAAACCAGGAGCCCAGAACTCCATCTGGTCTCCCACATGGATAGCAAGTACTCAATTATTTGCACCATCATCTGCTGCTCTCCCAGGCACATTAGCAGGAATAGGCAGCAGAACCAGAACAGGTGGGACTTGAACCAGACACTCTGATATAGGATGCAGGTGTCGGAAGCAGTGGCTGAACTCACAGCACCACAACATATGTATCATTCTTTAAATCACAGATTTTTTTAAAGAAGTGCACCTTACTAACAGAACGAGGACACAATGAAAAAAAAGTGTAAATTACAAAGCATAAGACAAATGGATAGATGGGTAGATAACTAAAAACCTACAACCTACTTACAATTAAGTGATCTGTCACACCTCAGAAATCCAGTAAAGAGTTTAAGAGTCAGGCTCTGAATCAGGCTGAAGATTTAAGTCTTACCCTAGCTGTTTATTAGCTCAATGATATTAGGCAGGTTTTAAAATCTCTGAGCCAAGGCCAGTGCTGTGGCTCAGTGGGTTAAAGTCCTAGCCTACAGCGCGGGCATCCCATATGGGTGCCGGTTCGAGCCCCAGCTGTTCCACATCATATCCAGCTCTGTTATGGCCTAGGAAAGCAGTGGAAGATGGCCCAGGTCCTTGGGCCCCTGCACCCACATGAGAGACCTGGAAGAGGCTTCTGGTAGCTGGCTTGGGATCAGCTCAGCTCTGGCCTTTGCAGCCATTTGAGGAGTGAACCAGCAGATGGAAGATTGATCTCTCTCTGTCTCTACCTCTCTCTGTAACTCTTCCAAATAAATAAAATAAATATTTAAAAAATAAAATCTCTGAGCCTAGGTATGCCAATAAATTGACAAAGAATGTAGACCAATGCCTGGAACATAACAACAACTAATACACAAGCAGCACTTCGTGTGAATCAGGCATTGTTCTAATTTATGTATTAACTTAATTAACCCTTAAAACAATTCTATGAGGTATTATCTCCATTTTATAGGTGAGGATACTGAGGCATGGAAATGGGTAACTAACCTAAGGTCACATGCTGTAATAAACAGAGCCAATACTCAACCTGTAGTAGCCTGGCACAGACACCTTGTGCGTTACTACTACACAAGTATATAATCAACAGTGGAAGCAAAAAAAAAAAAAAAAAAAAAAAAAAAGTCATTTCAAAAAAATAGATTCATTCTTCCCGATAAATGCAATCCCATGCCTGCCACATATTTCTGTTCAGAGTTTATAAAACTTCTCTTTTTATTCTATGTTCAATCCGAACTTATGGAAAAATTAAACAGAGTGAAAAGGACAATGTTTAAAGTCATTTTGATAGTTTAAAATGAGAGCTAGTCATGTTGAAATAAGTACTCAAGTGCAGAAAACTGTAACCACAAAAGGAGCCAAACTATCCACTAAACACCCAGCAACCACTAAGTCCCTCTCTACTTTTCAGTATCCAAATGTCACAGTAGATGCACTACTGACCTGCACTCTGTAACGACTTAGACTGCAGGTTCATCCAATTTTAACCTCAAGGCTCATTCAGGAGAGTCTTCAGCTAGATTCCTCTCTCCCTCCCCAAGAATCATCTCTATTCCCAACTCACCCTTAGCAAATGAGACTAGCTGATGTGCCCAGACAGCCTCTTCCCAAATAACCACATCACATTCCTCCCCAAATGTAAAACACTTCACCTAAGTCAGAGATCCTTCTTGGGTCACCTGCTGTAGCCTATGGGCCACAGACCACTGTCCTATGACACGTTCCTGAGCGAGCAGGAAGTTCCCCATCCCAGATTCCTGCTACAATTTAATCCTTCAGGAGCCAAGATGGAAGATGCATCACTTACAGTAGAGACCCGGTGTGTCACAGGTGTCTGTACTTTTATTACCTCTCTAATCTGCTGTAGGTGTCTTCCTCCACTTGTAAAATGAGGAGGCTGAACTAGAGGACACCTGAAATCTAATCTAATGATCTAGGATTCTGCTTCCAACTAACCACAGGCAGATAAGACTCAAGTACCTCTCAGCTGGTAACCACTCCTCCTCATCTAGCCCATACAAGCCCCACCCCCCACCCTGCTTCCTTCTGGCATGCCAGGATATTGGGAATAGCCCCTTCTGAAGGGTGAGAAACCAGGGAACCAGGGTGTCATACTGTCCTGATCCAACACAATTATGTTGCATGCTTATGTTCCTAGGTAGCCTCCTGCTGTATTCTAACATAGTATTTCTTTCTAGATTTCTATTTTCTTTCTAGATGGGTCCCCATAACTCAGCCTAGGGGTAAGTAAAGTAATATACACACACTTAGAAATAACTGTTGGAGATGCTGCCTACTGGAGAGGGTTCAAGGCCTGGTGGGGTACACATCTTTGGACAATACAGCCTGGGTGCTCACAATAAAGTTTCTGAAGGAGATGCCTCCTTCCAGGACTGGACAAGTGATAGTTGCACAGACAGGGCTGTCCCTGGTCTTCTGTCAATGACAAAGAGGGTCTGAGACATAGTTCTCCTCTCTACCTCTTTCACAGCTTCTTACCTGGAGTAGGTCCTACCACGTGAGTCTACAGCACCCTCCCCTACCCAGAAAAGTAAGAATGTGGCTCCTACTGCACTTTTTTTCCCTTTCAACCTGAAAAACTAACTTTACCAAAGCAGCTTTCATAGTGTTTCCAACTCATATATAATGATTCACTTCGTTATTGTACATGTTTTAAAATCTCAGAGTTGGATTATAAATGCTCACCCTGTTTCTCCACAATTCAGAAAAGATAATATGGGGCTTTCCCTGCAGTCCCAGTTCTCAGTCTGTTTACAAACATGTCAGAACTAGGTCAAAATGCCTTCCAGTTATGTCTCATTCCAATTACCTCTTTCTGCTACGTCAGAACAAACTTTACTAAGTATCTCATTTTGCAGCTCTTCCAGGCTTCTTCCTAGCCACTCCAGCCTGCCTCTGCCTCGGCATGTTGTCATCCTGCATTGACTCTGCTTACTGAATCCCAATGCTACTCCACAATGCGAGGAAACATCATTGCAAAAGGGATCCTCTAGATGAAGAAGATCCCTACAGAATGAACCCAACTCTTGCTATTAGTGAGCTCTACCTCCAAAAACCTAGAAACTTTTAAGTAAGCTAAGGTAGAGGAGCATCAACCATCAGCCAGATAATAAAGCATATGCTATGAAAAGAGGCAGGAACCCAGCTGTGAGCTCAACTCAATTCCACGAACCAGACCAGTGCTACCCATTATCCATGGCACAGTCCTAAGACAAAATTAAGAATCATTCTCGGCACATTTATACCAAAGCACAATCACAACCAAATGCGTAGCTGAACAGAAGATCTAATTTACCAACTCCAAACCTTTAGATAAAGGCTCTTTCTGAATAGACAGCACCTGTTTGTTATGCTTTAAAGAGATGATGGGAATAGCGGCAGGATCCAAGTCTCTCAGATGCTGCAAAACATGGAATTCTTATAAAATAGCAGATCTTGGGGTCAACAGTGTGGCACAACCAGGTTAAGCCTCTGCTTGTCATGCCAGCATCCCATATCAGAGTGCTGGTTCAAGTCCCAGCTATTCTGCTTCTGATCCAGCTTCCTGCTTAAAAAATAAGAGGTATAGTGTAATCTCCCATTTTTAGTTTTACTCTATCAGAAAATAACGGGGGGAGCATTGATTTAAGTGTTCAAGGTTAACCAGCAAAAGTCATTTTATAAACATATGAAGCAAACTCTAGTATGAGGAACAGAATCACAATCCAGGTTTCTATTACAAACAAGGAGATGCCTAAGAGAGAGATTTCCCTCCAAAGACAAGCTCCATTAGGCAAACCACAAACTTTCCTGTGTGGCCTTGTTCTTTTCCCCTGCTTGGCAAAAGGATCCACTGGAAAATAAGAAAGGGAAATCATGAAAAATAGCTGACTGTTGTGGGCTTCCCAAAGACCAAAAAAAGGTGGATAAATTCTTCAAGAAATATGGTAATGTTCAGGTGGAGTTCTAGGTAAGCAAAGAAGGTCGTAAACTTTCACAGCACTCCAAAATAAAAATGACTTTCGATGTTTTACAGAAAGTGAGTGCTTTTTATAAAGGGCAAAATAGTAATACTTTAGATTGTGTAGGGGCATCCAATCTCTGTCGCAACTATTAGCTCTGTTGTTTTAATACAAAAGTAAATATAAACAAAACAAATGAATGAGTGTAGCTGTCTTCCAGTAAAACTTTTCTTATAGACTTTGAAATAAATTTTTATAATTTTTACAAGTAATGAAATTTTTTAAGTTTTAGCCATTCAAAAATGTTTTTAAAAAGTCATACCCATGGTTTGACTATAGTTTGCCAATCTCTGTTCCATAATCTTTACAGTAGTTGGTTTGACCTATCTCTAAAAGAGCTCTGATCATCAATTAGGTCACTACCATTTAAAAGACTCACAAATGGTAATGAATCCAACAACTACCTTATGGATCAGAGCTGGCTGGGAATTAAAGAAAGTTTTCATACTTTGGTGCAGGCATTATGGCGCAGCAAGTTAAGCCATCATTTGGGATGCCCAAATCCCATATCAAAGGTCCTGGGATGGAGTCCCATCTGTGCTTCCAATCCAGTAGATGATGGCTCAAGTACTTGGTTCCTGCTATCTATGTGGCAGATCTGGATGGAGTTCTTGGCTCTTGGCTTTGGGCCTGGCCCAGCCCTGGCTGTTATGGGTATTCTGGAAGTTAAGCAGTGAATGGAAGACCTCTCTCAGTATCTCTCTCTCTCCCTCCCTCCCTCCCTCCCTCCCTCTCACTCTCTCTGCTTCTGTCATTCTGCCTTTAAAATAAATAACTAAAACTTAAAAAATAAAACCTTTCACCCCAATTCCATTCTTTTCCAATGATGCCATGAGGACACCTAGCTTTCTCATTCCCTATTGCATTAGAAGCAGTGATAAATGCTGAATTAAGTTCTATGAAATCCTCAACTACTTTCACAAGATAACAAAACTTTTCAACCCACATACATTTCAAGGCCTCAAATATTCTATAAAAATGTAAATTATAGGTTAAGATTTCCAAGTCTCCTCAATTATATTAGAGCCCAGAAACTTTCTACAAAACACACTCATTGCACAAAATACAAGTAATAGCTAATTTGGTATGAGAACACCTGGCCCCATTCACCAACAACAGCCAAAAGAGAATTCTTGACAAACAAGAACCTCAAATTATAATCCTAACTGCACAGTTAACTAGTTCGGTTGGGCATTTTACGACAAAACCTCATTTATGAAAGTAGGAAGTTTAGATTATTCTTGGGGTCTTTTCTAGTTCTAAAATGCAACAATTTTGTAGTGAGTTACACTAATCATTGCATTTGACCTGGCTCACTGAGAACTTCAGCATATTTCTACCAAAGTTCATGCTGATGACATTTTCACTTTTCATTATCCTTCAGATAAGTGGTAGATAACTTCCTCTCTGCTCTTTTATCTCTAGCTTTTCGGAAGGCCACCAAAAATGTATTTCTTATCAGGACAACTACTAGCCTCTTAGAAATAATCCATTCTTAACACAGACGTTAAGTGATTCTAAGGGAAAACGCAATAAAGTATAATACTTAAGAAATATTTCTAGAGAAAGAGATTTGTGTCTGCTGAAACTGTAATCTCCAAATTGTAGAGCTTCCCTACATGGAAAGCATAAATTCAGGCCCTTTATTTACCACAGAAATCTATCCGCAAAATCACTTCTTTCTTCACAAAAATCACAACTGTGAGCTATCTGAACCACACTACAGACTGACTAAAGATTCAGCAGACCTGGATTTATTCCCAACAACTGCTACTTAGAAACTGGAAATTGTTCACTTCTAAGCCTCAGTTTGCTTATCCATAGAACAGAGATTATATGCTTGGTAGTAATGGAAATTATATATACATGAATGGGGTACAAATATTAAGTAAGAAGGTACCTGCAATGCATTGTTAGGTGGGAAAATAACTTACAAAGCATTAGGAATAATATAGTAGCACCGTGGAGTTTTTCAATGCATACAGAAGAAAGATGTCCTTGAGGACATTATACTAAATGAAATAAGTCGATCACAGAAAGACAAATACTGTATGATTCCATTTATGTGAGATACCTAAAGTAGTCAAATTCATAGAGATAGAAAGTTGAAAGGCTGGCATAGGGAAAAATAGGGGGTTGTTTAATAGGCACAGAAACTCAGTTTCATAAGATGAAAAGCGATCTGGAGGCAGGTGTTTGGTCTAGTGGGTAAGAAGCCAGTTAAGACACCAGCATCCCATATAAGAGTGCCTGGGTTTGATTCCCAGCAGGGCTGCTGATTCCAGCTCCCCACCCTGGAAGGCAGCAGGTAATGATCCAAATAAGTGGCTTCCTACCAAACACGTAGGAAACTTGGACTGAGTTACTGGTTTCTGGCTCTGGCTCTGGCCCAGCCCCAGCCAAGGAGGTTAATTGGAGAGTGAAGCAGCCAATAGGAGCTCCCTCTGTCTCTCTGAGCTTCTCTCTCTTCCTCTCTCTCTCTCTCTCTCTCTCTCTCTCTCTCACACACACACACACACACACACACACACAGTCTCTCTCTCCCTCTCAAAATTCTTTTTAAAAAAGAAAGAGCTGAAGAGTGGCTGCATAGAAATGTGGGTGTACTCAACACTACTGAAGTGCACACTTTAAAGTGTCTGAGATGATAAACATCACATATTTTACCAGAATTAAAAACAAAATAAATTCTTTAAATAAATTAATTAGGTTTTAAAATTTTAAATATAAAATAGATATCTTTGGCAGAAGAATTACTGATGATTTTCAGTTTCTACGAGATACATTTCTTCACTGCTGCAAATGTAGTACAAGCTCACAAAAAAAAAAAAAAAAAAAACCACACACACTCAATCCAGGCAGGAACAACCATGTGCATTTTATATGTGAAGGAAGCCAAAATGCTGTGAAATTTAGCAGCTAACAGGACAGTCTTAAAATAAAGATGAAATATTCTAACTGGGAATTGCAATTATAATTAGGGTCAGAATAACCTGTTAAAAGAATTTTTAAGAATTAGGTATATTTCTGTTCTTAAATTTGTTGAGAAATACAAACTTTAAATGTCAATTATACGAAGTTTATATAAACTGAAATTGTGAAAAGACATTATAAAAATATATATAAAGAATACATATTTCATTGTTAAATCTAATCCCTAACTATGCTATTGAGGGAATAAATGAACAAGCTTGAGTAGAAAGCAACACCTCAAATTCTCAGAAAGCATACAGACCACTCAGAATAGGCGATGATGTTACACTGCTACCAACTGGTGGCAGCACGCTTAAAACACAAGCATGGTAAACAGGAAAGGAAGGTCAATCCTCAAAACTTTGAAAGTAAAGATGTAAGAAGATAACCTACTCATAACTACTCTCCTTTGCAAACTTTATTATTTCCAATAAAACATGGACACTGGGGCAGACATTTGGCACAGCGGTTAAGACATAGCTAGGAATGCCAGCATCCCTAGTGGAGCACCTGGGTTTCAGCTGCAGCTCTGCTCCCAATTCCAGCTCCCTGCTAAGAGGATCACCCTGGGAGGTAGCAGTGATGGCTCAAACAGCTGGGTTCCTGCCACCCACGTGGGAGACAAAGATTGAGTTCCCAACTTCTGTGCTTCCCAGCTCCTGGCCATGGCAGATATTTGGGGACCAAAAAAAAAAAAATTAAGATTTTTGTTTGTTTTAAAAACAGACACTGTCCTTTAGAAAGGCATATTGACACTACTATAAATCAACCATGAAAAAAGAACGAAGTGGGCCAGCGCCGCAGCTCACTAGGCTAATCCTTTGCCTGCGGCGCCGGCACCCCGGGTTCTAGTCCCAGTCGGGGCGCCGGATTCTGTCCTGGTTGCTCCTCTTCCAGTCCAGCTCTCTGCTATGGTCCGGGAAGGCAGTGGAGGTCCTTGGGCCCTGCACCCACGTGGGAGAACAGAAGGATGTACCTAGCTTCTGGCTTTGGATTGGCACAGTACGCCAGCAGCAACACGCCAGCCGTAGCGGCCACTTGGGGGGTGAACCAATGGAAAAAGGAAGACCTTTCTCTCTCTAACTCTGCCTGTCAAAAAAAAAAAAAAAATGAAGTGGGAAATGTACTGGAATTCAAGAAAGACCCCCCCCTTGAATCATTCTTTAGGCAACTGTGTGCCTCAGTTTTCACATACCTGAGACATAAATGAATGCACCCTATAAGTGGCAAAATATCAGGAGTTCATATTATTTATTATTAATTAAATTACTATTATTGACTTTTCCTCTTCAATAATTGAACATCTCTGAAACATTTTTATTTATGGTCTGTTTATTTATAACAAACAAAATATATGCTTTTGAATGACAAAATGTCTAAATATAAAAGAGTAACAAATAACCTCCTTTGAACCATTCTTTTATATGCACTCCATCTTCTCAATTCAATTTAGAATTGTTCCCTGGAATTTTTTTTTTCTTTTTAAGGAACATGCTGTACATTATTTCTCCTGAGCATATTTGTTTTTAAACTGTGAATTCAGCATACTGTATCTTAAAACAGTGTTCCCTGTCAGTTGTTTCCACAGCCCATCAGCACCCAGGAAGCCCTGTGATACATGAAGAAGGAACTAAATCCCCTAGCATCTATCAGGAATGCCTGGCAGCTTTTCATAAAAAATCTGATATACATAATTGTGAAAACTGGCAATGTTTTTAATGACAGAGAGGGAAATAGGGATCCTATATGGCTTACAAATGGACAGGAGACAAAGTGAAGTGGATTGAAACCCATGCTACTTAGGATCAACAGTCTTTAGATTGTCCTACTTTATACAATGTTAAAACCAAATTGGATTTTATATTTATCTAATATGACTTATTTGCATCAAAGACTTATTCTCATAACAAGTCATAAGCTAATGATGATAAAACAGGAAGAAATTTAAAGTTATCTTGCCAGCATTACAATTTATTAACAAATACAGTTCAAATCAATAAAATTACATTCAATGGACCTGTCTTGGCATTTCACTGAGAATGTAAACTATTTCAGGAATGTGTGTGAATTTCTTACAGCAAAAGTATACTCTAAGGACAGATGATATCATAATGAACAAAACACAAAGGCCAGTGAACTTCCAGGTTTATACAATAGACTCATTTTTAAACACAGCCACGTTTCAAAAATAGCTGAGGAAATAGATGAAAACAGAAACACAAGGTTCCCACACACCATTTAACTTAAGTATATTCCTATTTCTACTTGAATCAAATCTTTTTTAATAGAAATACACAAGGGGGCCAGCGCTGTGGCACAGCAGGTAAAGCTGCCTCCTGCAGTGCAGGCATCCCATATGGGCACCAATTCTTTTCCCAGTTGCTCCACTTCTGATCTAGCTCTCTGCTATGGCCTGGGGAAGCAGTAGAAGATGGCCCAAGTCCTTGGGCCCTGGCACCTGCGTGGGAGACCCAGAAGAAGCTCCTGGTTCCTGGCTTTGGATCAACACAGCTTCAGCCATTGTGGCCATCTGGGGAATGAACCAGCAGATGGAAGATCTCCCTCTCTCTCTCTGTCTCTCTCTCTGCCTCTCTAACTCTGCCTTCAAAAAAAAACAAAGAAATCTTTAAAAAAAAATAGAAATACATATTAAAGAGTTGTAAATATTTTATCCAAAATATTCTCATGAAAAATAAATCATTTTCAATCATTTCTGTGACTTATACAGTTTTTTTAAATTGTGTTTTTATAATTAATTTATTTATTTGAAAGTCAGAGTTACACAAAGAGAGAAAGAGAGGCAGAGAGAGAGAGAGGTCTTCTATTTACTGGTTCATTCCCCAGTTGGCCGCAATGGTCGGAGCTGCGCCGATCCAGAGCCAGGAGCCAGAAGCTTCTTCTTGGTATCCCACGTGGGTACAAAGGCCCAAGTCCTTGGGCCATCTTCCCCTGCTTTCCCAGGGAATAGCAGAGAGCTGGATCGGAAGTGGAGCAGCAGGACTAGAACTGGCGCCAGTGTGGGATGTCAGCACTGCCAGCGGCAACTTTCCCTGTTATGCCACAGTGCCAGCCCCCAGAATTAGATATTAATTTAACATTATACTAGAGTACTTATCTCTAAAACATCACAAGATAAAAATAAGGATTCATAGATATTTCTAACACTAGACATAAAGCAGAAATACACTAAATATAAAATAAGTACAAAAAGTAAGCTTGCTTTCTTTCAAAAGTCCATTTTCAGATACTATCAATTAGAATCAATGTTATTGAGAGACAGCATTCTTAAAGGTGGATATGTTATTCAGGTCACTGGGAGCAGTTCAAGCATAGCTTCTAAATTTTTCAAATTCGAACCTTGCCAGACTCTAAAAACACACCTACTGGCGCTGTGGCACAGTAGATTAATCCTCCATGTGTGGCGTGAGTATCCCATGTAGTCCCGGCTGCTCCTCTGACAATCCAGCCCTCCACTGTGGCCTGGGAAAGCAGTAGAAGATGGCCAACGTGCTTGGGCCCCTGCACCCACGTGGAAGATCCAGAAGGAGCTCTTGGCTCCGTGGTTTCAGATTGGCTCAGCTCCGGCCATTGTGGCCATTTGGGGGAAAAAAACACACCTATAGCATTTTCATTTCTTTTCAGCATATACAACATACCTCTGAATATTTAGAGATTATAAAAGCTGAATGCTTCATCCTTTCTCTCCACAAACTTGTCTATAATGAAATGATAAAACTCTGAGCCAAATGGATAACACAAAAGCAAGATCAAAGCATCCTTTAGGTTTCCCCCTGGACCCCTGACTACCATTGTGGGAGAAATCATTTTCAGAACATTGGGACTTTTATTCATAATTGAAGTTTTTCTGTTATATATCCAAAAGACAATCATTTTCCATCTGGATCAAGTTATTCTGTCAAAAATATTTCCATACTAGTCAATGCTCATCCATATGAGTGCAAAAAAATTTTAAAAAGAAAAAAGAGACTTTAAGGTGAGAAACCATAAAAGTCAGTCCTTTCAATTTAAAGAAGGGACAATAAACAATGGCCATATCATTTTGAGAGACCTTGACCTCACAGTTGTAGAAACAATTGAAGATAAGAGTTCCTGAACTGACTGTGGTTGCCCTGCAAAGCTACCCTCCATGCAACATGAATCGAATCAGCCACATCTGCAGCCTACAGACAACTCATTCAAAACCCCTTCATAAGAAACTTTTTTTGCAATGCTCTTTAGTGTACTACAGGCAGGAGGAAATACACATTCCAGAAAGCTAATCAGTAAATGTATCTGACATTATAAATAACAGATTTTATAATATTACTGATTTGCACAGCTTTTTCAATCCATGGTTCATAGTGAAGGATATTACCTTTAACACACACACACACACACACACATGCACGCACTCACACTCTCATGCTGCTGTCACAACAGCCCTTATAAAGTTAGCAGGTTCCATGTAGGTGCTTGGAAAAGCTAAGGGGAAAAATACAACTTAAAAAAAAAGTGTTCATTTTGGTACAAAAATATTTTGAAATCTGTGCATCTGAGGGATCTTCAAAGTTCACAGAAAATGCATATTATGAAAAAACTACATGGATTTCAATGTTTTGGTATGAAAATAAACTTTTAAATACCATTTTTAAATAATTTTTGAAGTACCTGAAATACAATGTGTTAAAAATATACAATGTTATCAGCTGTAGATAATTAATGAAGCTTATAAATATAACCAAATACTAGATAAAAACAATATTAGATTAGAACCTTGAAATCTCAAAATAGATCTCAGTTGATCTCCAGCTAAAATTTACTTAGACAAACTTCATTGTTAAAAGGGCTGGCACTGTGGTGTAGCGGGTAAAGCCGCTGCCTGCAGTGCCAGCATCCCATATGGCACCGGCTGCTCCACTTCCAATCCAGCTCTTTGCTATGGCCTGAGAAAGCAGTAGGAGATGGCCCAAGTCCTTGAGCCCCTGTACCCATGTGGGAGACCTGGAAGAAGCTCCTGGCTCTTGGCTTCGGATAGGCGCAGGTCCAGCTGTTGCAGCCAACTAGGGAGTGAACCAGCAGATGGAAGACCTCTCTCTCTCTGCCTCGCCTCTCTGTAATTCTGCCTTTCAAATAAATAAATAGATCTTTTTTTAAAAAAAAAGTATGTTCATAAAACATGTTTTTTCAGCTTTATGCACACTTCCTATGTTTTGGCTTTAGACAGAATAAAGACATCAGATTATATTTTGCTAAAACAAGATAAGGATTCTGTATTGGAGTCTGGAAGAATAAGGAAATCTGACCGCCTTTCCCTTCTTAAATACATCTGCTGTACTGACATTAATGCAATTATCGATCTGTCACGCAAAATTAATTATAAAAAAATGACAGTAACAGTAGACTGTATCAAAAATGGTTTCTGGATACCATAACTGTTATACAAGACATGCCTCCTTCCAAGCTTGGCCAGAACAATCTCAAAGGCTTATGGCTCTGTTACAAGTACATGGAATCCTTCTGAAAGGGCCATTACCTAACCTCTGTGACTCTACCACCTTACTACTGGTCCTTTTGCAATTAACACACACACAAAGCCTCTCCTTTCAGCTCATTTGTGAAGTGAATGTATCCTTTCTAGGAAAACAGACACCTGAGAGGCAGACAGCATAACAGAAAACAACACTCAAACCACTCAACTGCACTTAGCATTGGTAGTTCTCTTTTCTGTTATGTTCTTTCAGGAGGAGGATGGCCTTTTTTTTTTTTTTTTAAAGGTTCATTTACTTATTTGAAAGACAGAGCGACAGAGAGAAAAGGACAGACATTAAGAAAGAGATCTTCCACCAATGATTCACTCCCCAAATGCCCACAACAGCAAGGGCCAGGTCAGGCAGAAGCCAGGAGCCAGGACCTCCCACATAGGTCCAGGAGCACAAACACTTGAGCCGTCATCTGCTGCCTTCCCAGTGGGAATTCTCAGGAAGTTTAAACAGCAGCAGGGAATAGACACTCAGAAACAGGTGCAGGTATCCCAAGTGGCAGCTTAACCTGCTGTGTGGCATGACATCCACCTCAAGAAGGTGGCTTTTAGATTTGGAAATACATGCTCCTAATACATGCACTCTTCTATACAGTAATAATGGTAGCTTGATTTATGTATACTGCCTGGGTGAGATTTCAACTGACCATAATTAGACCTCCTGTTTTCTTCTGACCATTTGCAGGAGAATAGCTTTTCCACCATATTCATGAAGTTTTAAAAGCATACTAGATAGGGTGCCAGATTCACTGCTTCTACTCTGAACAAGCGTCCATAACTTCTTCAGTGTTTTTTCACAACAACATTAATATACTTGAAATGCTTGGTACTGAAAAGGAATCCTGAAAAGACTACAGTCAAAGAAAACCTCATGTCCAGACAATAGAGATTAGGTATCAGACTTCTGTTTTCAGAGAAGGATAACCCTTTAAATTCTAGGACCTTATGGCCGGCGCCGTGGCTCAATAGGCTAATCCTCCACCTTGCGGCGCCGGCACACCGGGTTCTAGTCCCGGTTGGGGCGCCGGATTCTGTCCCGGTTGCCCCTCTTCCAGGCCAGCTCTCTGCTATGGCCAGGGAGTGCAGTGGAGGATGGCCCAGGTGCTTGGGCCCTGCACCCCATGGGAGACCAGGAAAAGCACCTGGATCCTGGCTCCTGCCATCGGATCAGCGCGGTGCGCCGGCTGCAGCGGCGGCCATTGGAGGGTGAACCAACGGCAAAGGAAGACCTTTCTCTCTCACTGTCCACTCTGCCTGTCAAAAAAAAAAAAAAAAAAAAAAAAAAAAAAAAAAAAAAAATTCTAGGACCTTAAAGTTTTACATAACTCTTACCATCCAAAAGCTCCATGAATATTTCTCAAAGAGGGCATGGCACTATAGGTAGTGTAAACAGGATAATATTTCAGCTCACATACCTAGCCCCCAGACAGTATGGCCAGTAACAGTGACCAGTCATTGTGACACCACAAAGCCCACATACACATTTCCATGAGGCCCAGTGGGACAGTACTGCCCTCTTCACCATCACCTGTCTTCCCCTGCCATCTCCAGCCACACAAAGTACGGAAGAAGCTTGTTAACAATTCAACCATTTTAATAGACTATAAAAGTACCTGGATATGGAAAAGATGATGATGTGGGATATAGAACTAGCTCCTGCAGGGTTAGCTGTTTGAGCAAAAACACAAAAGGTCACCGTTTTTTGTTTCTCATTTCATGAAGGTATTGAGGTTACTTCCGAAGCCTGTACTGTTCACTAGATACTCAGTAGCCAGATATGGCTATTTATACTTAAGGTAGCTAAAATTAAAAATTCAGCCACACCAGCCACATGAGCTCAACAGACACTGCATTACAGAACACCTCAATCAACACAGAAAGTTCGATCAAAGAGCAAAGCCCTAAGGTTTCCTAATCATGTAGCCTGGCCTCTCATTTGAGGGTGGTCCACACTGCAAAGACAGAGTTCTTCATGGGCTATCAAAGTAGTAGTTACACAGTTGACAGTTCATCCACCAACTCTTTAACACGTGGCTTTGGAACACAATCCTAGGCACAGGCAACGTGACTAATAGAAATTTCAATACTAGAACAACTTGTTCAGAATCTACAGATTAGATATGCTCTTTCCTAAGTAAACTCTTCTACAGGGTGATATTGATCAGTGAAATATTAGTAGAAATGTACCTAACCTTTCTTTCCTCTCTAGATATCATCTACTATGGGCCAAACTTTCCTTTACTGATCAAAGAGGAATGTCCAGTAGCTGGTCCACCATTCAGAAGGTTCAGTGTCATCTTTCGAACCACAGAGATATTGAATTCTATTTGCTCCTCCCAAATTCACAGCTGTTCTATCTTCTGTCCTTCATTTGGGAATTTTCTTCATAGGGTTTGTTGCTCAGATACTTAGCACATCTTGTGATTTTTCCCAAGAAAGGGCCTAGAAGGCTGGACTCCAAGTATCTCAGATATCTAGTATATACATCCTTGAAAAAACATAAGACTACAAAGGTATTTTCTTATCCCTCTTCTATGTGGAGCTCTAACTTGAGGGCAGTAATTCTCCTGTAATTCCCTATAAACAAAAATTCTCCAATGTGGTATACCTAAGTTTCTTTGTAGGCCTACTGTTCAAAAAAGGAAAGGAGAGATGCTTCAATTTCAAGGAATTTGGAAGGCAGTATAACACAAGCATGCCTAAGTGCCATCCCTGTTCTACCATAAACTCACAAGCTCTGAGGACTTAAGCAGAGCCAGGGTTCTCATCTGTAAAAAGAGATGAGACAAGTGTTTCAGGCCAAGTTCTTAGCAACTAACAGGAACACAACATTTTGCTAGCATTAGTTTTGCCCTGGCTGTTTTCTTCTGCTTGAAACACTTTTCCTCTAATAGGGCATATAGAGCTCCTTCTCTTTCTTTAGGTCTCTATTTAAATGTGGCCTCCTTAGAGAAGTCTTCTCTACCCACTCAAGTGTAGTATATGCCCCTGTTCTTCTCTATCATAGCCACTGTATAGTTCCTTCCCACTACTTATCACAATCTATGAGGTATTTCTATGTTAGTTTAGTTCTTCATTATCTGTTTTATTCACAAGACCATTTTCATGAGGACAATATACCCTAGGAGAAGAGCAGTGTCTAGCACATGGTACATACTCAATAAATAAGTTGGCAGAAGGATAAATGAATGAATGTCTGGATTAAAGCAAGTCCTGCCTACAGGAATTGTCACACTTTTCCAAGCAAATTTGCCTATGACTCTTCTAGAGGACCTAAAGTTAGGCAGTATTTCTCCAACTTACTGACTATAGGAACCATTTCTTATAGAACATGTTGATGCTCCAAAACTAATGTTTTATGGGACATGAAATGGAAAAAAATGAGTATTAGATATGCATTTACATGTTTTCTGGAAAGTATAAATAATATTCAAATGTCATCTAGAGATATTCATCCCCCTGCCTTGGCAGGAGGGTACCTATTCATCTTAATCATAAGAAAACACCAAAGTACCTAAATTATATCAGGTGACATTCTGATCCCCTCAGATTAATAAATAACAGACCTATTAAGAAAATGACAACTGATGGAATAAAGGAAAGCCCTTGTATCCTACCTGATTAAGAAGAGATTGTATCTACATAAACAAACCTGCCATGAAGAAGCAGCACCAACAAGCACAAGTTATCTATCACCAAATCAACTTCCACAAGAGTTGGCAGAGTTTTTGGTTCAGTTCCCCAGTGTTTCCCAAAAATTCTTTACCACACATCTGGACATAAGTGTCAAACATAAAGAACTGGAATGTGCACAGTTAATATTGGAAGCCAAAAAATGAAAGATATATTAGTCAATTAAGGAGGTAAGAAGAAGTAGGGACCTTTAACCTAGAAGGTTACTAGGAAATTTGTAATGGCCAGGGGGTCATTTACGAACACTTAAAATTTTTAACCAGTTGCTAAATTTGCAAACTGGGAGACTTTAGCACACAAAAATGTTTCCTTGAAAAGTTGGAAGATCTCATCCAGAGATGACCTACCTTCCCCGATAGCAACTAATGACTAGAATAAATAACTCATTGCCTCATTTGATTTACCTGCCTTACCTTAGAAGTGCTATAGGCATTGTATGTGCAACTCCTTAATATATTCAGCAGATATGATCCACATCAGGAGCAGAAAACCAGCAATAAGGAAGACGCTAGCACAAACTAAGGAAAACTAGGTCTTTAGACTGTGCTGCATCATCCATCCCATTCCATAAAACAGCTTCCTTTTTACTCAGGGTCACTTTCCATGGGTTCCCAATTAAGTGCCTACCCTTGCCATTTAAGACTTGTAGCCCCCTTCATGTCATTTATATCCATTCACCAGGAAGGCATTTCATACTGTTCATGAGTATAATAATAATTATTATTATGCCTGTCCTGTTTTCCAAAAAGCTTTCAGGTAAATTAAGATCTATATACATGTACGTTACTGCAAAGCTACCTCAAGCCCTGGAAAGCTGTCTTGCACAAGTAATAGCAGAGCCAGCACTAACAGCCAGATCTCCTAGCTTGGTAGTTATTTCTTCTAACTATCCACAAAATGCTATTATGTGTGTTAGTTATGTCCTAGCAGAAAAGATACCATATCAAATGAGACATGCTTTGAGAATTTAATAAAAGAATTACTTACCAAAGTAAGCAAAGGGCATGGGCTCTGGTGAATGGACAGTCGGATAACTTACTCTCCTTGAGTACCCCATTCTCCTGCAAGGCTTCTTCCCATTGACTAAACCCAATCAAAAGACAGAGGCAAGAAGTCTGACCACAAAAGTCCATATTTGTCACAACTGCCACCACCTCTGGGCAGAAAGGAAGGCTAACAAAAGGTAAAAAATGAATCTGAAAGAGCTAATAGAAGATAACCAACACATCATTTATTCTCTGGTTATGTTTTTGAAAGAAGGGAAAAATATATTACAAATATTCCCAGCATCAATTCCCAACACAGAAACATGGATAGCACTTCATGTTCCAGAACTAAGTATTTACTTCTTTTTTAGATTGTGGTCTCTATGACAGATCTCCTCCATGTCAAAATATTCCCTGTAATGCCCTAATTAATTCATTATTAACAGTCTTGAGTATAAAAATATCACCAAGGGCAGGCATGTAGTCCAGTGGTTAAGATACCCATTAATATGCTAGCACCTCTTGTAGCAGTACCTCTAGCTCTGGCTTCCTGCTAATGCATAACATAGGAGGCAGTGAGGGCTCAAGTACTTGAATATCTACCAACTACATGGGAGGCCTGGATTGAATTCCCTCTCCTGGCTTCAATCCTGCTCATTTCTAGTCACCGCAGGCATTTGGTAAGTGAACCAGCACATGAATGCACTTGCTTGCTCACCAGCTCTTCTCCCAAATGTGTGTATTTATCACCAAAGGTTATCTTTTACTGTAAAAATCATTATACTCATTGGCTTTTCCTTGTTTGGAGGTAAATATACCCTCTCATATATATCTAGTTATTTCTGTTATAAAAATCAGGCTATGTTTCCTCCAAGGAGTACTAAGCACACTTAGTCAGTGTGCTACCATTTATTATATATAAAAATTACTAGACAAGTAGACATATTTTGGCAAGTAATTGTGCCCTTAATTTTCTGATACTTTTGGAAAGATAACTTTGAATCTCAGAAAGTCAAATATATTTTATTTACTAATATACCAAAACATCTTTCAATCTACATGCTTGAAAAGAAAATTTAGAATCCTGAAGACATTATGCTAAGTGAAATAAGCCAGTCACAGAAGGATGAATACTGTAACTCCTCTTACATCAGACTCCCTGAGTAGTCAAATTCATAGAAACAGGAAGTAGACAGATGATTACCAAGGGCTGGGGAGAAGGGTTCAGTTTCAGATGAAGGATGATAATGATGGTTGCAGAACAATGTGAATGTACTTAATACCACAGAACCATATACTTAAAGACAGTGATGGAAAGATACAAAGATATAGCTATTTCACCACAATAAAAAAGAAAATTGAGAAACTAAGTACCTACCTCCTAGCATTTCCTTTTTTGCTTATGAAACAAAAAAATTTATTGTTTTTGCTACCTATGCAGTACTATCTCAAAATATATTTTACAATACAGTCAAGAGTACTACTGATTCCTTAGCCAAAGTTTTATCTGAAGTGTATTTAGAACCCCTCTTACTGCTGGATTTGAAGTTTCTAGATGGTGAAGCTTAAATTCACCCCTGATCCTTTCAAATAAACTGTTTCCCCTATCCCTAGCATCCAATAAAAGCTTATGGAATCCCTCAGGAACAGTATTTAGATTATTATATACCTGGTCCATGCCAAATACTGCAAGTTCAAATATGATTAAGTCAAGATTTCTGTTATCAAGTAACTTAGTAGGAGAATGAGAAAATGGCTGAATAACATTTCAGCTTCCCTGAATTCAAGCACATGGTTAGTCCTGTGTATTGCCTCAAAGGAAGTATGTGTCAGGATGGAGAAAGTAGCTTAGGAACCCATGTGGCTTTTTCAAAACAAAAAATAACTATTCTTAATAGTTCTAGCTGTAAACCAGCCTAATAGACATTAAGAGTGGTTTGGATAGATAAATTACAGTCATACAATGGAGCACTACACAGCAAAGGGCATAAACAAACTACTGACACAACATCCTAGATGTAACTTACAAATATAGTGCTGAGGGGGTCCAGACAAAAATAACAGGTACTGTATCTAATTTCCATAAAACTTAAAATAGATAAAACTAACACAAGGTAAAAGAAAGTCAAGGAGTAGTAAGCTTTTAAGGAGGGTTCAAGTCAGGGTTAGTTTTGGTACAGGGCATATGGTACTCAGAAATGCTAGTAATGTTCTAGTTTTTTATTTTTATTTATTTATTTATTTATTTTAAGATTTATTGTTTGTTTGTTTGAAAGGCAGAGTGATGGGGTCCAGGGTTAGGTGGGGAGTTCCTCCATCTGCTGGTTCACTTGACAAATGCACAAAACAGTAGGGGCAGAGGCAGGCCAAAGAGAAGAGCCATGAACTCCATGTAGGTCTCCCACTTGGGTGGCAGGGCCCAAGTACTTGAGCCATCCTCCACTGCCTACCCAGGCACATTAGCAGAAAGCTGCATTGAAAATAGAGCAGCCAAGACTCAGACTGGCACTCTGATATGGGATGCAGCATCGCAAGCAACAGCTTAACCACATGAACCACAACACTGGCCCCAGTGTTCTAATTCTTTATCTGGGATACAGTGTCATGGGTATGCAATTTTGTGAAAATTCATCAAGCTGTAAACATGATTTTTCTTTTTTGTCTGAATGTTTTACTCAACATAAAAATCTACTTTAAAATTTTGCTGATTTTGAGGAGAGAGAAACAGAGGTGAAACTACAGGTGTCCTATGATGTTATATGCAATATAGAAAAATTTTAAAAAGAAAGGAAGGAAAATAGGGAGTGCCAGGGTATACAGATGGGTATGGAAGAGTAGTTACAATTGTTAAGAGCCAGGGAAGGCTGAACAGAGGAGGAAATACCTAATCTGGAAGCTGAAAAAGGTGTGGATGTGAGCCTTGTTTTTTACAGGGGCAGTGCACACAACAGACAGCTCAGGTGGCTGGCGTTGTACCACAGTGGATTAAGCCACTGCAGAGTGGATTAAGCCTGCAAAGCTGAAGTCCAGGCTGCTCCACTAACTATCCAGCTCCACTTCCTATCCAGCTCCCTGTTAAAGCACCTGGGAAACCAGTAGAGGGTGGTCCAAGTACTTGGGACCCTGCATCCACATGGGACACCCAGATGAAGCTCCAGGCTCCTGGCTTTGGCCTGACCCAGCCCCAACCATTGCAGCCATTTGGAGAACAAACCGGCAGATGGAGGCTTGCTTGCACGCTCACTATCCCCCCCACCCTGCCCCGTCTTCTTTCTCTGTAACTCTGCCTTTCAAATAAGTAAATAAATTTTTAAAAATAAAGTTCAACTTATGATTGCATACTGTAATTTACCCAACAGAATAAACTATTTTCCATCTTTCCTTTTTTAATGTAAGTATAATACTAAGATCAGAACTTTTTGTTACAAGATTTATTTATTTATTTGAAAGGCAGAGTTACACTGAGAGAGGAGAGGCAGAGAGAGAGAGGAAGGCGGGGTGGGAGGGTAGTCTTCCAGCCCTTGGTTCACTCCCCAATTGGCCACAACGGCCAGAGCTGCACTGATCCAAAGCCAGAAGCCAGGAGGTTCTTCAGAGTCTCCCACGTGGGTGCAGGGACCCAAGGACTTGGGCCATCTTCTACTGCTTTCCCAGGCCACAGCAGAGAGCTGGATCGGAAGTGGAGAAGCCGGTCTTGAACCGGGATGCCGGTGCTTCAGGCCAGGGTGTTAACCTGCTGTGCCACTGTGACAGCCCCAAGATCAGAACTTTTAGAAAAAAAGTTATTTCCTCATGTGCACACACAACAGAACAAAACAGGATTAAGCTCTTAAGGTAAGAAGATTCTGGGGCAGTTGCATAGGGTTTAAGCCTCAGCTTGGGATGCCTGCATTCTACATGGAAGTGCCTAGTGAGGACTCCCAGCTCCTCTGCTTCCAGATGCATACCCTAGGAGGCAGAGGGTAATGGCTCAACTACTTAGGTCTCTGCCACCCACGAAGGAAACCTGAATGGAATTTCTAATTCCTGGCTTCAGCCTGGCCCCACCCTCTGCTACTGCAGGCTTTTAGGAGAGTGAACCAGTGGATGGAAGAGATCTCCACCCCACCCCTTGGCGCCCCCAGCTCTATCTATCTATTTCTGTGTTGTTCTGTGTTTCAAATAAATAAACTTAAAAAAAAAAAAAGCAGTAGGCTGAGTTTATGCATACTTGGAAGAAACCAGGCCGAGGGGCCAGCACGGTGGCACTGCAGGCTAAGCCCCATTTGGAACTCCAGTACCATCAGACTGCCAGTTTCAGTCTCAGCTGCTCTGCTTTCAGGACCTGGCTTCAGCCTGGCCCAGTCCTGGCCACGGTGGCCATTTGAGGAGAGAACCACAGATACAAGATTTCTCCCTTTCCCTCTTGCCTCTCCTGTCTCCTCTCCTCCTCTTCATCTTCTTTCTCCTCTTCCTCCTCCTCCTCTTCTTTCTCTCTCTTTCTCTCCCTGTCCTCACAGGGAGAAAGAAGGAGGGAAGCTGAGAGGGAGGGAGGGAGGAAGGAACAAACTGGTCCAAGCTGTATAAGAACTTAGTTGAAAGGGAAATTATTCGTTTTCACTCCCTCACTCCACAGAGAAATCAATCATCGATCTCTCCACCTTTGAAGACACCAGACACACACACACACACACACACACACACGTTTTCTTTCAAAGATCACCAAACATACAAGGAAGAGTTCTAAAAGAAGAATGATAAAAACAGCAACCAAAGCAGTTTTTTTAAAAAATGTGAAAGTGAAAGACACAGCATCAATAAAAATGGAAAATTAAAATTAAAAATTAAAAAAAACACCTCACAGACAAAAGAGAAGATATTACATCCTTGGAACAATAACAGATGCTAGTTTTAAAAAGTGGTGCTGACAGAATTGCATGCTGTAATTGGTAAGTTTTTTGGACTACAAATGATATTGCAATAAAAATAGAGACGCTGCCACTCACATTTTCAGTGTGCAGCCTGATGAGAGTGCTGGACCCCACAGCCGCGCTGTCCAAAAAGGCAGCCACAGGTTACACGTGGCTTTTGAGCCACTGAAAAGAGCCAATACAAGTGAGAGTGTGCTGTAAGTGTAAAGTACGCGCTGGATTTCAAAGTCTTAACACACACACAGCACGCACACACACACACACACACAGACTATGTCTCACTAAACATTGAACATCCTTAATCCAAAAATCGAAAATGTTCCAGAATCTGAAAATTTCTGAGGACTAACAGGACACCACAAGCCAAAACTCAGGCACACTAAAACAGCACATAAGACTACCTTCAGGCTATTGTGCATAAGATGTATATGAAACATGAATCAGTTTGTGTTTAGAATTGGGTCCCATTCCCCAAGATAGCACACATGTATGCAAAACTCCAAATCTGAAAAAATCTGAAAGACTTCTTGTCCCCAGTATTTCAGAGAAAAAAAAAAAAAACTCAACCTGTAATAATGTTTAAAAGATCAATATATTTCTCTTCTATTGCTTTAGAAAGCATAGAGGGGGGAAATAAAAAGAGAACAAGAGATAGTCCATCCACTGACCCACTCTCCATATCGTCCCATTAGCCAGAGCTGTGCCTGGCAGAAGCCAGGAGCCAGGAACTCCATCTGTATCTCCCTCATGGGTGGCAGGGGCTCAGGAACTTAGACTATCTTCCACTGCCTTCCCCAGCACATCGATAGGATGCTGGATGGGAACTGGACCCAGTGCTCAGATACGGGATGCCAGGCTACAAGCAGCAGTTTACCTCCCTATACGGCAATGCTGGCTCCCTGAAGTAACTTTTATATAGTACAATTTTAAAAGATAATATTTTGGATATATCAAGTTATATAAAAAGTATTACCAAATTAATTGCTTTAATTGTCAGCTGTTTGTTTTTGTTAATGTAACTTCTATAAAATGCAAAATCTGATATGTGGCTTATATATCATGTTTATATTCGAGAACACTACACTAGATTATACATTCACTGAGGACAGGATTGTATCTAAATCATTTTTGTGTCCTCTAGGGAGGCTACAGTGCGGTAAAATCTGAGTTGGTATTTGCTGAATAAATATATAAATAACGTAAGCTTTCACATGATTAGTCGCCAGGCATGTCATTTTGAATGTGTGCATTTCGGAAATTTATCCTGAGTCAAGGGAGATAGTCAATTCACTGCTCATTGCCTTTTGTTGTTTATTTAAAGTATTTTGGTATTTTATAGATCACAATTTGTTTACCCATACTTGATCAGAATTCAATAATCATTTTAGTCACTAACCTAAATTATTTCAACTAGGATCATAAAGAATTCAAAAACCAAAGAAATGAAGCAATCTACGCTTTATCTTTTCAAGAGTGCCCTCTAGTGTTCATATTATTAGACTAAGTACATTTATCCACAAACATCAATTAGCTTTATAATAAAATTTATAACAATTAGGATATCTGCAAATTGTAACACATTAAAGGACTCAGAAATGGCATTTGGGTTTTTATAGGTCAGAACAAAAGTCAAATAGCTAGCACCCCAAAGCTAGCAAGCGAGAAAAATAATTCATAGTATAAGATTGGCTAGGGGATGGGGCCAGCGCTGTGGCGCAGCAGGTTAAAGCCCCAGCCTGCAGCGCCAATATCCCATATTGGTGCCATCATTTGGGGAGTGAGCAAGTGGAATGGAAGACCTCTCTCTCTGGCTCTACTTCTCTCTGTAACACCTGTCTTTCAAATAAATAAAATAATTCTTTAAAGAAAAAAAATATTGACTAGGGGCTGGGGGGAGAGGGATAAGAAACAGTGTAACCATGGCGAGTGATTGCTGGTAGCAGAGAGACTGAATCTGGAAATGAACAAGAGAAGCTCCTGGTTAAGGTTTCTGGTGAGGTGTCTGAGCAAGTAGTTCAGGTCAGTAATGACTGCACAGTTGTGTGCCAGGAGCAATTTTACAGGAAATCAATATATATGAAACTCTGGAGGTGGTGCCAAGTCAGGAACCTAATGAGAGGCCAGTTTTCAGCAACAATAAAATTAGCCTCGGCCCAGAACATGCAAGCAGGATCAGTTTTCTTCGGCAGCCTTCAGCAGCCAGGCTGGTGATTACACAACAAGCCCAAAGGCCCAAAAGGAGGTTATGTGACCCCAAGTAAGTCTGCTCCTACCTGTCCTTCAACTGCATTTCACTGTCATGGTGACTTCCCCAAAACCTGATTAGATGTCTAAGAATGAAAAATGCTAAGCTCATTTAGATGGTTCTATGCAATTTGCCACCATGGATTTATAATTTTTAACCATTCTCTGGGGTACCTGAGAATAGTGGAGAAGAGGGGCCTGAAGCGCCAGCATCCCATATGGGTGCCCATATGGGATATCGGTGCTGCAGGCTGGGGCTTTAACCCGCTGCGCCACAGTGCCGGCCCCATCCCCTAGCCAATCTATGAATTATTTTTCTCCCTTGCTAGCTTTGGGGTGCTAGCTATTTGACTTCTGTTCTGACCTATAAAAACCCAAATGCCACTTTTTTTATTATTTTTTTTTTCCGACAGGCAGAGTGGACAGAGAGAGACAGAGAAAAGTCTTCCTTTTTTCCATTGGTTCACCCCCCCAATGGCCACTGCAGCTGGCACGCTGCGGCAGGTGCACTGCACTGATCCTAGGCCAGGAGCCAGGTGCTTCTCCTGGTCTCCCATGCAGGTGCAGGGTCTAAGCACTTGGGCCATCCTCCACTGCCTTCCCGGGCCACAGCGGAGAGCTGGTCTGGAAGAGGAGCAACCGGGATAGAATCCGGTGCCCTGACCAGGACTAGTACCCGGTGTGCTGGCGCCGTACGCAGAGAATTAGCCTATTGAGCCGCGGCGCCAGCCCAAATGCCACTTCTGAGTCCTTTAAAGATCCAGCTCCCTGCTGTGGCCTGGGAAAGCAGTAAAAGATGGCCCTAGTTCTTGGACCCCTGCA
This sequence comes from Oryctolagus cuniculus, assembly GCF_964237555.1. Taxonomy (NCBI): domain Eukaryota; kingdom Metazoa; phylum Chordata; class Mammalia; order Lagomorpha; family Leporidae; genus Oryctolagus; species Oryctolagus cuniculus. The sequence continues at coordinate 152,501,743 of NC_091434.1, read as the reverse complement.
CCTGTGTGGGAGACCTGGAAGAAACTCCTGGCTTCAGATTGACACAGTTCTGGCCGTTGCAGCCATCTGGGTACTGAACCAGCAGATGGAAGACCTCTCTCTGTCTCTACCTCTCTCTGTAACTCTTTCAAATAAATAAAATAAATCTTAAAAAAAAATTAGTGAAGAAGAAAAATTCTTCAAATAACACATTTTCTATATCTACAACCAATTGATTCTTGACAAAGACACCAAAAATCTATACTGGAGAAAGAACAGTCTGTTCAATAAATGGTGCTAGGGAAACTCAATATCCATATGCAGAAGACTGAAATAAGACCTCACTCCTACTCACTTTATATAAAAATTAACTCAAAATGAATGTAAAATATGAAACTACTGGAAGAAAACATTGGGGAAATACTGCGATATATTAGCATAAGCAATGATTTTTTTGTATAAGACCCCAAAAGCATAGAAACCAAAAGCAAAACTAGATAAATGGGACTGTGACAAATGAAGAAACTCCTACATAGCAAAGGAAACCAACAACAGAATGGGATACTTGTGATGTTGTGACACAGTGGGTTAAGCTGTCACCTGCATGATGCCAGCATCCCACATGAGTGCCAGTTCAAGTCCCAGCTGCTCCACTTCTGAGCCAGTTTCCTGCTAATGTGCTTGAGAAGGCAGCAGAAGATGGCCCAAGTACTTGGACACCTGACACACTCTTCAAATGGGAGACCTGGGGCCAGCGCTGTGGCGTACCAGGTAAACCCACCGCCTGCAGTGCTGGCATCACATAGGGGCACCAGGTCAGGTCCTGGCTGCTCCACTTCTGATCCAACTCTCTTCTATGGCCTGGGAAAGCAGTAGAATATGGCCCAAGACCTTGAGCCCATATACCCAGAAGAAGTTCCTGGCTCCTGGCTTCATTGTTGCTAACTGGGAGTAAACCAGAGGATGGAAGACTTCTCTCTCTGCCTCTCTTTCTCTCTATGTAACTCTGACTTTCAAATAAATAAGTCTAAAAAAAAAAAAAAGGGAGACCTGGATGGAGTTCCAGCCCTGGCTGTTGCAGCCATTTGGAGAGTGTACAGAATCTCGCTCTCCCTCTCTCTCTCCTCACCCACCCCACCCCAACTGTCCTCTTTCTGTAATGCTTTCAAATACATAAAGCAAATATTTTTAAAAAATAGTTTCAAACTATGCATCTGACAATCAATTAATATAGAGAATATATAAGGGACTCAAAAAATACAACAAAAGACAAGCAAACCCATTAAGAAATGGGCAAAGATCTGAATAGACATTTTTCAAAAGAAGAAATACAAATGGTGAACAAATATACATAAAAATGCTCAATATCATTAGCTATCAGGGAAATATAAATCAAGCCACAATGAGATATCATTATTCCAGTTACAATGACCATTATGAAAAGGCAAAAAATAAGAAATGACAAAAATGGGACCCAGGACTGGTGCTGTGGCAAAGTGGGTTAAGTTGCCACTTGTGACACCAGGGTGCTGATAACATACCAGGGGGCTACTTCACATCTTGGCTGCTTGGCTTTCCTTCCAGCTCTCAGCTAATGCAGGTGAAAAAAGCAGCAGAAGATTGGGCCCCTGTGACTCACAGGAGATAACAGAGCTCCTGGCTCCTGACTTCTGTCTAGCCCAGCCTGGGCCATGGACCATTTGGGGAGTAGACCGCCAAATGGAGGATTCTTTCCCTCTCTGTCTCTCCCCTTCTCTGTTACTCTGCCTTTCAAATAAATGAAACCCTTATACACTGTTGCTGGGAATGCAAATTAGTACAGACAGTATAGAGAACAATATAAAAGTTCCACAAAAAATTACAAATAGCTCTGACATATTACCCAAGTATCCCACTCCCAGGTATATACCTGAAGGAAATAAAATCAACCTATAAAGAGACACCTATACTTCCATGTTCACTGAAGCACTATTCACAATAGCCAAGATACAGAATCAATTTAGGTATCCACCAGCAGATAAATGGATAAAGAAAATGTGGCATACAAACATCATGGAATATTACTCTGTCAAGAAAAAGAATGAAATCCTGGCATTTGCAGCAAAATGGATAGAACTGAGTATCATTACGCTGACAAATAAGCCAAGTACACACAAATAGCACAATGTTCTCTTTCATATGTGGAAATTTTTAAAAAAAGTCCATCTGAACTTAAAATACTGATTACTAGAGACAGAGAAGGTAGGTAGATGGGGTAGACAGAGTTTGGATAGAGTATCAACATAGAGTAAGACAAAACTAATGGGTTCCATAGGTAGGTGTTTGGTAGAGTCATTAAGACACAATGTAGGATGCCTGCATCCCATATTGGAGGGCCTGGATTCAAGTTTCTGGTCCATGCCCGCTGTTTCCTGTTAATGTGCATCCTGGGAGGCAGAGGCAACGGGTCAAGTACTTGGATCCTCGCCACCCATGCGAGAGGGCCAGATTGAGCTCCTGGCTCCTGGCTTGTGCCCTGGTCTAACTCTAGCTATTACAGAATTAGGAAATAAACTGGTGGATGGGAGATTTTCTTTCTAGCTCTCTATCTATCTCTCTCTCTCTCATCTCTCTCTCTCCTATCTATCTCTCTCTCTCTGTCCCCCTCTATTCCTCCCCATCTTCTGCCTCTTCCTTCTTTGTCTTGTCTCTCTTTCTCAAATACAAACAATAAATAAATTTTGAAAGTAATATTGCACTTGCATCTTCTTGCTTTGCAAGAAAAGAAGGCTAATGAACAGAATAATTATCAATTAGTGGGCAGTGCCTATGTGCTAATGAGGAGGCAAAGATTTGAAGGGAGTACTATCCACAAAGGATTGGTGGCTAGGGGGTTGGAGATTAGGGAATGTAGATAAACAGACTATTTGAAAGGGCTTAGAGGATGAGAATACACACATGAATTCTCTCTGAGAGACCTGACTGCAGAAATTCTTAATCATTCTCTTCGTCTCCTTGGCTGTTCTTCCCTCTTCCCAATCTCTTCAGGTTGGAAAGCCCCAGTACGTAATTTAAGGTCTCTTTTGTATATTCACTCCTTTAGTAATCATCTCAAATCCCATGACTTTAACGATACCTACAAACTAATTATGTGCAAGACCGACTTCCCTCTCTCCCTCCCTTCAGACTCATATATCCAACTACCTCCCTGATGCCTCAATTTGAATGTCTGAGTATCTCCAACTTAACACACTGAAACTCAGTCCTCCCACGAAGCCTGAACTCCCTTTCCTCACACTAGCCGTCACCCTTCTATCTGATGCCAAATGGGACTGTAACCAGCTGTGCTCTCCAAAGAGACTGATATCTACCATGATTTTTTTTAAATAATAGATTAGAAAACTGAAGTGGCTGGGAGTCATTCATTGTGACCATGGCATACTGAGAAAACTATCTCACAGTTCCTGTTATCTAGATCCCTAAGATGGCCTGGACTTCATTCTTTCTAAAATCTAATACTTCAGCTTCCCATCAGATTCTGAAGTTTTTCACTTTTCCTTATATTAGCCAGGGTCAGTTTTTGCTGTTTGCAAATAAGACCACTTGTCCTACACAATCACAAGCTGTCAACTAACTGATTTATTTCCAGAGTCTTAGTCCACTTTGTATTTCTACAACAAAATATTTGTGACTGGTATATAAGCTTTTAAAAAATAAGCTTTTAAAAATTTTTGAGAGACAGAGATACAGACAGATACAGCAAAGCAGCTCTCATCATTCACTGGCTCACTCCCCAAATACCTACAATGATCAGAATTAGTCCAGATAGAAGCCAGGAACCAGGAACTTAAACCAGGTATCTCACATGGGTGGCAGGAACCTGCCAACCTGAGCCTTCCAAGGTCTATATTAGCAAGAAGCTGGAGTCAGGAGCTGAAGCCAGATATTGAACCCAGGTACTGCAATGTGGGATACAGGCATCTTAACCTGCATCTTAACTGCTAGGATGAATGCCAGCCCCTGGAAAGAGGTTTATTTAGCTTACAGTCTTGGAGGCAGGTGGTTCAAAATAGGACTGCTGCATTATAACGTGGCAGACAGCATTTCAGGGTAGGAGCACACACAAGAAGAATGGCAAGTAGGCATGTACATAAGAGCATGAGAGGTGGCACAGTGAGAGAGAAAGCAGACAAATGAGCTAAGAAAGCCAAGCATGTGTCGTAATACCTGCTCCGACAGTAACCAATCCAGTCTCCTGAGACCTAACCCATTCCCAGGAGGTGAGAAAGAATCTTCTGCGCGTGATGCCCCATGATCTAATTCTCTTCTCTAGGGCTCACATCTTAAGGTTCCATCACCTCTCAGTACCCTTACATTGGAGATCAAGCTTGGAAAACAAACCGTATCCAACCCAAACCACCACCAACTCTCAGTTGTCTTTCCACTTGCAGTTCAGATGAAAACGCAAAGTCACCTACTTTGACTTGTAACAGAGGTTGATCATACACGCATGCCAAAACTATTCTAGGAATCAGTTGAAACATTATAAAAGTTAAAATTATATTTCACCAAAGTATTTTTTTCCAAATTGCTTATGTCAAATATTCAGGGAAAACACAGTAAGTAAGAAATATCTAACAGTATTCCTCTTGCATCTCACCTAAAACAGCCCCTTACCACAAATTCTGACAACCCTTACTTCTGATCCCATACAATCTCTATTATAGCAGCTAACCTCAGTCAAACATGGTAATTATTTCTAACTTCATGAAGGGAAGGGACCATGTGTCCTCTCTGTATCATGATGGGAGGCTTGATAAATATCTGTTGAATTTTATCAAAAGTGATACAGAAAACACTTCAAAATTTTTTAGCAGTCACCATATTTCCAATGAGCTCTGAGTTCTTATAATGCCGATTATCTACTACTAGTGTGTCAGAGTATGAATGCTTTTGTGATCATATTGAAAAATCAGGAAATTATGAGTCTACAAATTACTTCATTGTCTTCATAGCTCTAATTCATGATTTAGTGCATGTCCAATTTCATATACCTCTATAAAACTTCAATACCATATTTATTCACCTGTATTCTTCCCATCTCATTATTTTCCTTAGTAAATACCTTGTGTTTAAATATAGGGGTTGGGAATTAGATGGGTAAAAAGAATGATCTAAAAGAACTGTAAAACTCTCACCAAACTTCTGTCCTTACCTCATGGTTTAGCCCTAAAATATCTCACCACCAGGGTGAGCATGAGTATCAAAACCACTATAAAATTCTGAAAAGTCACAAGATGTGTTTTTCCCCAAACATAACTTTATACAGGACAGCCTCACACATACATGGATAAGCGCCATCTGGTGTCAAAAAGAATTACTCCCAAACCTAGTTACCATTGACGAGATCAAAATTGAGGACTGAGACCCAAGCCATGGAGAGTTCTTACTATGATTAACAAAATTGAATCTTGAGCAACAGTCATGGGATTACTCAGTCAAGGAAAATTACAGTTTTTAGGTAAATATTATGCCTGAATGGTCATTAGGACAATGTTGGTTCAGCCATCTTCACTTTCTTGTAGGAGCCCCTTAAACTTGAAGTAGGGGAAGTAAACAATGCCTGCACTGAGAACCCACTCTGGCACAGGTGTTGGGCACATTTACATAGTTGTACCCCATTTAATCCTCACAGCAACTCAGTGAGGAAATTATTCAAATCCCCCACTGTACTACAGAGGAAACTGATCCTCCAATATTAGATAATTTATCTTAAGTGGCACAGGTGTTAAATAATGGAGTCACCTTCCCATCCATTCCCTCAGCTATTACTAGATCATTGGGAGGAAACTGGGGTCGGGTGGAGGTATTAAGTACTACAATAAGTAAATTGAAGTGTATACAAACTTACTGAACACTTAGTTTACACTACACAGAACTGTCTCCAACATGGACAAGAGGGACGTGCCGTTAGGTAACAGACTGTCCCTAGACTCTGGGATAACCACACCATTAGCTCAAAGCAGACAGAGCCCATCTTAGTCTGCATATGATGAAGTATAAAAGAAAGAGCATGGAAGCTGGCATTGTGGTGTAGTGGCTAAAGCCACCACTTGCGATGTTGACATCCCATTTGGGCACTAGTTCATGCCCCAGCTGTTCCACTTCCAATTCAGCTCCCTGCTAATGGCCTCAGAAGAGAAGCCAAAGATGGCCCAAGTGTTTGGGCCCCTGCCACTGACATGGAAGACCTGGAAGAAGCTCCTGGCTCCTGGCTTCAGCCTGGCCCAGCCCCAGCTGTTGCAGCCATCTGGTGAGTGAACAGTAGATGGAAGATCTCTCTCTCTCTCTCTCTCTCTCTCTAGCCCTTGCAAATAAATCTCAGGAAGGAAGGGACGGAGGGAGGGAGGGAGGGAGGTAAAGGACTTTGGTGTCGCCCAAGTATGCAGAGCACAGTGCTAGAGTTCCAGACCAGGTGTTCATAGCAAACACACTACTGTCACAGAGCCTACACTCCTGTCCTTGAATAACTTCCAGTGTAGTGGAGACGTTGTTAGACAAGTAGATCCTTCTGCCACACTGGGAGAGGCTACTTAATCTATAGCCTGTTGCAGACAAAAAGAGTTTTCTAGAAATTACAAATGTTTAAAGAATGCCCCTTCACAAGAAGAGCAGGTTTACAAGTTAATCATGCCAACTTTCAGAAATTTCTTCTCTCTCTCCCTCCCTCCATCCCTTTGACACACACAACAACTGTGCTGAGATAAATATGCACAAACTGGAGCTTGCACTGTGACTGCTGTTCTCCAGCAGACATGCTCTTTGCAATTAGGTTCAATTCTTCACTTTTTACACCTTCACAGAATGAGACCAATTCCACCTTAAGAAGTGAAGAATTTAACAGATAATGGCACAGCTGAATAAAAGAAGGCAAGAGCCAATAAGAGACCACTATCAAAATTCCAGGGCTGCAGTATCTAATATACTTTTTGGAAATATTTTTAATAGTAAGAAGGAAGAGGATTAAAATCATTGATAAAGGTGGATCTGCCTTTTCTTTCTCTTCCTTCCCTAAATAACTCATTTCTAAAGCCAAAGCAGGGCCAAGCAAGGTAGGTATCTTCGCTGGCTGGGGACACACAGTGAGGGAAGAAGGCAGCACTCTGACATGTAGAGTAGGGTGAGGAGAGCATCTATGCAGGTAGACAGCCCTGCACGGGGCATCAGGATGGAAGCAGTGTGTCTAAGAACAGAGAGCAGATAGGCAGGTGTGAGAGCCAGGGTTGTGAGGATGGTGCCCCTGCAGCACAGGGAGAAGGTAGAATATACTGGACTTTGGAGCCCAAACAGGAAGATCAGGGCCCTGAGAGGGGCTACTCAACAACTAGTGTCAGAGCCTATACCTGTCAGAGCCAGAGCCAGGTGAGAAGGGATTTTAAGAGGTACTGGCTACATAAGGGTGGAATGAACAATTAAGTAAATGTATTAAGGATAAAAAGTTCTAGGTTTCCCACTGTCAGGGAAGGAACCAATATAGAAAGAAGAAAAATGGAATGAACCCTGAGGATTAGACTTGAATTTGAGGTATCAATGTGGACTCATGATTTCAAGAGCACTGATAGATAAGCATTAAATATAAAAAATAATTTACATGAAAATGCATATATCTGTGTATGTGTACATATATTCCCTTGCTCTGTCCCAAGAAGACTGGGTGCAGCAACACCCAGTGGCAGTAAGCATACTTGCTGCCCAGATCTGGACTTCTATATATTTTTCTCCACTAAAAGGATAAAGGGAGCCTTGGAGAAAATGCTGGTTCCAAGGCCAGAGTGGGGAAAGTACAAATAAGTTTGGAACACGTTAAAAAGAAATCATGTCCTCAAAGAATGACAAGGATATTTCCCAAAAATTCAGATACCAGTTAGAAAGGCTTCCCCCAGGCCAAATCCAGCACAATTCAAATATCAAAATAATGTTGCTAGTAACAAATGGCAGCTCATTGAATAAAGCAGGAAAAAAGGAGCACACAATGTTGTAATGAAATCAAAGTTGATAAAGAATTTACATAGTTTCAAAGTGTCATTTCTAAGATACTTATTAACTACAAAAGGCAGCAGAGTAACTTTATAGTAGAAAATCCTCTCAGACACCACCTCGGTCAAGTGATCAAAATGAGGCTAATCAACAGCAGGACAAATAAAATCATAGGCCACCTGATAGGACACAATGAGGAAAGCACAGCATCAGGCCAATGACATGCTCACCAGGGTGTATATATAACCTGACTCAATCATGCAGAACCACTGGACAAGCCCAAATTCAAGGACATTCAACAAAATAACCGGTATGTATTCATCAGAAGTATCAAAGTCAGGGCCAGCATTGTGGCACAGTGGGTTAAGCTCCCGCCTGGGACACCAGCATTCCCTATGAGCACCAATTCGAGTCCCAGCTGCTCTACTTCCTATGTAGACCCATGCTAATCTGCCCTGGGCCCCTGCTACTGACTTGAGAAACCTGGGTGGAGTTCCATGCTCTTGGTTTCAGCCTGTCCCAGCCCTGGACGTTGTAGCCATTTGGGGAGTGAACCAGCAGACGGACGATCTCTGTCTCTCCCTGCATGTGTCTCTCTGCGTCTCTGTCTCTTTCTCTTTCTCTCTCTCTCTCTCTCTCTCTCTCTCTCTCTCTCTCTCTCTTTGTAACTCTACCTCTCAAATAAATAATAAATATTTTTTGAAAAAAGTATCAAGGTCATGAAAGTCAGGGAAAACTGGAGAAACTGTTCCAGATTGAAGGAATCTGGAGAGACTAGCAACTAAATGCATGGCATGATTGTGGACTGAATCCCTTTGCTATAAAGCACATTAATGGAACCACTGGTACTGGAGTACTTCAGAGTGATGGGGTACCATGTCAGCTTTGTACTTTCAAATAGTTCTGGAAGGAAGAAAAAAATGTACTGTTCTCTCAACTTTTCTGGAAACTAATTATTTTTATATAAAAATTTTACTTAAAAAAAAAAACAAGCAAATCAGGATTGTTTGAGGGGGCCTCCAATTTAGAGTGTCAGTCGTTCCTTGTGACCAGCCTCAAACAGAAGGGCTCAGCTTACACAAGAACAAGCACTAAAGGGGGAAAGGCCCAGGGACTTCAAGGTCAAGGGGCTGCCAGGCCTAGACACACCACAATGTAGAAGAATCTTTGGAGGGAGATTGAGGAGGCCATGGGCTTTACTGGTGTATTGAAGACACACAGCATTTGGAACAATTAGGACTCATGTAAAGAAGAGGGGTCCCACTGGAAGATGAATTGCCTAGTTCCATGACAACACAAGTGAAGAATGTGTAAGATGACTGAGAACAAAAACGTGATGGAAATGATGGTGTTGCATGAAGTATCTGAGTGGAGCATGTACTGTGTAGGACGCTACCGAGTACGTGAGTACAAGGCTAAGGAGGTTCATGGTAGCTAATGGTGGAAGGCCTGGGATTTTAGGTTGAGATGTCTCTGCTTAATCTGCTAGGCAACAGAAAGATATTAAAGGATTTGAAAACAATATCCTGGTTGTGGGAAAGATTAGGAGAGATTAGAGGCAGGAAGATCACTTGAGAGATTACTGTAATAAGATTATAAGGACTGAAATAAAGAGAAGTAAGAATTGAAGGGAGATTTATGAGGCACTATCTATTTGACAGCATTTGCAGCAAACACACATAAAGGAAAGAAATGATGAAGATTATTATGAGCCTTGAAATTACCCTCAAGAGAAAGTGAACTCTGTTAGGAAGAAGACGTGAGATGGACCTAGTAATCTATGTCTCACTGAAAATATCCAACAGGCAATGGGAGTCAAAAAAAGATAATGTATACATTCATGTACACAAACTTACTTCAGGGTGCAGCATAAGAAAGTCTTCCGAAGATAGCACATTGAGAATTTCTCAATTAGGAAGATACAATACAAAAAAAAGGCTCAAGTAGTCAGAGAAAATGCGTTATGTTATGCTAGATATTTTCCAGGTCCACTTCCTGCCTTCCCCACCCTGCTTGCCCTCTGGCTGGTCTCCGCCAATGGGAGACCCCAACAAGGGATCAGAGGGCAGAACAGGAGGGCACATCTTCCCGCAGTTCCGGATGCAGAATCAGCACAGGTTGGCACACATGAAGGCCACAGCCTTTCTCCTTTCTCCACAGCTTGTTCTCCAGGGTCCAGTGACTGCTGCTTCTTCACCATCCCTTCAGGACTAAGGACAGTAGCCACTCATTTCTACTGCTAGCCTCTGGGATCAGCAAAGAGATCCTTCCTCACTCTGTTTTCCTGCCAACATCTTTGTAAATAGTCATTTCAATCAATTCTCCTTAATACCACATTGGGTGTATGCTCTGCTTTCTTCTGGGATATTCATTAACATGTCACAGCTTCACCCTATCTTTGATATACTTTATAGAGATTGTTATCGACAACAAAGCATTTAATGTCCACTGCCATCCTTACACAAAGCTCTAGTCAGCAACGTTTTCTGGGAATCAGTTGGTCCATTCTAGCATTGGTCTCCCTGTTTTTTACCTCTCCCTTATCTGCTGAGGGTTCTCCTCACTCCATTTATGAGTACACTGGCTCACCCTTCCCTCCTTATGGTTCCTCTCTTTGGAGATGTCTGCCAATGGCCCATAGGTATACCTGTCACACCAAAGGATGAGAGGCAGAAGGGGACAGGAACACTTCAAAGAATGAGTGAGCCAGTTCTAGCCTTGGCCTTTATGACATTTTACATATTTCCATGTGCCTTCCTATGTTTCTTAATAATTCCCATAAGATATCTTGGGGTAGATGTTATTCCAAGCAAATAAAAGAGATAAAGTATATACTTCAACCCAAAACCTCAATCCAACTTGCACATTGGAGCCCAGAGGAATCCAGTGCAGTTCATTTTAACTGCAACAATTCACAGAGGGACAAGGAAAAATAGATACTATTTTAAACCACTGAAATTTGAAGTGGGTTTTTGTTGTTGGTTGCTTGTTTGCTTGCATTTTTTTAATGTACGATTACTACACAATTGCTGACTGATAGAATCATTCTATAAAGGAATCTGCAACTCCCAAAGCTAGATGCTCACAAGGCACCTCCAAGTGTGTGCCAGAAAAAAGTGGTTTTCAGACCAATTATATATAATACTTCTTTTTAGAACAAATCATTTTAAACACCTTCTTTCAATACTATAACAAACTTAATCTACTTGTTACATAAAATTAATACATAATGTGATAACTAATATAAATGAGAAATAAACATAATTTGTAATCAAGGCAGCATTAGGATTGGGCAAGAAAAATGTTTAGAGTACAAAAAATGAAGCAAAGGCTGAGCCTGCATTTGCAGGACTCAGAGTATCTCCTTCAGTTTTACACCAAAGCAACCTCACTTGCCTTACCTTAGTCCTGGGCTTGTTTAAAATAATGTAATTCTAAAATTATAATAATAATTCTAAAAATATGAAAATGTGGGGCCAGCACTGTGGCATAGTGGGGAAAGCCACCACCTGCAGTGCCAGCTTCCCATATGGGTGCCCATTTGAGTCACAGCTGCTCTACTTTCAGTTCATCTCTATGCTATGGCCTGGGAAAGCAGTAGAGGATGGTCCAAGTCTTGGTGCCTATGCATCCACATGGGAGAAATCAGAAGAAGCTCCAGGCTCCTGGCTTCAGATCAGCCCAGCACCAGCCATTACAGCCATTTGAGGAGTGAACCAGCAGATGAAAGATCTCTCTCTCTCTCTCTCTGCCTCTGCCTCTCTGTGACTCTGCCTTTCAAATAAATAAATAAATAAATCTTTTTAAAAAATATTCAAGGCCAGCATTATGGCTCACTAGGCTAATCCTCCACCTGCAGCACTGGCACCCTGGGTTCTAGTCCCAGTCGGGGCGCCGGATTCTGTCCTGGTTGCTCCTCTTCCAGTCCAGCTCTCTTCTGTGACCCAGGAAGGCAATGGAGGATGGCCCAAGTGCTTGGGCCCTGCACCTGCATAGGAGACCAGGAGGAAGCACATGGCTCCTGGCTTCAGATCAGTGCAGCGCGCCGGCTGTAGAGGCCACTTGGGGGGTGAATCAACAGAAAAAGGAAGACCTTTCTCTCTCTCTCTCTCTCACTGTCGAACTCTGTCCAAAAAAAATAAAAATATTCAAATATTTTCATGACTTTGGTAGAAGGCTTAATTGACAAACATATGCATGCCTATACAGCATCATCATGAATGCAAAAATCAACATATGCAGGTTAATCCATGTGTGCTGCATTAGGAATTCAGGATATGCTGGATGGTACTACAATCATGAGTTTCCAAAAGGGTAAATAATTCTCAATAAAGTTCTGAACAAAGGTCTTTCACTGTGACAAAAAAATGACCTAAATGAAAGATCTCTGTGAGTGAGATCCCAGTGGAAAGAAGAGGCCATCAAAGAAAGAGGTACCTTATTCTGAAGGGAGGAGAGAACTTCCACTTTGACTATGACCTTGTCTAAATAAGGTCAGAGTTTGTGAACTCAAGAGGCTTCCATAGCCTTGGCAGCTCATGACAAGAGTCTCAGGTGATTACTGACGTCATAAATGAGAGTGTCAATTGTTAAATCAACAACAGGAGTCACTGTGCACTTGCTCCCCATGTAGGACCTTTGTCATTAATGTGCTGTACTATGTGAATTAATGGTAAAACTAGTACTCAAACAGTACTTTATACTTTGTGTATCTGTGTGGGTGCAAACTATTGAAATCTTTACTTAGTACAGAGTTGATCTTCTGTATATAATTGAAAATGAATCTTAATGAAGAATGGGATGGGAGAGGGAATGGGAGATGAGATGGTTTACGGGCGGGTGGGAGGGTGGTTATGGGGTGGGGAAGAACTGCTATAAGGCAAAAGTTGTACTCTCAAAATTTATATTTATTAAATAGAAGTTTTCCATTTAAAAAAAAAGCAAGGTCTTCCCTCAATTTGCACAGTAGTTTTGATGGTTAAAAACAATAGCACATATTAAAACCCTGCCAAATATACTTCGGGTTCATATACAGAATGAGATTAGAGGCAAATTTTTTTTAAATTTTTATTTATTTATTTAAAAGGCAGAGTTACAGAGAAAGAAGGAAAGACAGAGAGAGGTCTTCCAGCCACATTCCCCAGGCCAGGCCAGGCTGAAGCCAAGAGCCAGGAGATTCTTCCAGGTCTCTCACGTGGGTACAGAGGCCCAAGGACTTCGACCATCTTCCAGTGGTTTCCCAGGTACATTAGCAGGTAGCTAAATGGGACTTGGAACAGCAAGGACATGAACCGGTGCCCACATGGGATAGCTGGCTATCCCTCAGTTGCTAGGCCATAGTTATGTCATTTTATAAATGGAGTCTTTGTATGCAAGAATACTTGAGGGGCCGGTGCTGTGGCATAGCAGGTAAAGCTACCACCTGCAGGGCCAGCATCCCATATGGGCGCCAGTTATGAATATGAGCACCAGTTATGAATGCTGGCTGCTGCTCTATTTCCAATCCAGTTCCTGCTACAGCCTCGGAAAGCAGTAGAAAATGGCCCAAGTGCTTGGGCCTCTGCACCCACGTGGGAGATCTAGAAGAGGCCCCTGGCTCCTAGTTTTGGACCAGCCCAGCTCTGGCTGTTGGGGCCATTTGGGGAGTGAACCAGGAGATGGAAGATCTCTTTCTCTCTCTCTGCTTCTGCCTCTCTGCAACTCTGCCTTTCAAACAAATATTAAAAAAAAAAAAAAGAATACTTGAGGAGGATATTCAAAAATTATGTGGAACACTGGTGGGCACACATATTAGGGACACCAGGCATCCTTTGTCCTAGTCTTCTCAATGTCAGTAAGGCTAATTTATGATAATTTAAAATGTCCCCTCAAATTTCCAGACTTTCCCTAACACATACCATCGCCACTGACAATACTTTCCCTTAGGAAATTGTACACACATTGTTTATTCATGGTAGAACAGGTATGCTGTCGTATATTCACATGATGGAATACTATACAACAATGAATATAAATGAACTAGATCTACAAAATGAAAAATCTCATAAATTTTAATAACAGAATGAAGTTGCAGAAGGGTATAAATGTCATCTATCATGTAAATGTTTTAAACTCAAAAATTACTATTCATTGTCTGTGAATATATTAAATACGTGAGAACAATACCAATTTCAAGATCATGCTTAGCAATAGAGAAGGAAGGAAGGGCAGAGAGGATGCAGGAACAGCTCTCCATGAATAGGTAAGATTGATTTGTTTATCTGAAAGTCAGAACTACAGAAAGAGGGAGGGGAAGGGGAGGCGGAGAGACAAAAGGGGAGGGAGGGGCAGGGGGAGAGAAGGGGAGGGAGAGGGAGTGAGAGAAAGATATCAAGGTCTTCCATTTGCTGGTTCACCTCCCAAATGGCCACAATGACCAGTGCTGGGCCAGGCCAAAGCTAGAAGCTTTATCCCAGTCTTCCAGCATGGTGCAAGGACCCAAACACTTGGCAAGCTTCTGCTGCTTTTCCCAGGCCATTAGCAGGGAGCTGGATCATAAGTGGAGCAGCAGGACTCGAACAAGAGTCCATATGGGACCTTAAATCCCACTATGCTGGGTGATAAAAATGTTATCTTTAGTGTTAAAGTGATCATATTAAGTGTTAAAGTGAACATATAGATAGGATTAAGTTTAAAGTGACCATATAAATAGGATCAAGTGTCAGGTAATTATAATAGAATTTTAAAAGGAGAGAGCGTTCCAACATAGGAAGGAGTCCACACAGCAGACTCATAGAATGACAATTGCTTTAAAGTAACACTCTGACCTCAGAATCAGCCCTTAAGGTTTTCCTGATCTGGCTGAAAAGCAGGTGAGAGCATTTCAGGCATAGAAAGCCAAGATATTGTACTAAAAAATATTCTATATGAAGGATCTCTGTGAGTGAGATCCCAGTGTAAAGAAGTGGCCATCAAAGAAGGAGATACTTTTCTCTAATGGGAGGAGAGAACTTCCACTTTGCTTACAGACTTGTCTAATTACTGACAGTGTTTGTGGATTCAAAAGGCTTCCATAGCCTAGGCAGCTCATGTCAAGAGCTTTGGGTGGTCACTGATGTCATACATAAGAGTGCTAACTGTTAAATTAACAACAGGAGTTACTGTGCACTAACTCCCCATGCAGGACCTCTGTCCTTAATGAGTTGTATTATGAGTTAACTGTGATACTTGTTCTCAGTTTGTGTGTGTGTGTGCGTGTATGTGCAAACTGTTGAAATCTTTACTTCGTATAGAATTGGTCTTTAGTGCATAAAGTTAATTGAAAATGAAAACTTAGTTGAGAATGATACTGGGAAGGGGAAAGGAAGGAGTGGTGGTGGGAGTATGGGTGGGAGGGCGAGTATGGTGGGAAGAATAACTATATTCCTAAAGTTGTACATATGAAATCTGTATTCCTTAATAAATAAATTAATTATAAAAGAGCCTATATGGGATGTTGGCATCATAAATGGCAACTTTATCTGAAACACCATAATGCCACCGCCAAAAGCTTATTTTTTAAAAAAGAGAGATAACAAAGGAAACATACAAGTCTTGTAGTGCTAAAAAAATTTTTTAAATTTTCAGAAAAAAAAAAAAAACCTCACTATGATGAGAACCAAAGGCACATAGGAGTCACCCAGAAAAGTATCAAAGGCCAAAACTGAAATGATTTCTTCAATAAATAAAGCAGTTATAATAAAAAGTATAAGTTCCATGAACTCATATTGATATAAAAAATGATTGAGGGGTGGGCATCTAGTTTAGTAGTTAAGATGCTACTTGGGATACCTGCTTCTTGTATCGAAGTGCCTGGGTTCTAGCCCCATCTCTGCTTCCAATTCGGTCTTCCTGTTGGCAGATAGCAGGTGATGGCTGAAAGTAGCTGAATCTCTGTCACCTGCGTGGGAGAACTGCATTGTGTTCCTGGCTCCTTGGTCAGGCTCAGGCCTAGCTGTTTCAGGCATTTGGGAAATGAACCAACAGATATGGGATGTTTCTCTTTTTACCTTTTAAATAAATTAATTAAATAAATACATTTTTTAAAATTGAATTAGTAAATAATTAATAAGACACCCTTCAGGTAGGTGAAAACTTAAATACACAAACTGGAAATGACCAGACCATATATAAAAATAGATTTCTGATCCACAACCAGTCCAGAAAAGCCAACTTAGAGGACTATGGACTGAATATGTCATCTCAGACTTCATATATTTAAACCTAATCCTTACTGTGATGGTAACTGGAGATGAGACCTTAGGGATATAATTAGTTCATGTGGATGGAGCCTTCATGGATGAGATTAGTGTCCTCAAAAGAGAAGCAAAATAAAGTTTGCTACCTCTTTGGTCTCTACTATGTAAGGATACAAAAAGACAGCCACCTGCAAACCAACAAGGCCTTCACCAGATAACAGATCTGCTGGCATCTTAATCTTGGAATTCGCAGCCTCCAGAACTGGAGGAAATAAATTTCTGTTTTTAAGCTATTCAGTCTATGATATATTTGCCACAGCAACCTGAACTAACAAGTACGTAACTTTCGAGGAATTCAACTCAATGATCAGGCTTGATCAATAACTGATGGCTTCCCTGATTTTTTCCCCCAATTTTGGGACTGGAGAAAGCTAATTATACACCAAAAACCAAAGACATAGGATGCCCCACTTTTTTTAACTTTAATATTTTATTTGTTTGTATGGCAGAGAAACAGAGACAGAGAATGACACAGATATCTTCCCATCTGCTGGTTCACTTCTCAATTGCCTGCAATAGTCAAGACTGGGCCTGGCCAAAGTCAGGAGCCAGAACTCTGTCCATGTCTCCCACATTGGCAACAGGGATCCAAGTACTTGAGCCATCTTCTAGGTAGTTCACCTTCAGCTGCTTCATGCCAACAGCCTCCAAGCCACTATAAAGCTTTCTCACTCTCTGCCAAATGCAAGTAATGGTGGCTGAGTCCCTTATCACAAGCCCTGAATACATAACCTTAACTTGTTCTCATTTGGCTAGCCACCATTTGTTTCTACAAGTTGGGCTGTGCAAAGAAATGTCCTTCCAAAGAGTACAGTGCGGAAAAGGGGGATAGGGAAGGAACCTTACAGTAGAGAACCTGATAAATACCAGCTCAGCCAGATAAAGGTCAATGTCAACAGCAATAAGTTGATACTACATTATGACCAAAATGGCACTTTTCCTCTGTGATCTTCCTGTTAAGACTCATGATCCCAGAAAAATCATAGGAAAAGCATCAGACAAATCCCAGTTATGAGACAGTCTAAGAAATTCCTAGCCAGTGCTCCTCAAACCCATCGAAGTCACCAAAATCAAGGCAACTCTGGAAAACCACCACAACAAAGAACAGCCCAAGGAAACATGACTTGTAAGTGTAATGTGGGATCCTGGATTCTGGAATAGCAAGCAACATTAGATAAAGACTAAGGAAATCTGGATAGAGTGTGGACTTCAGTGAACAGTAATATGCTAATACTGGTTAATTTTTTTATAATTTTTTTTATTACTTGACAGAGTTAGAGAGTGAGAGAAAGAGAGACAAAGATCTTCCTTCCATTGGTTCACCCCCCAAAAGGCTGCTATGGCCGGTGCACTGCACCAATCAGAAGCCAGGAGCCAGGTGCTTCCTCCTGCTCTCCCATGCAGGTATAGGGGCCCAAGAGCTTGAGCCATCCTCCACTGCCCTCCCGGGGCCACAGCAGAGAGCTGGATTGGAAAAGGAGCAACCAGGACTAGAACCCAGAGCCCATATGGGATGCCGGCACTGCAGGTGGAGGATTAACCAACTGGGCCATGGCACCGCACCAGTCCCATTAATTTTAACAGTTAGTATGGTATAACATTTAGCATGCAAAATGGCAACAATATGATACACTAGGGATGAGGTTTATGGGAGCTCCATATTGTTGCCACAACTTTTCTGTAAATCTAAAGTGTTCCAAAAATATATGGTTCATTTTTTGTAAGATTTATTTTATTTATTTGAAAGAGTTACACAGAGAGAGGTCTTCCATCCACTGATTCACTCCCCAATTGGCCACAACGACCAGAGCTGTGCCAATCCAAAGCCAGGAGCCAGGAGCTTCTTCCAGGTCTTCCTCGCAGGTGCAAGGGCCCAAGGACTTGGACCTTCTACTGTTTTCCCAGGCCATAGCAGAGAGCTGGATCGAAAGTGGAGCAGCCAGGACTCAAACTGGTACCCATATGGAATGCCAGCACAGTAGGCGGCAGCTTTACCTGCTATGCCACAGCACCAGCCTCTATATGGTTCATTTTTAACCATACATATTTTTAAAAAACTTGAACACATACAGCAAAATGTTAACATATTTTAAATATGGGTAGTGGATAACCTTGTTGTTATATTTCCTGTATTATTTCCTATTCACTTTATATGGATAAAATATCAGAATTTTATTTTTAATTAGTTTATTTGAAAGAGTGAGAGACAGGACGAGCCTCAGAATTTCCATAGGGACTGGTACTGTGGCATGGCAGTATCGGGCGCCAGTATCACATATGGGCACTGATTTGTGTCTCCACTGCTCCTCTTCCAATCCAGCTCTCTGCTGATGGCCTGGGAAAGCAGTGGATGATGTCCCAAGTGCTTGGGCCCCTGGGCCCACGTGAGAGACCCAGAAGAATCTCCTGGTTCCTGGCTTTGGATGGGCTCAACTCGACTCGGTGGCTGGGATCATTTGGGGAGTAAACCAGTAGATAGAAGACCTTTCTCTCTGTCTCTTCCTCTCTCTGTAACTCTCTCTCTCTCAAATAAATAAATATTAAAAATCCTTCTTTAAAAAAGAATTTCAATTATTTTAAATCCTACAAACTTAACTCCAACCTAACCAACATATTCTCCCTTTTCTACCTCCCATCAGCCACTTCAGCAGTTTTCAGAAGGCACCAAGAAATTTCACATTCTCACATTCACCAAGCAGCCTACAAACTGCAAGGGCAAGGTCCAAATCCAAGTCCAGCACAAAGTTAAATCTTTCTCTCAGCCCCTTATTGATACCAGTTTATTCCTTTATGCTCTACACATTTTACTTTGAATCAAAATTGATTATGTACCCATTTCTCTTTCTATGTTCAAAACCTCAAGGTACTGAGAACAGGAGCCATATCCAGGTCATCATCCCAATCCTCCACACTCAGCCAAGCACTGTGACTTGGTAATAGAATGATTCAATGAATTTATTTGACAGGAAGAGACTATAGATATTCAACATCAAAAGTCCTTTTCTGCAGTGCAACTCATCAGTAAGAACAAGATCTGGGAAGCATCCGGCACCGCGGCTCACTTGGCTAATCCTCCGCCTGTGGTGCCAGCACCCTGGGTTCTAGTCCCAGTTGGGGCACTGGTTCTGTCCCAGTTGCTCCTCTTCCAGTCCAGCTCTCTGCTGTGGCCTGGGAAAGCAGTGGAGGATGGCCCAGATCCTTGGGTCTCTGCACCCCCATGGGAGACCAGGAAGAAGCACCTGGCTCCTGGCTTCAGATCGGGGAGACCAGGAAGAAGCACCTGGCTCCTGGCTTCAGATCGGTGCAGCATGCCAGCCGTAGCGGCCACTTGGGGGTGAACCAACGGAAAAAGGAAGACCTTTCTCTCTGTCTCTCTCACTGTCGAACTCTGCCTGTAAAGATCTGGGAAGCAATGAATGAATTAAAAGTACTCATGAAGTTTAAGGAGCTTCAGAAAAAGTGTTAAAGTAGGCAATAGAATACAAAAGGTTAATGAATGAAGTTAGAAAACAGATAATAAGGGGCTGGTGTGTGGCACAGCGACTTAAAGCCCTGGCCTGAAGCACCAGCATCCCATATGGGCTCCAGTTTGAGTCCTGGCTGCTCCACTTCCTATCCAGCTCTCTGCTATAGCTTGGAAAGTAGCAGAAGATGGCCCAAGTCCCCGCACCCATGTGGGAGACTCTGAAGAAGCTCCTGGCTTCAAACTGGCTCAGCTCCAGCCATTGAAGCTATCTGGGGAGTGAATCAGTCGATGGAAGACCTCTCTCTCTGTCTCTACCTCTAACTCTGTCTTTCAAATAAATAAAATAAATATTAAAAAAATAAAATCTTATTCATTTTCAACAGCAGTGGAACTCCTGTTGCTGTCATATTTCTCTTCAAAACTTAAGGGAACTAAAAAAACTTTAGGGGAACTAGAAGACACAAAGGATATATATATATATATATATATGGCTATGAAAAAAGGAAGATGGGTGCATTTATATACACATGAAAGAGCTTCAAAAAGTTCGTAGAAAATTCATAGTTTTTTTTTAAAGATTTATTTTATTTAAAGACAGAGTTAGAGAGAGAGAGAGACAGAAAGAGACAGAGAGGTCTTCCATCCACTGATTCACTCCCCAGATGGCCGCAAGAGCTGCAGCTGCGCCAGTCCCAGGCCAGGAGCCAGGAGCTTCTTCCAGGTCTCCCGTGCAGGTGCAGGGAAGCTTTCCTCTACAAGCAAGGTGAAGACAGAATCATTTCACTAACAGTCAGGCTTCCTCCTTAGGTGGATATATGAACTTGACCCAAGCTATTTTAAATCTCTAGTAAATAAATCAATCTGAAAGGACTAATTCTGGCAAGCTTGTCAACACTAAAAAGAAACTTCCATAAAATGAAGTGTCAAATTCATTCACATATGAACACAATACTTTAATGAAATAAACATAAATGATGGATATAATAAATGACTATAAAAAGGAAGTATAGTCTACTAAAAAGATAGTGTCTTAATGTCTAGGTATTTGTGTATCTTCATTTGTTTCTTCAAGCTACAAACAGAAGAAAGAACTTTATATTTTACTTCTAAGTCATGCTTATTCTAGAATGTCAGCTGGTCCTGAAACAATGCTACGGAAATGTTCAAGACACAGTAGAGAAAATCCCTGGCCTGAGACTATTGCTACACAACCCTACTCCCCTGAAAGTCCCAGCCTGCTCATCACCACACTCAGCAATATCATTTAGGTGTTCGCTTTGGACTGAGAAATACAGCTCTGTTTTCTCATAGCAGCTGGCCAGTTTTCACACAAGTGTAGAATTTAAGATCTTCTCCAGTCCAGATCAGCAGGTTATTTGCCCTTTTTATGTACAATATTACTCTTCTCCACATTTATTCACAGTTAAAACTGAAAATGTTTAAGTCATAGTTTCCTTTAACTGTCCTTTTAAAACTACAGAAAATGCTATATTATTTTCTGTAGGTAAGCTGTAAAAAATAACTCAGTGTAAAAACCAAACATTTATAGTAATACTTTTATAGCCCAAACTAATTGATGTCTGTATACCTGTGTTCACACTTAATTGCCATTGTCATCACTTCTGTACTTTTTCTCCTAAAACATAATTTGATTGTTCAAATAATGGAAGAGAAAGACAAGGTATTTTTTAGGAAAATGACTTTCTCTCATTGATTAAATTCATGAGATTTTTTTTATTACATTTTCAGACTTTTACTGAATGATAATTCATACACAACTGCCAGCTCAGAGGGAAAAATAGAGAACTTGGTTTCTAATGTTTTAAAAATTGTAATTTAGGCTCTCATGCTTCATCTCTCAAATAAAAATATATAATTTTAAGCTTTCCTGAAAAAGCCATTGTGAAAACAGCCAAACATTATATTTCTGTAACATAAATAAGCTAAGAAAACAAAAAGGATTCTCTCTAAACCATAATGTTAACTCTGAGACTGAACTGAAAAAAGTAGAATTTTTTTGTTTGAAATAAAATATGCTGATGACAGTGGATAGAATCCTACACACACACACACACACACACACACACACTTAAACCAAACTGCAGGGAGAATGAAATGCTAACCAGCTCACACAGTTCTTAGTCTGAGACACTACACAAACCTAAACATGTCACAGAAGAAGAATCAACTGAGTCAAGTGGGTATAATAAATTACAAAATATCCCCAATAGCATTATTTTATTAGTTCTATTAGAAATGCTCAATGCACAGTACCTATCAAAAAATGAAAAAGACAATTTAGTATGGAAGTAAAATCCATTCTTATTCCCCAGACAAGGAGACTAAAATTGGAAAAGCTCAACAAAAGGAAGAACTATAAACATTCCACCAGCATGTATTTCTACTAAAAGAGTACTTCAGAATAGTATTATAGCTGACTGCAAAATAAAACAAACCTCTAATTCTAGAGCACACATAAATCCAGACCCAAACTTCTTATGTGTAAAAGCTACTTCTTTAAGACTATTTTATGACTCGGGATGTTTCTACTGTTTGCACTGTTTTAAATTGTTAAGCTTTTTATAATAAAACAAATAGTCCTTTCTCACTGACCCAAGAGATCTCTTTAAAGTCCTCAAACATTTTATGGGCTTGCTCAAACTTTCTAAAAGACTGACACTTAACCAAGATCTTTTATTAGAAGTGGAGGTCAACTTCAAAACCAAGATTAGAGTTTTCCAGGGTATAACTATTATCTTTCAGTGTTCTAAAATTCAGAGGGGAAACTAAATGCTCTCCCATATGAATGCTTCCTTATTCTGCTGAAAGATTTAGTAACAGCAATTAAACAGTGACTCCTAACCACAGCCACATCTAACATAAAATACTGCTACAGCTAACTGGGCCTGTCCATTTCCTATTTTAGCACAGTAGGTAGTTCAGGAACGCCTGCTATATTTAAATAATGGGTAAGAGTAACACATGAGCAACTGTCTTGCTCTATTATAACATCAAAAATTAGTTTCATTACTTATTTTCTCTCTTCTGGAAAACTCAAAATCCTTTCTAGATATCTTTACAATGTTATCGCAAATACAATCAGGATGTTGGGAGATAACATTTCATGTTTGTAACATTCAGTAGTTTGGGTCCAAACCATCTAAAAGTCCATTCTCATGATTGGTGTAATGTCTGAAAGAATATTTAGAATAAAAACAGATCCCACTATATATTTATATATATTTTAAGAGTTATTTATTTATTTATTTGAAAGGCAGAGCTACAGAGAGGCAGAGGTAGAGAGACAGAGAGTCTTCCATCCACTGGTTCACTCCCCAAGATGGCCAAAATGGCCAGAGCTATGCCAATCTAAAGCCAGGAGCCTAGAGCCTCTTCTGGGTCTCCCATGTAGGTAGAGGGGCCCAAGCACTTGGGTCATCTCCTACTGCTTTCCCAGACCATAGGAGAGAGCAGGATTGTAAGTGGAGCAACCAGGACTTGAACCGTCACCCATATGGGATGCTGACACTGCAGGCGGCAGCTTTACTCTCTACGCCACTGCGCTGGCTCCCCCACTATATATTTTTACCTGTCATTTCACTATGAAACCAAGCCTATAAAATACACCCTTCTTGGGAAACAACCTAGTATAACACCTTGGATTTAAATAATACTTTGTAGTCTAAAATTCACTTTCTCATTCATGTTACCATCTCATACAAAGCTGCATTCTAATCAACAGACCAATTCTATCACCAAGCTGCAGGGCCAAAGGCAACTATGTGAACCACACAACCACTCACAGAATGCTGAGGGAGGTGCCAATTACAGGTTCTTTTAGGATGTATGAGCATTCTTTACACTGTGGTATTTGTCCAGCAAAACACTTTCTGTCAATGCTATTCCAGCCCCATATCTAGAAGATCTATGAGCTGTTCTCAGCCCCTCAGCTAGTCATATTTACACCACACTATTCCTTCTTCCCCATTCGTGTTCCTCCTCTGAATTTTTCCATTCGTTCTGACTTGGGCAGTCACTTTTTCTGAATGCACAAGAATGCTTTTTCCTCCCTTGTTTTTGGACTCTTGCCCCGGTTTCCTCAGGAAAATCCTTCCATGTCTCTGAGTTTCTATTGTGAGCAAAATAATAAGGCCAGGTTTCAGTGTGGCATATTCACAACACCCTCCTCTGAAGCAGGAGAAAGGAAAAGCTTAGCAGGTGAAGTAAAATAAGAAAAGGATCACCAGGGCCGGCACCGTGGTTCACTTGGTTAATCCTCCACCTGCGGCACTGGCATCCCATATGGGTGCCGGGTTCTAGCCCTGGTTGCTCCTCTTCCAGTCCAGCTCTCTGCTGTGACCTGGGAGGGCAGTGGAGGATGGCGCAAGTGCTTGGGCCCCTGCACCCCATGGGAGACCAGAAGGAAGCACCTGGCTCCTGGCTTCGGATCGGCACAGCGCCGGCCGTAGCGGCCATTTGGGGAGTGAACCAACAGAAGGAAGACCTTTCTCTCTGTCTCTCTCTCTCACTGTCTATAACTCTACCTGTCAAATAAATTAAAAGTAAAATAAAAAATAAAAAAAGGACCACCAGTACCTCCACCTTGGATGGACTTCAAAGCACCCCTTAACTCAAGCACTCATCCTTCCATGTACTGTCATTGAGCAATGACCACATGATGAAAATGCAAAGATGAAAACTCACAATCCCTGCTTTCAAGTTCTTCCGAGTATCCTAAGGAAACAGTCCCCAAAGTGCTCCACAAGTCTCCAAATTCTAATCCATATTCATAAAGGAAGCTGCTTCCCTAACAAAATGCATCTTTTTTTAAAAAAGATTTATTTATTTATTTGAGAGGTAAAGTTACAGAGAGAGAGGGAGAGACGGAGGTCTTCCATCCACTGGTTCACTCCCCAAATGGCCACAATGGCAGGAGCTGGGCCAATCTGAAGCCAGGGTTCAGGAGCTTCTCCCACGTGAGTGCAGGGACCCAAGCACTTGGGCCATCCTCCACTGCTTTCCCAGGTGCATTAGAAGGGTGCTGGATTGGAAGAGGAGCAGCTGGAACACAAATCAAAGCCCTTATGGGATGCAGGCACTGTAGGCAAAGACTTAACCTACTACGCCACTGTGCCAGCCCTGCAAAACGCATCTTAAAAGTGTTCAGTTGTAATGTTTCCTAAAATCAGACAATAGTATTGAGTACTCATTCTATTTTGAACAAATGTTCATTCCACATATACAAAGAGAATAATACCAGGTGTATTACAGGATATAAACAGACTTGTGAACAAGCCCAGGGAATCTAATAACCAATGATAAAGCACTATGCAGTGTTTGATTAATGTAAGAACTTAATAAAGGTTAATTCCCTGTCCCTTCCTAGTTCCAATTAACAGACTTACCCTCAAACCTATTTTTAAGATGTGACTTCTACTATGCATAGTCCTTGCTCATAGGGAGGAAGATAATATATGGGGAGGCACAGCGAACAAAGTGGTACATTAGTAATCATTCATCATGGAGAACAAGTGCTGAAACTTGGAAGATTATAACTGACAGGAGACTGCATCTCCAAATAATATCTGACAGGAAAAGTGCAAGCTTAATTTTACAGGCACTTGCCTCTCCAAATCAAAGAATAAACTAGCCAGTGGATTGATTAACCAATGGATGAACACAATTCAGAGTCAGCGAAATGGACTGGAACAGGCAGACAATATATAGTCCTGATATTAAATATGTGCTATACTCAAAACTCAGTGCTAAATTTTATGTCATCCAGACTTCAAAATAAACCAACAAAACAGAGATGCATTGTCCTCACCTTACAAATGAGCAAAGGAGCTTACAAAGAAATTTGCCCAAAGTTACTCCACAGTTAGCAACCTGGAATTTGAACTCAAATCTTTTAATTCTAAACCCACTGCTTGTTTCAGTTCATCACAGCTGGTATTTTTTTTTTCTCAGTAACTACCCAATATGGAGAAATATCGACAATAAACCAAATTTATGTAACACTAAAACTACTCTCATCAGTCTTCATCTTAAAATGGTTTCTTTCATTAGAGGGGGGAGGAGGCAAATACAACTTAACATTGTGATGCAGTATTTCTAATCACTTCAAGTTATGTTTCTTTGTGTTTACTAATTTTCATTATGCCTGACAATATCGTTCTAAAATGTTTCCTAATCAAGTATTTCTTCTATTGGCCTATCCTTCCCCACAGACAAGAACTTTTCCCATACTGGTAGAACCTCTAGCTCCATCGTAATATGAGGTAATATGAGGTACTTACCTCTAAATTCCTGTACTTGAAGTTCCAGGGTCTGTTATACAAACTGACTCACAAAGTGATCAATTTTTGACTCAACATTGTCGCTCCCCCTCTTCGTGGAGGAACGACACAGGACCCTGCGCTGTTCTTTCGTCTGCTCGGCCCTCCCCGGGTTTGCTGCTGGTTCTTCCCGGGTTGGCTACTGTCCCTTCCACCTCCGTGGAAGGGCGGTTCCCCCTGCCACTTTCCCCACTTCCGCGGGGGAGCGGCACACCGCCGGCCGGCTCTCTCGGGGGGCTGCTCAGGTGTTCCTTCAGATAGATGTTCCTGGTGCATGTTGTCTCTCTCCTCCTTTATAGTCCTCTTCCGCCAATCCCAACTCTGCTACCCACACGCCGAGTACGCTGCTCTCCTCCAATCAGGAGCAGATCCTGCTGTTTATTGGTTGAACTGGAGGCAGCTGTGTAGAAGCTGTTACTCCCTTCTCAGCGCCATATTGTGGGAGAGCAGATGCATAGAATAAGTCTTAATTCCAGTAACTTAGTCTAGTCCGAGTTGCTCCCCACAAACGTTGTTTATATTAAATTAACCTCACAATATGGACAAGGAAGATAGTCTTCCTTAAATTCTACTCCTAAAGAATGGATCTAAATGTATTAATATTTTAGAACATCAATAAACACAGCAGGGTAACCGTTACAGCTGACTTAGAGTCGGTTAACACAATTTCCAACCCCATAGGAAGTGACTACAAGGTAATTTCACAAATCATTTCCCAAAGGACAACGTTATTGTTGAGTCAGCACAATCAACTGACATAGTTTTTCATTCATCCTACAAATTCACACCTGAGCATATTAGGCCTGTCTACCAGATCCTGGATCCTACTAGATTCTAGATCCTGGAGACAGAAAACTAGACAGACAAGATAAGACAAACAAGGTTCCTACTCTCAGGGAATGTATATAACATGTGCTATACTCTGCACTCAGTAAAATTTATCCTGACAACGACACAGAATTCCAGGGCTAAAAGGAATCTTAAGGAGTATAAGGCCGTCCTTTTATACATACAGAAATTGAGGGTCTAGAAAAAAAAAAAAAGGCATTATTCCGATTCTTCATTATCATCACAAGTGCCACAAAAGTATTTTGTAATTTAAACAACTTTAAGGCTAGGTAAGGATAATATATTATATTTTTTTTCTCCAAAAGGAATGAAGAGGGATTTCAAAGATCTTTGAACACTTGCTTTTCAAGAAAGAGAAAAATAACTGGAAAAATCACTTAAACTTCTTGGTGCAAAAATGCTCAAGGAGCACATTTTAAGAAAATGTATACCATGAAGATTTGTATCTATTTTTATGTATTTGAAAGGAAGAGAGACAGAGATGTTCCATCCACTGCGACAGCCAGGGCAGGGCCAGGCTGAAGCCACCCTACACACACATTCTCATTGAAATAGCAGAGGTACTTGTTCTCTGTGTGCTTCTCCTTTTATCTTCCTTTATGACTAAAATATGCATAAAACTACGGGGAAAACAGAAGTCCAGCATTACTGAGAAAACAGCTCCAGGCTCCTTCTGCCATGTATCTGGGGCTCCGTCCAGACAGCCCATTCTCCTTCGTATTTTCTCTGTTTAAACCTGAATGAGAAACACCCTTATACAAATTAACAAAGGCCTCTGGAAAATGCTAGAGTCAGAGTTGTAGGGAGAAGCCCCACCAAATTTCCTCCATAAAAACTACACATTTTTCCAGAAGGGATTTTGCTTCTTGCCTGTTCTGGATAAAGCACTGGTATATGATGCATGTATGAGCACATGAACATACCTACATGGATAGTAATTTAACCTATTTAAGAAAATGTGGAGGGGCAGCATTGTGGCATAACAGGTGGAGGCACTGCTTGCAATACCAGCATCCCATATGGGTTCAAGGCCCGCCTGTTCCACTGCCGATCCAGTTCCCTACTGGTGGCCTGAGAAAAGAAGCAAAAGATAGCTCAAATGCTTGAGCCCTTGCCGCCCTTGTAGGAGACCCAGACGAAGCTCCCGGCTTTGGACTGTCCCAGTCCTGGCTGTTACGGTCAGTCACCTGGGGAGTGAACCAGGGAATGAAAGATGTCTCTCTTTCAAATGAATAAAAAAAAATCTTTAAAAAAGAAAATGTGGTACACCAATGTGTGTTGAGTTAAATATAAAATGCATATTAATGGGAGTTACATTTTTTAAAAATCCTACAAGGACTTTTTTGGAGGAAAATAATCAAACCCACATAAGAATACATACATGATTCCACTACAACATAAATTCAAACAACTTCAGGCCACTGCTGTGGCGTAGTAGGCTGAGCCTTGGCCTGCAGTGCTGGCATCCCAGATGGGCGGCCTTTCCTGTCCAGCTGCTCCTGTTGTGATCCAGGTCTCCGCTATGGCCTGGGAGGGCAGTAGATGATGGCCCAAGTTCCTGGGCTCCTGCACCTGAGTGGGAGTCTGGGAAGAAGCTCCTGACTCCTGGCTTCGGATCTGCTCAGCTCCAGCCATTGCGGCCATTTGCAGAGTGAACCAGCGGATGGAAGACCTTTCTCTCCCTTTCTCTGTCTATAACTCTACTTCTCAAATAAATACATAAAATCTAAAAAAATAAATTAAAAAATTTCAAACAAAAGTAAACTAGAGGGTATCTTAGAGATGTACTTGCCTAAAGCAAGGAAGACAAAACTGCGATAAGCAAACACCCTAAGAAAACTCAGAAAAGTCAGTCTCTGGGATGACTGAACCCAAAGGGCCAAGCTGCACCTCTTAAAACAGTGAGATTCTGGGGTGCAGAATCCCACCTGCCTCCTAGGGATAGTATCCAAGAAATACTATGAAACAACTGCAAATATGCACATGAGTGCACGTTAAAGTACAAGATGCTCAAGTTTAGCACCTGAAAAGCTCAAGTCCCTAACAAAACAAGAATTCATCAAGTGTTCTAAAAAGTGTCTCAGAGCCGTTAACACCGCGGGAAAGTGCGTTTCCAGACCTGGACTCCCAGAGTATGTAAATACAGAATAGGAGTGACTGTCAGGATTTCCCAGAGTTCCGTGAAATTAAAATTAAAAAAAGAAAAAAGGAAGGCCTGTCTACCTTGAGTCCCACAACTATTCCCAGACTCGAGGACGGCTACCCTCGCTTCCAAACAGACGTGGTGTTTCTGAGCTGTCTCAGGAGTGTGGCGGGCTGGAGGGGCGCGTTTCCGCTCGGGTTGTGTGCGGAGGGCTGGGGGGCTGCGCGAGAGTCCATTCAGACCCCGTCCCGCCGGGCGGCGGCACTCGGGCCGCGGCTCCGCGCGGCGGGCACTGGCAGAGGTCATTCACAACCTCCACCGAGCCCCGTGTGGAGACCTGACACGTCATCACCCTGCCGGGGGCCCCTCGGGAGCGCCTCAGCCCCGCTCACGACAGCCAGCACCCAGCACCCCCAAAGGGGCTCACTCCGGACTCGCACCACCCGGCTGCAGCCCCCGGACTGCCGAGGCGGGGAGCGGCGCCTGCCCGGCGACACGTCGGACGTTCAGCGCCTGCGGCCGGGAAGCCTGCGAGGAAGGACTCGGTAAGCTCCGAGGAGCCCTGGGCGTTCAAGGGCAGACACCCAAGGGGGCGCCGCCGGGAACTCCCCGGCTCCTGACGCCCGTCCTCCTCCTCCTCCCCTCCGGCCAACTAGCACCGGGGGAGGGAGGCATCCGGCCGCGGTGCCGTCGCCAGCGACTGGCCTGCCTGGCGGCGGGCGCGACGCGGCTCCGCCTGCACCGGGCCACGGAGCCGGGCAGACCGTCGGTCTCCCGGAACGGCCACCTGAGGCGCCGCGTCCTCGGCGGGCGGGCGGCCGCGGGCGACGGTGCGCGCGCCCGGCGCGGCCCCGAGCACGCGCCCGGTCGCTCGTCCCCGCCGGCCGCGGCCCCGCGCGAGTTGCACTAACTTTCCGAGGCGGGGGAGGGGCGGGCGCGCCACGGGCCCGGCGGCCCGGGCCTTACCTGTGCTCAAATTGTCGTTGATTTTCAAGGGCACCCGCAGGATATAGACTAGGAAGAGCACGATGAAGAACCACACGGTCCAGAGATAAGTCCAAGACCAGACTATGCAGGACTTGAGCTGCTCCAGAAAGCCCGTGGCCGCTTCAGCCATGTTTCAGCGCTGCTCTCTGCTGCCGCGGCTCTCGGTGTCTGCCGGGATGATTCACCGGCCCCGAGGCGCCGCTCGCGCCGCCGCCGCCGCCGCGGCCCGGGCGCCTCCGAGCCCGCCCGCCGCCGGGGACGGGGACGCGGGCGCGGCGGGAAACCGCGCGGGCAGCGGGCGCGCCTGCTTTCCCTTTCGCAGCCTAAATTGCTAACTCTCGGGAGGCCCCCGCAAGTGGCTTTCGTGGAGCGATCACGTGGCCCCTGCCCGCTCTCGTTCGGATGCCACTTATATTTATTATACGGACTCTCATTTAGGGAGACAGGCCAAGTGGCCTGCTTCAGGGGACCTCCCGGAGATGGAGCGCTGGCTGTTGGCGGAGCACTGCTCCATGCTCCGTGTAATCTCAGTCCCTACAGCAATCCCCACCCTCGGCCTCTTTCTCTAAGTAGGGAAACTGAGGCACACAGCGGTTGCCGTTTGTACCTGAAAGGCGGAGCCAAAGTTAAATTGTAATCATGGATTGCAGGGCCCGAGGTCTGAAACCCCACGCACTACTCTTTGCCTCCGGAATCAGGCTCAGAGGAATGAATAAACCCAGGGCAGTGATGAAAAAGTAGGAGGTGTGCTCTTGTCACCGCTTAGTAGAGCTAAAGATAAATCATGCTGTTAGGCAAGATCTGGTTTGCACACGCTGTTATCTGTGTTCTGTGTCTTTGAAGTCGCAAAGGGTTTTCCAAAGAAATCTGGACAACATAAATGTTTATTTGTCCTCCAATCTTTTAGCCATCACAGTTGAAACAACTTTCAGCCTGCTTTGAATATAAACAATTCCCGTGGGGGGTGGGGGAGGGGTGGGGGGGTTGCTTTGGCTTATTCCAAGCAGGTTACGCTAAATGAGAGGTACAACTTACTTATTTTATTATAAAATATGTTATGGACCACCAGCCAGGTGCAGCAGGTCAAGGCACCCCCGGGGAAGTCACAGACACCCCACAGCAGCAGCAGGGGAATTCAGGGCTGCTCCACTGCTCAATCAGCTTCCTGCTAATGTGCCTGGGAAGGCAGTGGTAGACGGCCCCTGCAACCCACACAGGAGACCCTGAGGAGTTCCAGGCTCGGTTCCATCTGGCCCTTGCAGCCATCTGGGGAGTGAATCAGCTGACGGAAGATGGATCTTCTGGGGCCAGCATGGGGGCTTAACAGGTTAAGCCAATTCCTGCAATGCTGGCATCTTATATGGGCTTCAATTGGAGCCCTGGATGTTCCACTTCCAATCCAGCTCCCTGCTAATGCACCTGGGAAAGCAGCAGAAGCTGGCCCAAGTGTTTGGGCCCCCTTCCCCAACATGGGACACCAGGAAGAAGCTCCTGGCTCCTGGCTTCAGCCTGGCCCAGCCATGACATTTGCAGCCATCTGGGGAGTGAACCAGTAGATGGAAGCTCACTCTCTATCTCTCTGTAACTCTTAAAAAAATGAAACTCCTAAATCTTTCAAATAAATAAATCTTTAAAATAAAATATCAGTTAAACTTTCAACTCTGGTTCTACCTACAAATGATTTGACAATCTATGTAGTAGACGGTAATGAAGCAATTGCAGTTTTTCATTCTACAGCCAAGACAGTTTTAGAAGTCTGAGCATCAGCAGAATTACCGTATTTTAAATTTTGTTTGGCTTGTGTTGGGGCTCAGAACACAATATGCCAAAGTGTGGTGCTTGGGCATACTGGTAACTCTGAAATGAAGGAAATTGGAAAGGCCCCAGAAGCATGGCCCCTCTGACCTCTGTCCTCCCACCTCCAGCCTCTCTTTCTCCCTGAAGCAAAGCGAATTGTAGAAACCAGATTTCTTTGTCCCCATAGCAGGTTGTGAAAATGAGAACTCTCCTCCTCCAAAGCAAACCATGCAACCTAGAAAGGTCATACTCTTCCTTTTAGCAGATCCTCAGGCCACAGCCCCATACTCTTTGAGGAAGGAAAGCTACGCTGAGACCACGAAGAGCCTAAAGGCACAGTCCCTATTGGATTTCTCTCCCCACACTTTTTAAGATTCACTTATTTATATGAAAAAGTTACAAAAAGAGAGGGATAGACAGAGATTCTTGCATCCACTCACCTCCCAGATGATTGCAACCGCCAGGTCTGGCCAGGCTGAAGCCAGGAGCTTCTTCCGTTTTCCCACATGGATGCAGGGCCCCAAGCACTTAGGCCATCTGCTGCTGCTTTTCCAGGCACATTAGCAGAGAGCTGGATCAGAAGGGGAGCACCCAGGACAATAACCATACAGGATGCCGGCACCACTGGCAGCAGCTTAGCCCACACCACAGCACTGTCCCTGGATTTCCCCCTTCAGTCTGTTGTCCTTAGATCGTATCCTTACGCCCAATCACATTTCTTCACACTGTTCCTGCTTCACCAAACTTAAGCATAAGAATAGTTGTCCTTGGTTGTTGGATCTTCATTGCTGAAGGCCACCTTGTTGGGAAAAGCTTTGATTAAATACATATGCTATGCTTTTCTCTAGCTATAGTGTCAGCCATGACCCTTACAAAGGGTGAGGAAAGGGCTCACACCCATCTGTCCCTACATTTACTTGTTGTTCCCTCCATAATAAAATAAACTCTGTTAATTTTATATACCTAGGACCTATTTATGGTATACTTAACAGTCCTATTCTTACATTTTTCACTAATCCCAGCCTCACTCTCAGCCGCTGTTTGCTCTACACACCTGATCTACTACAATGAGATACAGATCAGGATAAGAGAAATTGGCCCACACATACATTTTTTAAAAAGTTGTTTATGGCCACAAATGGGTACATTCAAACACTGGATGTGGCATTGTCCATCAGATCTTTACTGGAGTCAAGATTCTTGAGATTTCTGATTCACTAATTTCAATGAAAAATGAAGACATTTTAGGGACTGGTGTTTTGGTGTAGTGGGTTAAGCCACTGCCTGCATCACTGGCATCCAATATGGGTACCTGTTCATGTTCCAGCTACTCCATTTCCAATCCAACTTCCTGCTAATGGCCTGGGGAAAACAGGGGAAGATGGCCCAAGTGTTAGGGCCCCTGCCACCCATGTGGGAGACCTGGATAAAGCTTCTGGCTCCTGGCTCCTGGCTCCTGGCTCCCGGCTTCGGACTGGCCCACTCCCAGCCATTGCAGTCATTATGGGAGTGAACCACTGGATGGAAGGTATCTCTCTCCTTCTGTTTCTCCCTCTCTCTGAGTGTAACTCTGACTTTCAAATAATTAAATAAATCTTTTTAAAAACTAGATTTTAAGGAAACAATTTGAAATACAGAAAAGCATTTTAATACAAACACTAATTTCAAAAGTATGTATAACAGTAAAAGCTGAAAACAACTTGGGTGAAAAGTAAATTGTGGCAGATTCATTGGACAGAATTTTTTGAAGTTTTTGAAATGCCTATGATGGAAGGCTTTTTGGATTCCCCAAAATGCAGTTTTTTATACAAGTATCTTTCTTTTAAATCTAATCTTCCCAGGATTGCTGGCATTTTTTTAAAAAAGATTGTTTACTTATTTGAAAAGCAGAGTTACAAAGAGGCAGAGAGAGAGAGAAATCATCCATCTGCTGGTTCACTCTCCAAATGGCCTCAACGGCCAGCACTGTGCCAATCCAAAGTCAGGAGCCAAGAGCTTCTTCCGGGTCTCCCAGGCCAGATCAGGGAGCTGGATCGGAAGTGGAGCAGCCGGGACACGAACCGGCTATACCACAGCGCCAGCCCCAGAGGTGGCATTTTACTCATCAAAGTTAAGGTAATTTTCCTGATAGTCTTTGTATGTGTCCACTTAAGCAATAATTTCAACCACTTCCCAGTATGAAATTAAAATTAGTTTAATTAAATAAGTTTCGCTGATAACCGAATCCTATTTTCACTCTAAAATCTTGACTTAGCCAATTGAGGATGGTTCTTTATTTTCAAAACCAAAGCAAAACAAAGCAAAAACATAAAAGAAATTGCTTTTGGAAACAGTGTAGAAGTCAACACAGCCTTCTCCTTTGTACTGTTAAAATGTAACCATGAGGAGAAATCAAAGGAATGTGGATGAAATTGTTTGTTTTTCCTTTAAGCTAAGGGGTAGGAATTTAGTGTAGTGTTTAAGATGTTGCCTGGGAAATCCTCATCCCATATCTGAGTGCCTGTCTCAAGTTCCAGATCCACTTGGGATTCCAGCTTCTTTCTAATGTGCATCCTGGGAAGCAACAGGTGATGGTTCAAGTACTTGAGTCCCTGCCACCTGCTTGGGAGATCTGGATGGAGTTCCTGGGTCCTGGTTTTAGCCTGATCAATCCCAGCTATTGTGGGCATTTGGGGAGTGAACAAGTAGATGAAAGATATCTCTCACTCGCTCACTCTCTGTCACTCTTTCAAATAAATTTTTAAAAAATCTGAGCTAGGGCCAGCATTGTGGTATAGCAGGTTAGGCTACCACCTATGGCGCCCACATCCCATATGAGAGCAGGTATGAGTCCTCACTGTTCCACTCCCAAATCAGCTCCTTACTAATGCCCCTGGGAAAGGAGCAGATGGTCCAAGTCCTTGGACCGCTGCTACCCATGTGCAGACCCAGATGAAGCTCCTGACTTCTGGCTTCAGCCTGGCTCAGCCCTGGCAGGTTGTGGCCATTTGAGGACTGAGCCAGTGGATAGAAGATACCTCTCTTTCTCTCATACTCTCTGTATTTTTGCATTTCAAATAATTTAAAAATCTGAGCTATAAATCCTCCGCCTGCAGCACCAGCACCCCAGGTTCTAGTCCCAATTGGGGCTCTGGATTCTGTCCCAATTGCTCCTCTTCCAGTCCAGCTCTCTGCTGTGGCCCGGGAGTACAGTGGAGGATGGCTCGAGTCCTTGGGCCCTGCACCTGCATGGGAGACCTGGAAGAGGCACCTGGCTCCTGGCTTTGGATCAGCGCAGCCCGCCGGCCGCAGCAGCCATTTGGGGGGTGAACCAACGGAAAAGGAAACCTTTGTCTCTCTTTCTCACTGTCCACTCTGCCTGTCAAAAAAAAAATCTGAGCCATATATATATATATATATAGACAGAGAGAGAGGGAGAGAGAGAATGTTTTTAACAAAAGCAATAACAACAAAATACCAGAAATAAATTTTAAGGAATGCTTTGAATTTCTGCCTGGTCCTGTTTCTTACGGTAAGTAATCATGAGAGGTAACAAGAGCACCTACTTCCTCTCCTTACTCTGTTCTTTACCATGGTATTCAATCACTTTGTCTTGAGAAAATACTTGAGATGCATTCATTTTTCAGTTGCATCTAAAATAGATAGCATAGGAGATGGCACTGTGGAACAATGGGCCAAGCCACTCCCTGAAGCGCTGGAATCCCTTATGGGTGCTGGTCCTTTTCCCATCCAGCTCTCTGCTGTGGCCTGGAAAAGCAGCGAAAGATGGCCCAAGTGCTTGGGCCCCTGCACCCAAATGGGAGACCTGGAAGTAGCTCCTGGCTCCTGGCTCCTGGCTCCTGGCTCCTGGCTCCTGGCTTTGAATCAGCTTAGCTCCAGCCGTTGTGGCCATCTGGAGAGAGAGCCAGCAAATGGAAGACCTTTCTCTTTGTCTCTCCCTCTGTCTGTAACTCTGCCTTTCAAATCAATGAATAAATCTTAAAATAAAAATAAAAAGCATAGAAATATCACACTTTTTTAATTTTTGAAACTTAAACTGAAGAGGTGTCTTATAACCTGTTCAATCAAAATAAAATTCACTTCCTGAACTACTCTGTGTATGTAAAATATCAGCAGCTATCTCAATTTTATTATTTTAAATTAATTTTTTTTACTGCAACTGGATAAGATTTCAGGAATTAGAGTCATATCTAGATATACCTTTGCTAGTATTACATGATTTAAAAATATCCAGCACTAGAAATAACCATCATATAGAATAATTCCAACCCAATTATAATTATATTATTTACTTCCAATATGCATAGCATGTTCAAGTTCATGTATACAAACCTGCAATGCACTTGACAGATTTATACACATCAATTAAACAATCATTTAGAATGAAAAAATTCATAAATCACCTTAGAATAATGTTAGAGTTATAAGAAAAATTAATAAAAATCTGATAGCCATGTCCTAGCCTTATTTGTTTTTACCGGGGCTAGTGTGGTTCAGCGGGATAGCTTGTTGACTGCAAAACTGCCATCCCATATGATCAGCAGTTCGAGTCCCAGCTGCTGTACTTCCAATCCAGCTCCCTGCTAACGTGTCTGGGAAAACAGCAGGGGATAGTCCAAGTTCTTGGGCCCCTGCACCAACGGGGGTGACCCTGATGGAGTTCTCGGCTCCTGTCTTGGGCTGGCCAAGGCCTGGCCATTTTGGCCATTATGGAATTAACTAGCAGATGGAAGATCTAGCTCTCTTTCTCCCTCTCTCTTTCTCTCTGTAACTCTGCTTTTCAAATAAACAAACCAAACTTAAAAGCAAAAAAGGGCCAATCCCTCCCTGTCTTCCTCTCTGTCATTCTGTCAAATAAATACATTTAAAAAAAATTGATACAGAGCATTTATTCTCAAATTTCTGAACATTGATTATATTCTTTTAACCAAGATGTACTCCCTTGCACTTATCAGTTAATTTCATTTTGTTCTCATTTCTAATGAGAAGCTATAATTAGATATGCAAATTAAAGTGGAAATTTCATAATCATCTAGTATATCTGGATGATGTAGAAACCTAGTCCCAAAAACAGGAAAGAAAGAAAAATCGGATTGTTTTTATCTTAACATATATTTCAGACTAATATTAAATAATTCAATTGCCCTTTCTAACCAAACTAACTATATTTCTGATATTAATTCTCACGTCTCTTCTTTACTTGGCATTGCAAATTTCATTTTAGGTTTTCATTTTATTCTGTATTTCAATGCTATTTGCACACAGCTGATAAATATAGCACATTATACACATCGAACTATAATGGGTTTTATTTCTTTGTCAATGATAGTGAATATGGATTGTCATTGAGTTTTCCTCCCTCTCAGAATTATAATGTTATCTTTCAGTACCATTTTGTCTCTGAATAAGTGTGTCATTTATCCTTTGAGCTAAAAATGTCCATAGTCGATGAAGCCAAATTGAGTCAGCTTGTCAAGTATGACTGATTGAGCAAACTATAGCAAAGAACTTGCTATAGTCTGGATTTAGTTATCTGCATTTTTGTTTGTTGTAGCCATTGTGTATCATAGTGGTTTTTTTTTTTCCCCAAAGATAAACTTATCTCAGGCTACCCTGTTTACATATATTTATTAAGTATTTTCTATAGATTCATTCATTGGTCCACATTTCCTTGCTAGATCCCCCCCCGAGCCTAGCACTGGGTTTGTGTGCCGAAGCGAGTCGATATGAACAGAGCTGGAAGAGTGGA
The DNA here is from genome assembly GCF_964237555.1 of Oryctolagus cuniculus. Lineage (NCBI taxonomy): Eukaryota > Metazoa > Chordata > Mammalia > Lagomorpha > Leporidae > Oryctolagus > Oryctolagus cuniculus. The sequence goes on along the minus strand of NC_091434.1, from coordinate 152,464,143 downwards.
AGGGGTATAGTTGTTGTTTAATTTTTTGACCGCTCAAAGAGTTGATTTTGTACACTTACAAAATGGAAACCATGTCTTTTTTTTTTTTTTCATGTAAGAAGGGACCAATGCATGTAAATAACAAGGCAAAATATTTCAATTTGAGGGGAAGGCATCCAGCAAAATCATTAGCGGGTTTCTCCTCACTGAGAGTATGCAGCATAACCACCTCGCCTCTCCTGTAAATTGAGAACAATAGCCCATGCTTTAATGTCGGAAGGGATTTGTACAGAAGGTGGGAAGTTGCATGACCAATTCATCTGGTTTGCTAGGACTTCCCCTGTTTAAAATGGAAACTTTCATGTCTGGGAACCCCCTCACTCACAGCTGGGCTACATGATGTCTGAGTTTCCCTTCAATTCAATTTCTTTTTTTTTTTTTTTTTTTTTTTTTTTTTTTTTTTTTTAAGATTTATTGATTTGAAAGAGTTACAGAGAGAGAGAAAGAGAGGGAGAGGCAGAGAGAGAGAAGAGATCTTCCATCTGCTGGTTCAAGCCCCAAATGGCCACAACGGCTGCTTTGGAACAGGCTGAAGCCAGGAGCCATAACTCCATCCAGGCCTCCTATGTGGGTGGCAGGGACCCAACCACTTGGACCATCTATCACTGCTTTCCCAGGCACATCAGCAGGGAGCTAATGCGAAGTGGAGCATCTGGAACTTGAACCAACACTCATGGGATTGCAGTGTTGCCAAGTGGCGGCTTAACCTGCTACTGTCTGTTTTATTACTCACTGAGACTCTAAAAGACAAATAGCAATAAGCAAAGGTTTAATAAAAATACATGAGAAAGAAAGTCAAGAAAATTATTCTCTTTCATGCAAATTATGGTTGCTATTTAAGTCTAGCTCATGAAACTCTTGAGTTCCAAGAAATTATAGATGGAGAAAATGGAGGCAAGTAAGTGAAATTCCAAATTCGGATATTCACCAGCTGTGGAGGGATTTTAATCATGCTGCAAAAGCAATAATAGAATTTAGTAAATGAATGTGTAGGTTTAGAAAAGCAAACTTTGTCTAGCAATAAAAAAAATTAAACACCCTCCCAAGGTATGTATACCAAGTTATTTATGTTAGTATGTTACACAATACCAATATACTAAGTACAAAATAAAAAATAAACACTTTTTTTTTTTTGACAGGCAGAGTGGACAGTGAGAGAGAGAAAGGTCTTCCTTTGCCGTTGGTTCACTCTCCAATGGCCGCCACGGCCGGCACGCAGCACCACGCTGATCCGATGGCAGGAGCCAGGTACTACTCCTGGTCTCCCATGGGGTGCAGGGCCCAAGCACTTGGGCCATCCTCCACTGCACTCCCTGGCCACAGCAGAGAGCTGGCCTGGAAGAGGGGCAACTGGGACAGAATCTGGCACCCCAACCAGGATTAGAACCCGGTATGCCGGCGCCGCAAGGCGGAGGATTAGCCTAGTGAGCCGCGGCACCAGCCAAACACATATTTCAAATATAAATTGAATACAAAACAAGTTTTAGCATTTCCTCCTGAAACCCAGTGGAGTGTTTACAAAATTCTGGACTATCTGAAACTCACTTTAAGGATGAATGATTTGGGAATTTATATAATGACTGTTTTTATTATTGCCAAGTTTCCTTAAATCACAGAACATTGCTGTTTGGTAGCTAAATCTAAGATAAATGTAGACCTCATTTTTCGGACTCAGATGAGTGCCTTATAGTTCTCATCTAACCCTCATGGCTTCCTTGAAATGGTTTCAGTTCATTGGTATTTGACTGCTTATGTCTGAATATTCATACCAGCTAAACCTATCCAGGAGCTTCCTTGGCTCATGTGTATATAATTGGATCCAAATAGATACCTGAAGTGGGGAGATTGTTACCCAAATTCACAAAAGTAAACTTAAAAAATTATTTGAAAGAGCAACAGAGGGAACAAGAGAGACAGAGATCTTCCATCTGTCCACTGGTATACTCTCTAAAAGGACACAATAGCCGGGTCTGGTCCAGGCTTAAGTCAAGAGCCAGGAATTGTATCCAGGTTTCCCCATAAGGGTGGCAAGGCGCCCAAGCCCTTGGGCCATCCTCTGCAACATTGAGTTACATAGCAGAGTTGGAAATAATTGTGCAACATGGTCCTGTGGTGTAGCTACCTAGTATATGTAGCACATGTGGTCCCATCAGTCTGATAGACACTGACTAAACTTCATTGAGTTTTCTTTTCATTTACACAAAACCATACCATAGGTATCATGGAAATAATTGGGGAAATATGACTGTGGATTAGATAAGATGAAAAAGTTTCCATTCTGTGTTTCTCAAAAAACATAACAGAAAGGAATTTAGATATCAGGGAACAATGGTCATCTTCTACCAATCCATTAGACAAATTTCAAAATTTGTGAACATAAATCATTCTATAACTCACTCCCACAACCAAGATTACACACCATGCCCTGTGGAAATGCCATCTGACTCTCAACGTCTTTATCTTATCCTTGGACAGGAAAGAGTCAATGAAGTTTCTCCTTGGAGCAACCCTTCACAGAAACAAGTTTTCCTGGTTAAACTACACTCTCTCCTTGTTAGTTTCCAAAGCTGCAAATGACCAGGACACCTGCCCTGAACGCTGCCTGGGTCTCCCCAGACACTCAGCAATGCCTCCTCAGCATGGGTCGTCTGCTGGGCTGCTCGCTCTCGCCTTTGCACGTGGGACCTGAAAACTCTCTCCAAGGGCTCACCTCACTTGTTCCCCAGCTCTTTTGGGGATCGCTGTTCTTTTTCATCTGGTTCTAGTGTCTTGAACATTGTTTCATTTAGCTGTTGTTTTAGGTGTAAGGTAACTCTGAGTAGCAGTCTCTAACGATGTCCCCAAAATAACTTTGATAGGATTTATAGTGAGTAGAGTGAGCCTTTTAAGAGAGGTTCAAACTCTAAATATTGCAAGGGCTCAAAAAAGAGAAAAAGAATTTTTGGAAAGCCTTTTTTGGGAAGGGATACCCATTGGATTGGGCCTTACAGTATGGATGAAATGTGGACTTAGAGAAAGAGCATACAAAGCAAAGAGAAGCTTAAGCAAGACACATTTCAGCAGAGGAGTGAGTAGGGGTGAAAGCGAGCTGCACAGGTACAGTGTGGAGAGTTTTGTGACCCTGTTTCGGAAGAATTCCACCTTCCGTAACTTGTGCTAAGAAGTATTGTTTTATGGATGAAGTAATCTATCCTTAGATGTAAACCACTACCCTTTCTGGACTACTTGCTCTACACAGTACAATTATATCGCCTTCCGCTCCAGGTTGCTCTTCCTTCATCAAGAAGGATGTGTTGAGTACCAGTGTTCCAGGTGTGTGGGTTACATTGGTGAACAAAGACCCCTGCCCTTGTGGAGCTTACAGCCTTGGGCATGTGGGCCGCAGGGGGTGGGAATACACACAACAATAATATACAATAAAGTCAGACTCTTCCCACACGTCTCCATTTTCAAAGAAAATCTGTTTCCTTTCATGTACCTCCATAAGGTAAATGTTAACTTGCTGAGTGACCTGCCTACCAGTGTGCTTCTTGCATATTCACAGGTACCCTGAGGGGTGGACGGAGTCGCTTCTGAAGAGTACCTAGTAAAAAAAATAGTCTTAGTCTTATGTTCGTTATTTAAAAATAACTTTCTGTTATACCGCTGATCACGTGACTTCATGAATGGACAGGTAGGTTTTACCAGTTGTCAGTTATGTTATTGCTGAAAGTTGAGTGTAATTCTATTCTGGACATAAAACTTTGCCACCTCCTAACTCGGAAGTTGCCAAACACTTGGTAAGGGAAGTCTCTTGAAGTAACACAGCAAGGCAATAGCAATTAATGCTGGCAGCTACCAACACAAAGTGCTCAAGGGAGGTACTCGTCTTTCATGGGTTTTGTGGCCACTTCTTTGTGACTGAAAAATTTCAGACATTACCCTTCTGGATAGGCTATCTCAGAGTGGGATATTCTCAGATATCTACGAGTTTTGCAAGAACTTCTTTTAAAAAATATTTATTTATTTGAAAGAGAGAGCGTCAGAGATAGGGAGAGACAGAGAACTTCCATCCGCTGGCTCACTACCCAAATGACCATAAGAGCCCAGGAGGCTGGGCCAGGTTGAAGCCAGGAGCCAAGAACTCCATTCAGCTCTCCCATGCCAGTGGCGGGGCCCAAGTAGTTGGGCTATCACATACTGCCTCCAAAGGTGTTCATTGGCAGGAGGCTAGATCATCAGTGGAGCAGCTGGGATTCAAACCATCACTCCAATAAGGGATGAAGGTGTTGCAAGCAGTGGCTTAACCCACTGTGCCACAACGCCCTCCCCACAAGAACTTTAAAATTGTGGATTTTTTGCATTGATAACAATTTGCATTGATAACCTCCACAGGTGGAGGATTAACCAAGTGAGCCACGGCACCCGGCCCCAGGTTGTTATTGTCTTAAAACTGCCCACAGCCCTTAAGTTTCAGGGCTGCATTTGCATTTCATTCACTGATTCTACAAATGATTCTTGAGACTCTCCCACGGTGACAACCTTGTAGGATCTGGGGATTCAAGCCGGTATTCCTTCAGATTGTGTTCAGCTGATGTAAAAGATAATCTAAATACTAGTTATTTAATCAAACAGGAGATTTCTTTTTCTCATGTAATGAGAATTTCAGAGTCCAAAGATCATCCACTTGCTTAAGGAAGTCATCAAAGTCAAGGCTTCTGTATTGTATGTGATGTTTTGAGATTTGTATACACTGTGGAATGCAGGCTTCTTAAATAAGTGATAGATGTCTTCATGATTTAATCCAGGGTCCTATGGGGTGAGTGAGTGGTGTAGAGGTTAAGTCACCTCTTGGGATATCTGCATCCCATATTGGAGTGCCTAACTTGGAGTTCTGGCTACACACACTTCTGATTCCAGCTTCCTGTTAATGCACACCCTGGGAGGCAGTAGATGATAGCTCAAGTACTGGGTCCTTGACATGCACATGGGAGTCCCAGATTGAGCTCTGAGCTCCTGGCTTCAACCTTGCCTAATCCGGGCTGTCGCAGACATCTGCAGAGTAAACCCACAGTTGGTAGTGCTCTCCCTCTCAGGCTCTCTGCCTTTCAAATAAACAATGAAAACAAATAAGAAAACAAAATCAAACCTGGGTTCTATAGACTTTTCCTGTAAAGGGTCAGATAGTAAATATTTTAGACTTTGTAAGGCAAGAGGCAAAATAAAAGGTATTATGTAGGTATTTAAAAAAGAAAACAAATTTTCACAATTTTTCATGAAAAAAATAGTGGGTACAACACAGGCCTACTAATGAAATGAAAGGGATTCTTTTGGAGGAGAGGTGGGTTAATGTTAGTTTTTGCTATCATCGTGGTAGAGACACGGCCATTTACTTACGCAGCTTGCTTCACTTCCTGTGAACCCATAGGAATGTGTAGCCCGCATCTCTTTTTTGCCACGACCATACCTACATTTACAGGGTTGGGCAAGCAGCTGAAGAGCACAGGCTCTGAGCTACGATTCCTTGAATTCCAGCTGACCTACTCATTAGCTGTATGATCCTGGCTGATGAAGCATCTAGAAGCTCCAGTATGTCACAGGGTTATCATGCTTAAGTAGGCTAACAAGTTCCAAGATTTGGAGCAGCACATGGAATTCTTTAAAAGCCTATAGGACTATTCGTCATTCCATTTTTTTTTTTTTTTTACCATTTAATAATGTGAAAACCTTTCTTAGCATCCCAGTTGGACAAAAACAAACATCAGATTAGGCTGTATTAAAGGAAAAATTATTCATGACACTTGCAGACTATTCCAGACCATCGTAAGTGAATGGGCCTGTGCAATGGGGTTTTGCTGTGGGGAGAGATTGGACTCAACTCTGAATACAACACAAAAAAGTGGGAGTAGCCAAGGAGCAGCGTGCGGGTCACTAAGTGTGGAAAATTACTAAGAGGTACGGGGACTCTGGCTACACAAACCTAACAGGTTTCTTGCTAAAGGCAGGCCAGGGTGATCAGACATCACTTGGGAGATATAATCAGATATCAAGGGTCGGGGACTAGCAGAATTCTTGCTAAAATTGGAAAATGAAGAAACAAACATGGAAACCCCAAAGTCAAGGTTGGATTGAAAAAGAGTTCAGAAGAGCCTAAGCCTAAGTTTGGTCAACGTGAGCACCTTTGTGTTTGGCCTACGGTCACAGATCATAGACTGGCCTAAGCCTCTGATCGTGAAGTAACTGCTGCTGAAAGTCTGAGTCCCTGGACAGAACTAAGGGGTGACGTGAATACCATGAATTATTTAGTGCTCCTGTTTTATCTACACGTCTCTTTACCTTTAAACTAAAGAGGCAGGCTGGGCCCTTGTCAGGAAGGGATGTTGAGAAATTTTTAAGTCCGGAAGGGAAACCATTTCTTTGTGGTTCTATATGAAATAGGTTGGAGGGAGAGGGGAGCAGATGCAAAGTACCAGTCGGATTATCCCACAGGCTGGGCCGTTTGTATGAGTGATGTCATTAGGAAAAGAGAGAAGTGAATTTCAGATACATTTTGGAGATAAAATTGACAGGACTTGCTGTCAATCAAATGTGGTTAATCAGAGAAAGGGAGGAATTGAGAGAAGCACCAGTGGCTCCAGCCAATCCAGCCAAACTCCTTCCCAGCCCAAGGTCTTCGTGCAAGCTGTTCTGCTGGGAGAATTCTTTCCTGCATTAAAAAGAATTTCTAGCCGGCGCTGTGGCTCACTAGGCTAATCCTCCGCCTTGCGGTGCCAGCACACTGGGTTCTAGTCCCGGTCGGGGCGCTGGATTCTGTCCCGGTTGCCCCTCTTCCAGGCCAGCTCTCTTCGCTTACATGAAGTCTCTTGCCAGGGGCCTTTTCCTGGCTTTCTTTTCTTTCTACCCTTACCAATATCTGACATTATTGTATTGACTGGTTTCATGCCTTTCTCTCCCCTAGAAAGTAAGGTACTTTACTGTTGATAATTCCCAAGTACTGAAAACTAGGTCTGGAGTCAAGGAGGAGTGAGAGAAAAGTTTGTAAAATGAATTTGATAGGTGGCCGGCGCTGGGGTATAGCAGGTAAAGCCGCCGCCTGCAGTGTCTGTATACCATTTGGGAGCTGGTTCGAGTCCTGGCTGCTCCACTTCCTGTCCAGCTCTCTGCTATGGCCTGGGAAAGCAGTGGAGGATGGCCTAAGTCCTTGGGCCTCTTTACCCATGTGGGAGACCTGGAAGAAGCTCCTGGCTTCAGATTGACGGAGCTCCAGCCACTGCGGCCATCAGGGGGAGTGAACCAGCGGTTCGAAGACCTCTCTCTCTCTCTGCCTCTCCTTCTCTGTGCAACTCTTTCAAATAAATAAATACATCTTTTTTAAAAAAAATGAATGATTTTGAAGATAATTAAACTGCAGAGGTCTGTGAAAATGTGTTCTGTTATACGCTACGAACATGTCTGGAATCAGTGGACAGTAGGGGCCAGGAACTCCCTGAAATTATGAGAGAAGTTGAGCGTGGGACACAAGGAGAGATGGAGCAACAGGCAGACGAGCATGTAGGTTTTTTTTTTTTTAATTATTTTTTATTTTTTGCCAAGCAGAGTTAGACAGTGAGAGAGAGAGAGACAGAGTTATAGACAGCGGTTGGTTCACCCCCCAAGTGGCTGCCACAGCGGGCGCTGCGCTGATCAGAAGCCAGCAGCCGGGTACTTCCTCCCGGTCTCCCAGAGCATGCAGTTGTCTAAGCCGAGGAATCAGCGTTTCCTTCAGATTTTCAGCCGAGTCCCTGAATTCAAAATCAGTTAAGAATCACTGTACTCTTGAATAACTCAGACTTTCCTACGCATGCTGATGGGCAAAACCCTACTTCCTGCTATTTCCACACCATAAGGGCTCTTTCTCTGGTTTCTTTCCCTGAGCAACAGCGTCTTTAGAGTGACAGCCCAGTTATGACAAGACCGAGCGCTCTACGGGGTGATACAGCCAGTCTAGGCCTCACGGTCTTCATTCAACTGCGATTGGCGAGAACAGTGACACCTGCTGGCTCATTCAGAAACTGCAACCTTATCCATTCCTCTGGTGAAAATGTTAGAAAAACAATCATACCCCACTCAAACATAAGCTCAGAAATATATTGTTTTTTCTTGAAAGAATAATTTTGAAACACTTGATGAGACTTAAAGTGACAATATTTATGACTGCAAAAGATGCCAAACACAAAATTAGAACACAGTTGGAGAGAAAAATGTTTACCTTCTTCTTTTTTTTTTGGACAGGCAGAGTGGACAGTGAGAGACAGAGAGAAAGGTCTTCCTTTGCCATTGGTTCACCCTCCAATGGCCGCCGCAGCCGGCACACCGTGCTGATCCGAAGCCAGGAGCTTTTCCTGGTCTCCCATGGGGTGCAGGGCAGGAAGGTAAGGAGTGCACAGATTCTGATCCCTAGAGAAGACTCCAGAAGTTTCCCTATTACATTGTCAAGTAGCCCATTAGCCAGAACCTAGTAATACAGCCATTCACAGCCCTATGGGAAGATGGAAAATGTCTATTCTGCTGAGGCAATAGCATGAAAGTGGCATCTACCAATTTCTGCATTTACTCCTTTTATCTGTTAATGCACCTTTCTTACTACACAACCAGTTTTTCCTCCCCATATGATACAGCCCTGAAAACTCATCCCCCTACTGCAGCTACCTCAACCTCCCAGATATGTATTCAAGTGAATGCGCAGGAGTATATATGCAGAGAACACTCTACCGTCGTTTTAAGGTTAAATTTCTTACACAGCAATAGAAAACCACGACAATGATCTTGGGTTTGAAGGGCAAGTATGTTTAGTCTCATCTCTGCCTTCAATCTTATGCCTTGTTGATGTTACCAACTTTCGACCTACAGTCCAGATGGGTCATTAATATATGGCCATCCATACAAGATTCAAGCTCAACAGGATTCAGAAGCCAACACTTCACTTGGGAGGGATTCTGTGTAGCCATTAACTCTTTACATCTCTTTCCAGATTAGCCTGAGTGTATAAGGCACTATTAGGACTCTTCCTAAAACTAGCTTTCCTATTGCTAAAGCCTTTTCAGTTTACCTTTCAAGGTATTCAAGACAATTTCAAAGTTTTATCATGGCCTTACACAGGTCACCTGGCTTTACAAGGAATCCCAATACTCCCTATTCAGGGCTGACTTGTCTAGGGAGCATGTCTAGGGAGCAGATGCAGTAGACACACAACAGTGAGGCAGTCCTGCATATTGTACTGTTTTCAGATGGCAGTAGAAGCCCTGTTGACACTTTATTGCCTTTGCCTATGACCATACTTCAGGTTCTGTTATAGGATGCACCCCACCTCTGGCACAAAATTTTGCATGGGGTGACAGGCAGGAGTGATTTTAAACCAAACCAAATCAAACCAAACCAAACCAAGCCAAGCCAAACCAAACCCAAACAGCAGTGGCTTAAACAAGATATATTTATTTCTCAACAAACGTTCAACCAGGCAGTCCAAGACTAGTAAGGCTCTTCATTAATGTCTGGAATTCAGGATCCCGTCATAAGGATCTGCTTTTCAATTCTATTGTACTTTTTGTGTTGTAAGTGCCAGCGGACAACAGATAAATTAACCATCAGTTAAATGTTTTCCCTTTCAATTTTGCTTTGTCAGAGCATGTAGAATGTACTATGTACCTAATCTACTTATGAAGTCGTGTTAATTTTCATTGCATAAATCGTGAAGGTTTGGACTAAAAATTCTCAAACTATTCTGAGATTACTTAAATTTCCTCATAAACTTCCATGGTATTATTTTATAAACACTCTTACATCTTTGATTGAATTTTAACAAGTAAGGTATGGAGCACGGGTCCAAATTAACTGCCCTCCTGCCTTTTCCCCCCTCACCCCCCGACCACCAACCCACCACCCCTGCCACCACCTTGTGGCTACCCTGCTCTCAACCTCATTAACAATTCATCTTTATCCTACCTATTTAAGAAATCGCCTTTAAAATCAGGATTGGTACTATTTTACCAAATGCTTTAATGGCATTAAGAGGATTATGTTTTAACATGTTACTGTAGTAAGTGACATTAGATTTCCTAACGAGGCAATCAGAAACAATCAATGCAATCCACCGATACATAATATTTAGTCATTCTCTAGTATTCTTTAGTTATTTGTAGTAAGCAATTTTGCATTTTTTTTTTTTTTTTGACAGGCAGAGTGGACAGTGAGAGAGACAGAGAGAAAGGTCTTCCTTTTGCCGTTGGTTCACCCTCCAGTGGCCACCGCGGCCAGCGTGCTGTGGCCGGCGCACCACGCTGATCCAAAGGCAGGAGCCAGGTGCTTCTCCTGGTCTCCCTTGGGGTGCAGGGCCTAAGGACTTGGGCCATCCTCCACTGCACTCCTGGGCCATAGCAGAGAGCTGGCCTGGAAGAGGGGCAACCGGGACTAGAACCCGGTGTGCCAGCGCCGCAAGACAGAGGATTAGCCTAGTGAGCCGTGGCGCTGGCAACACCTATATACTTATCAAAGTTATACCCAAACTCCTAATTCCATTCTCTTATGTTCTGCCTCGTACACTATACTAATTCGGTCTATTGCATCACATTTTATCTATCACCTATATAGAAAATATGTCTAGATTTTTAAACTTATAGTATACTTACCTTTCTGCAGTTGTTCTCTCAATGTTTTTACAGTGTGATACTATATGATGCTCTGAATCCTAAATTAGAAGTTGTACGTTATCCCAATGTTAAACCACAATAAACAATTCTTTGTTGCTGGATATTTAGATTGGTTTAAGACTTTTGCCCTTACAAGTCTTTGGATGGAATTTATTTTCACTTGTATTTCCTTTTTCTCCTCTGTAAAGCTTCAATGTAAAGGAAAAATGAGTGCATGTGGCCAAGATTTTTTTAAACTTTTGAGAGGCAGAGAGACCACACACCACACACACACACACACACAAAGTAGGAGCGGGAGAGGGTGAGAGGGCACTCTTATCTGTTGGGTCACTCCGCACATGTCTGCAATATCCAGGGCTGGCATGGAGTTAAGAGTCAGAAGCTGGGAACTCAATCCAGGTCCTCAGTGTAGGTGGCATGGACCCAATCATTTGAGCCATCACCACCAGCTCCCAGGGCGCACATTAGCAGGAAGGCACTGATATGGGAAGTAGACATCTTGACTGCTAGGCCAAATGCCTGCCCCAAGATTTTCTTTTGCAATGTCCTGCAACACTGATCTCTTGTATGTTACTGTGCATTCTAAAGGAACTGAAGTCTTCACTAAGTGCTTAATTTATATGTAAGAGAGCTATAGCTCCTGGGTATTTCTCTTTAGTTTTCTTTTGGGAGTTGGGAGAAAAATCCTCATTTTCAGTCTGGAATGGAAGAGTTCCACATTAGTTTCAGACTGCGAAGCTCATAAGTTAACCAAAAAACAATGAAACCAAAGAGGAAGAAAATGACTTTCACTGTTACCAAGATTTTTAGGGTTATCCTTACAGTGCAAGAACTGTGTGGAAATTGAGATGGGCAGTTTATAAAATTTCTCCCAAAAGTCATCGATGTTCTAAAATATATCAATTTTGTTTCCTTAGCAATCTTCCAATCAGACTTCTCCGACCTCATGTAGTTCCACAAACTAAGGCATCAAGATTTATGTTTTTAGAATGAATGGCTGACTTGGCATCTGTCATGTCTTTCTAGTCAGTGTATGTGGCAAAATGTTAGTTTATACCAAAACTAGAGATAAAAGTATTTTAACATCTTTCTAGTCATACTATCATTTATAAGAACACTTACTAAGTCATTGATTTCATTTTGTACTATGGCACCTGTTAAAAAATAATCCGGATTTCATTTTGATCTGTGCAGCACTCTTAGACCTGTGACACTGGTATGCCAGAAACCTGTTACCTGTATTTTGATGCTAGCAGTTATGTGCATACTTATCAGAAATACTAGGATGGCAAGGTAGTTTAAAACTTATCCTTCCAGACTCTTCCTGGGCTTGATATCCTTTCAAAGTTTCCTTAGGCATAAGTAAGGCTTAAAAGTTCATGTAGCAATCAATCTTTATTATTTTTTTTTTATTTTTATTTTTTTACAGGCAGAGTGGACAGTGAGAGAGAGAGACAGAGAGAAAGGTCTTCCTTTGCCGTTGGTTCACCCTCCAATGGCCGCCGTGGCTGGTGCGCTGCGGCCGGCACACCGTGCTGATCCGATGGCAGGAGCCAGGAGCCAGGTGCTTTTCCTGGTCTCCCATGGGGTGCAGGGCCCAAGCACCTGGGCCGTCCTCCACTGCACTCCCTGGCCACAGCAGAGGGCTGGCCTGGAAGAGGGGCAACTGGGACAGAATCCGGCGCCCTGACCGGGACTAGAACCCGGTGTGCCGGCGCCGCTAGGCGGAGGATTAGCCTAGTGAGCCGCGGCGCCGGCTTATAAGTATTTTTTTTTAAGATTTATTTATTTGAAGGTCAGAGAGAGAGAGAGAGAGAGAGATCTTCCATCCAATGGTTCACTCCCCAATTGGCTGCAACAGCTGGAGCTGCGCGGATCCGAAGCCAGGAGCTAGGAGCTTCTTCCGGGTCTCCCACACCAAGGACTTGGGCCATTCTCTACTGCTTTCCCAGGCCACAGCACAGAGCTGGATTGGAAGAGGAGCAGCTGGGACTAGAACTGGCACCCATATGGGATGCCAGCGCTTTAGACCAGGGCATTAACTGCTGCGCCACAGCGCTGGCTCTATTTGTGGCACATACTCCCTAGTGGGTTCAAGGTGCACCAACCCCTCAACCCTACAGCAGTTGATAAGCAGCCACATCCATTCTCTTGCCCTATGCCTTACAAATTTCATCATTTTCTGCATGTGTTGTGATGTGAGACAGGAAAACAGTGCTATAGACCTGAGTTTGTAGTGTCTTCTAAGAAAGTGTTTTAACCACAAAAGGGGCCACCTAAATACTTTAACATAATCTATAGTTGTTCTTAATTATTTTCCCAAGAATACTACTTTTGAGGGACATTTGTAATGAATCAAACAATAAAGGAAAGGTCACCTTCCCTTTATGCTCCTGCTCCAATTTGTTTCCAAAACCCCAAATCAGGAAAAATCTCTTGAATATGTGTGTCACATACTTATCTAACTTACAGAAATGTAATAAACATGGGGTACATCCAGGTAGTCAGGAGAAGGTCCTCATCAGAGCCCCTACATCTATAAGCATTTGTCATTTCAAATCCACAGAGATGATCTTTCCATGTCTGGGCTTCACAGTTGCTCTTATTCCTCTCCTCTCTCAGCCAATCACTCTTTGGGTCACATTTGTCATTACTAACTCTCTCAAAATCTCAATTTTTAGCGCACAACTCTCATCACCACTTCCTACATTTCTAGGCCATTCCTTTCAGTCCCCTATAATCCACTGATTCTGCCATATTTTTCACTATGGCTCTGCCTCTCAAGTCCTCATTTCCCAGCTTGCCCGGCTTAAATTCCACAGACCACCATACCTCTGCTCTGCTTCATGAGGTCATAAACTCATGGAAAAACCACAACTTTGGTTAAATTCAATTCCTGCGCTCTATGACTGCACCATGCAGCTTTTATAAGGCTGAAGAAAAACTCACTGGTTTCACTTGACATTCACCATCACTAACCTTGAGGAGGCCTTCACTGCCTAGCTATCACAGTTTTCCAGGTCCACTCACTATCCCCTCTGCTAGCTGCTGTCTTTAACTCCTGTCCCTTGTCTACAATCTACCGTCTCTTCCCAGAAACTCCCCAAATCCCTGAAGTCCAGAATTTTCTTAGCAGTTTATTTCATGTTCCACAACCTCTCAGCAAACCTTGCTGATGTTTACCTTTAGGATACTTGCAGAACTCGGTGCTTCTTACCACCTCTCCAGCTACCAACTCCATCCAATCCAGCTTTTATTTTTTCCCCAAACTACTTTTCAAAGGGTTCTGTCTGTACTTATTTTTCTTAAAGATTTATTTTATTGAAAGGCAGAGTTAGAGAGAGAGGTCTTTCATCTGCTGGTTCACTCCTCAAATGGCTTAAGGAACCGGAGCTGATCTGATCTGAAGTCAGGAGCTTCTTCCAGGTCTCCCATATAGGTGCAGGGGCCCAAGGACTTGGGCCATCTTCTACTGCTTTCCCAGGCCATAGCAGGGAGCTTGATCAGAAGTAGAGCAGCCTTGAACCAGTGCCCATATGGGAGGCTGGCACTGCAGGCAGCGACTTTTCCCTCTCTATCACAGCACCAGCCCCTCAACCCAGCTTTCTCTCTCAACTGCATTGCTACAACAGCTTCCTAGTTGTTTCCCTGATTGTGCCCTTGCCTTTGCTCTTCAGTCTTCACAGCAGCCGTTATAGTTCCTATTAAAACTATATTCCTGGCGGGCACCGCAGCTCACTAGGCTAATCCTCTGCCTTATGGCACCGGCACACCAGGTTCTAGTCCCGGTCAGGGCGCCAGATTCTGTCCCGGTTGCCCCTCTTCCAGGCCAGCTCTCTGCTGTGGCCAGGGAGTGCAGTGGAGGATGGCCCAAGTGCTTGGGCCCTGCACCCCATGGGAGACCAGGAGAAGCACCTGGCTCCTGCCTTCGGATCAGTGCGGTGCGCCGGCCACAGCAGCCATTGGAGGGTGAACCAACGGCAAAAGGAAGACCTTTCTCTGTCTCTCTCACTGTCCACTCTGCCTGTCAAAAATTAAAAAAAAAAATTCGCCCTTTCATTTCGGCCATCAGCCCCAGACTTCGTCCTGGGTAGAACAAGTTCCTTGGGGTCACTCTCAGTTGTAACACTCTGGCTTGGCTCTGTTCCATGCTCTGGTCTCTCTCCGGCCAGACTTACTCACGGATGCAAACTGGCTGCTGCAGAATCTGGGATCACATATTAAAAAAAAAAAAAAAAAACTATATTCCTGAGCTTTATGATAATTTTGGCTTCCATTCTTCTTTCACTTTCATAAAACACTAGAGTCTCTAAAACACTAGAGTATTGTGCAAGCATTATTTCAGGCTGTGTTCTTAATTACTTTTGATAAATCTTCCTTTTCACATGCAAATCACCTTAAACAGAGTTGCATGTATTTTCAAGAATGCATTCTAGGTTATAAAACAGAGCCAAAGTAATTGACCTTCATAGGATACAAAATGAAAACAGCTCAATGGACACAACTCAGTTCATCAACTACATTCTGATCTAGTGTTACCCACAGAATTATCATCATTCTTTGGAATGGGTCTTAAAAAAAAAGGAAAAGACAATTAATGTTACCAAGTCATTTTCTTTGGGAATCTCAACATGCCAAGACTTGTATTTTAAACTAAAGAGAAAATTATTTATCCAAAGTGTCATAATTTCATATTATTTTCTCAGTGCTTTAAAGGCCAACAGTGATTTTAAAAAGAAATGAAACATGCTTTCATTAAGTTTTTAAAAATCTATACAATTCAAGCTAATGAAATATTTTATTGTACATAATAAAAGTGGTGTCTTTTTAAAAAAAACATTTTCAGGCCCAGACATCTGCAGGAATACGTGAGGAATGGATTCCACTCAAGTATAATTAGCAATACTTTACTGAATGAAACCATAAATCCACCCCCATTTCCCATAGTAAATACTAACATTCACTACAGGCTTGAAATTCCTGTAGCATCAGTAAATCTATTCTTTAAAATATTACAAACATGCTTATGATGCATAGGAAGATGAAAAAATTTAGACTTTAACGGCACACCATATGTAATCCCAGCTTTTCTAATTTACAGCCAGTTAAGAATTACAATATCCAAAGAATGTATTTTAAAATAGTATTGACTCACTGGTAAGTGATTTTTCTACTCAATAAATAGGAAAATTTGCATTTTAATGTTACATTGAATTTCAGCACTTTTCAATCCAAAAAAAAAACTGAGACAAGATCATGAGTTTAGGATTATATATATTACAATTTGCCTTGTTATAATACATTTGTGGCTTTATGATAAAAATAACTCAGGGACATATGGAATTCAAGCTAATTTGCATAACTGTCACAAGAAAAAAGCATTAAATGCATTTCTGAAATAAGTATTTTCATTTAATTTCAGAATCTCAAAACAGCATTAGATCTTGGCCTTGTTTAAAAAAAGTTTAGTTAAACACTAAGCTAGCTAAATAACCTTCTTGAAAGGTTTAAACACAATGTATATAGAAAATGCTTTCCCGCTAATCTCGATCTTACAGAAATGGAAAAGTTGAGGGGAAAAGGTAGACAATTTCTTCAGCAGCATATATGGCTAAATCCATCAACCACCTTAAACTAGAATTTCTATTATTGACCCCATTTAAAAATAATTGGGCAAATATCAAAAATTACCCATTTCCTAAACTGAAGACAACAATTTTAGGGTTACAGTAAAATATTTTTGAAATACCTCAAAAACTAATAACCATAAACTAGAGGAATCATCTCTTCATTTTAAGAAAGGCTTAAAAGAAAGTAAAGACATAACAAAAAGTAAACTAAACCCATTTTCAACCCTCTCTGAAATGAAAAGTAATGGTTGATTAGCTAAGCTTTGTGCTCTAACCAAACTAATTAATTACAGTGATTTTAAATGGCAACAGCCCATCTGACTGGGCAGCCTGACAGTTTTGAATACTTTTGCAATAATTTTCTTTTTTTTTTTTTTAAACGCAAAGACACTAAAATGATCCGGTCATGCAATGTTCATTTATGCATTCTGCATCTCTTTGCCAATCTTGTAGCTAAGGATCTTGTTCCAATCAATCTTAGTGCGTGTAACTGGCAACTGTCGACGTAAGGCTTTGAAAGTAGTGTCCGACATTGTCTGATAATTCTCACTGATGGCAGTCTACAAAAAACAGTAGTTACAGGTTTAAGGAAAATAAAAGGAACAGAACATATAAAACACACAGATATTCTCAGAAAACAACCTGAAGTAGCCAGGTTCACTGTTTTTTAAATAGTCAAATAGAAACCTCAATATGATCTTAAAAAACTGATTAAAAAAATTAAAAGGAAATGCATATAATTAGTTTGAATAATTACATTTAATGAAATTATAAACTAAACTTAATATTTATATATCTTTGTTTTAAATCCATTTTACTATTTTCATCAGAACAAATTATGTTTTTAAAGGGTGTAAACTCATCCAATTCACAAATAAAATGTTTAAATTCAAAAGGGTTCACATGTTGATAATATAAACAGCAGAGCACAAAATCAAATCAGATCTAAGGAAATTACATGTAATTCAAATGGCTTAGGGAATACCTCAATTAGAATTTCTAATTGGAAACAAACCAGTCATTAAAAATTCTGGCATATTTTGGCCAATATTCACTATTAATAAGTTGTAGTATTTTTAAAATTCTAAATCTTAAATGAATTGTTTATTTGCTATTATTTTTGACTATACTTTCTTAAGTTTGCCCTTGCACTGTACTTAAAGCAAACACACATCAAAAGACTTAATATTTCAGTGCTGATTCATAAGTGAACACAGATTATACAGTATTTTTGAAAATCATACCTGGTACTCATTTTCTGCAGCTTCTACAATTTTTATAAATTCTTTTGCTGTTTGTGCCTCATTCTGAACGGGGAAAAAATTAAATAACATAGTAATTTAAAATTAAATCTATTATTTCTAAACATATATACGATTTATGAAATATTTTAATAAATAATGCAGATGGAAACTAAGACAAACAGGGGGAAAAATACTGTAAGATCAATTGTAGTTCTAAGGGAAACTAGGCAAAAATATTTTGAGTCAGCAGAATGAGCCTGGTCTTAGTGTGTAACTTGTTAAGGAAAGTGAAATCTTAGTAATATACATTGCTGGAAAGTTCAATTCTAACAACATATATTTCAATATACACCTTTATGGGAAAAAAGTTAAAGACATTGATTTCTGTTTACCATCTTAACAACATAAAAAATTACCAATTTGGAAGAACATATTTTAATGTTTAAGGTGCAGGCTGGTGTGCTGCAGCAAATTTTAAAGTTTAGAATTAAGCAACACTACTTGCAAGGCTACCATCCTATATCCAAGCGCTGGTTAGACTTGCCAAACTTGCTCCTGCTTCTAATCTAGCTCCCTACTAATGGTTGGCCCAAGTACTTGTGACCTTGACACCCACATGGGAGATCGGGATGGGGCTGCAGGCTCTTGGCTAAAGCCTGTCCTAGCCCCAGCTGTTGGCAGCCATTTGGGGAATGAACCAGTGGATGGGAGGTATCTTGCTTTCTCTTTCTTTGACTTTCAACTAAAAATATAAATAATAAAATCTTAGAAAGTTTAAGGTAGATTTACTCCACTGTTTAAATATTTTAACATGCCAACATAGGATTTTTTTTCAGTTTTAATAATAAAGTTAATAGAAATCTATTTTTTAAACTTTTAAAATTTATTTGAGAGGCAGTGTGACAGAGAGAGAGAGAGAACATAAGTGTGTGCAAGCACTCATCCACTGCTTACTCCCCTAATGCCTGAGATAGCTGAGGCTGGCCAGACTGCAGCGGGAAGTCAGAAACTCAATTCAGGTCTCTGCAAAGGGGCAGGTACCCAAGTATTTGAGCCATCAACTTGCTGCCTCCCAGGGTACACATTAACAGGAATCTGGAAATGGACGTGGAGTCAGAACTTCAAACCAGGCACTCAGGCCGGCGCCGCGGCTCAATAGGCTAATCCTCCGCCTAGCGGCGCCGGCACACCAGGTTCTAGTCCCGGTCAGGGCGCCGCATTCTGTCCCGGTTGCCCCCCTTCCAGGCCAGCTCTCTGCTGTGGCCAGGGAGTGCAGTGGAGGATGGCCCAAGTACTTGGGCCCTGCACCCCATGGGAGACCAGGAGAAGCACCTGGCTCCTGCCTTTGGATCAGCGCAGCGCACCGGCCGCAGCGGCCATTGGAAAGTGAACCAACGGCAAAGGAAGACCTTTCTCTCTGTCTCTCACTATCCACTCTGCCTGTTAAAAAAACAAACAAACAAACAAAAAAACAGGCACTCAAAATATGGAATGCCAGTGTTCCAAATGGCATCTTAATCACTAGGGCAAATGCTAGCCCGTGGAAATCAATCTTTTTTTTTTAATTTATTTCTTGTTTAGTAAATATAAATTTCCAAAGTACAGTTAATGGATTACAATGCCCCCCCGCCCCAATTTCTTAAAAGAAAACACAGTGTTCACATAAAATTTTCTAATATCTTACTTGGAAGAGTATGTGAATGAACTCTGTGCAGAAATAAAATCAAGCTAAAAAATTCTGTGTTTTTTTTTTTTTTAAGATTTATTTATTTATTTGAAAGTCAGAGTTACACATAGAGAGGAGAGGCAGAGAAAGGAGAGGTCTTCCATCTAATGGTTCACTCCCCAATTGGTCTCAATGAGGTGGAGCTGCACTGATCCGAAGCCAGGAGCCAGGAGCGTCTTCTGGGTCTCCCACGTGGGTGCAGGGGCCTAAGGACTTGGGCCATCTTCTACTGCTTTCCCAGGCTACAGCAGAGAGCTGGATCAGAAGAGGAGCAGCTGGGTCTTGAACCAGCCCATATGGGATGCTGGCACTTCAGGCCAGGGCGCTAACCCACTGTGCCACAGCGCCGGCCCCTAAAAAAAAATTCTTAATATGTGGGTCAGCATTGTGGTGTAGGTGAGGCCACCATCTAGGTGCTGGTTCCTATCCCAGTTGCTCTACTTCCATTCCAGCTCCTTGTGTCCCTTCTACCCATGAGGGAGATCTACATGTGGCCATTTGGGGAGTAAACCAATGGATGCAAGATGTCTCTCTCTGTTTCCCCATCTCTCTCTGTAATTGTGTCTTTCAAATAAATTAATAAATCTTTAAAAAATTTTCTTGACTTTGAAAGCTGAAAATAAAGAAAAATGTATCACAATACAAATAGCTAGAGGAAAGAAACATGTATTATAGTTTAAAGGTTAGGTACAGGATCATAGACCTCAACGAAAGAACTAAACCTATAAAATTCTTTCAAGAAAACATTGGAATAAATACTTGTGATGCTGGAAAAGATAAAGGTTTCTTAAATATCCCAAAAGCAAAAATGATAAAAGAAAAAATAAATTAGACCAACCACATAAAAACTATAAAATCTTTTGTTCTGCAAATATAAGTATCAAAAAAGTGAAAACAACACATAAGTAGGTGAAAATCACATATCTGATACTGGACTTGTATCCAGAATATATGAACAATTACAACTCCACAAAAACATGAAAATTCCAGTAATGGGCAAAATCTTTATAGATATTTTCCCAAAGAAGATATACAAATGGCCAATAATCACATGGAATGATATTCAACACCATTAACTGTTAGGCAAATGTAAATAAAAACGTGGTAAGATACCATTTTCAGTCCCAATGGAATGGCCATAATCAAAAAGACAGGTTTTGGCAAGGATGTGGAAAAACTGGAACCTCATACACTGGGGGACTGTAAAATGGTGTAGCTGCTGTGGAACACAATTTGGCAATTCTTCAAAGGATTAAAAACAGAGTTATTATGTAGGAAGATAGTTTAAAAAGCTCATCTTTTCAAGGTTCATCTTTTAATTCTATTTTCCATGAACTTACCAAAGTATTCTTGTCTACACCAAATGCAAATTAAATGTCTACATAAAAAACGGTACTTTGAAGTGGGCATTTAGCCTAGAGGTTAAGATACTCACATCTCACAATGGAGTACCTGGTTTGATTACTGGTTCTAGCTCCTGACTCCAGGTTCCTGCCATTGCAGACCTTGGGAGGTAGTGGTGATAGCTCAGTTAATTGGGTCACTGTCATCCTCATGGGAAAACTGGATTACATTCCCAGCTCCTAGCTCTAGGTCTGGTGCAGAACTATTGTAGACATTTGGGGAGTGAATGGGGATGGGCACTCTCTTTTTGTTTGGCTCTCCAAAATAAATAAATAAATAAATAAGTAAACTGTATGAATGTTCATAGAGACATAAAGTAGAAAACAAACTTCGATCAATGATGAATGGATAAGTAAAATGTGATATATCCATACAATGAGGTATTTGGCAATAAAAAAGGAGGTACTGATCCACACTCTAACAAGACTGACCACTGAAAATATGCTCAAAGAAGGCAGTCACAAAGATCACATATATTTTTATGATTCCTTTTTACAAAATGTCCAAAATAGGCAAATCCAGGGTAAGGAAGTGGATTAATGGTTACCTAGGATAGAGAAGAGTTTGGGGCAGTAGGGCTGCGAAGAATAGGGAACTAATGTTAATAGGTGTAAGGTTTAAAGAGGATGAAAATGTTCTAAAATTAGATTGTTGTAAAACCCTGTTAATACACTAAAAAATTAAATTTTATACTTAAGTATGTGAATCGAATGGTATATGAATTATACCTCAAAGTTGCAAAAAAATGGGTGAATTGCTACTACTTACTATCTTTAACTGAATACACTTTGAGTTTTTTTATTAAAGATTTATTTATTTGAGGGACTAGTGCTGTGACTTAGCAGATAAAGCTGCTGCCTGCAGTGCCAGAATCCCATTTAGGTACCAGTCCAAGTCCCAGCTGCTCCATCTCCAACCCAGCTCTCTGCTATGGCCTGGGAAATCAGTAGAAGATGGCCCAAGTTCTTGGACCCCTATACCTTTGTAAGGGACCTAGAAGAAGCTCCAGGCCCCTGGTCTCAGATCAGCCCAGATCTGGCCATTGCAGCCATCTGGGGAGTAAACCAGCGGATGGAAGACCTCTCTCTCTGTACCTCTGCCTTTCAAATAAATAAATCTTTAAAAAGAAAAAAAAAAAAAGATTTATTTATTTGAACAGCAGAGTGGCAGAAGGAAGAAAGAGTAGGGGATAAGAGCGTATTCCCATCTGTTGGGTCATTCCCCAAATGCCTGCAAATTCCAGGAACTTAAGCACTTGGGCCATCATTTACTGTCTCCCAGGTGCAATAGCAGGAAGCCAGATCAGAAGAATGGATAGGCACTCTGATACGGGATGCAGGTGTCCCAAGTGGTGGCTTAACCTACTGTGCCTCAACACTTGCCTCATGAATACACTTTAATTTGAAACAGAAATATCACTTAAAATGTTAACTCTAAAATTGTTCTGGTTTTATAGAAATATTAGGTTGTCTAAATTTCATTATGGAATTAATTACTTACAGACACTGTTAGGGAATCTTGTATATCTTTATGACTCACTAGCTGAACATTACCATCTTCATAATAATGAACCTATGGAAAAAGAAATAGAAGACACTACATTATAGGAATCATGAATATTCTCACAGCTTTGGCAATTACATCAAACAGATGACTACCAATTTCCACTCTAGCCCAGAGTTCTCTGCTGAGCTCCAGACCCTGTATACTCTAGCAAGGCTCTTCCTGACCCCAGTCTAGGGAGGAGTCTCGTCAAGATTGTTCAAGCAGGTCCTCCTCTGGCCTGATCGCTGGACATTTTTACCTCACAGCCATCTTATTGGTACCTAAACCTCAGATGTCCAAACAGCTCAAAGTATTTCCTCAGGAACACAGTTCCTCTTTCAT
The DNA here is from genome assembly GCF_964237555.1 of Oryctolagus cuniculus. Lineage (NCBI taxonomy): Eukaryota > Metazoa > Chordata > Mammalia > Lagomorpha > Leporidae > Oryctolagus > Oryctolagus cuniculus. Next base: position 152,441,549 of record NC_091434.1, on the reverse strand, counting down.
GTATTTCTACTAACCATTTAATCCCCCAAATTCGTAGAAATACATTTATTCAACAAGTATTAACTGAATGATTACTATAAATATTTGCTACCATAGAAGGTTTTAGGGATAGAGGGCTTTCAAAAATGCACTATTCTGGACTTCCTATTTCAACACAACATGGTAAGAGCTATGTATAAAGTATACTAACAATACTTGACTCTCTCTGAGTTTAAAAAAGGACCTCAAGGCATGCGCCAAGCCTCAATAGGCTAATCCTCTGCCTGCGGCACTGGCACACCGGGTTCTAGTCCCAATTGGGGCGCCGGTTCTGTCCCAGTGCTCCTCTTCCAGTCCAGCTCTCTGCTGTGGCCCGGAAAGGCAGTGGAGGATGGCCCAAGTGCTTGGGCCCTGCACCTGCGTGGGAGACGAGGAGGAAGCGCCTAGCTCTTGGCTTCAGATTGGCACTATGCACTGGCCATGGCGGCCATCTCAGGGGTGAACCAATGGAAGGAAGACCTTTCTCTCTGTCTCTCTCACTGTCTAACTCTGCCTGTCAAAAAAAAAAAAAAAAAAAAAAAAGGACCTCAAAAAAACAGGCAACACTTGGGCTTAGCAAAATAACCATTACAGTTAAGCCAGAGAATACAGAGCAATTAAGCTTAGAGAACATTGTAGTTCAGAAAGGACTGGAGGTACTTATGGCTGGAAATGTATGTGGTGGGGAAGCAGACTAGAGAAATATACGGTAGTGGACACATATTGTATGTTCATAGAAACTATATCTGGACTATGTGGCAGGTGAGAAGTTACCACTAAATGGTCCTAGGTAGGCAAGTAACATATCCAGATTTAAATTTTTAAAAAATTACCCTTCTGATGACAATGTGAAAGATGGACAAGGGTGATAAAAGCATCATATGCTAGGCACTAGGCTAAGTACTAAAGGTAGAACTGTGAACCATACAATCACTGTAATCAACCAGCTTTGGTCCAATCAGAGGCATTATTTTAGAAATTGCTATAGTAACTATTCAGGTAAGAGCTGCTGAGGCCTTAAATAAATGGAAGAATAATGTTGACAATAACGGTTAATACACACTGAGCACTTTGTGTGTCTGGCTCTGTTCTGTGCATTTTATCCATATTAACTAATCATTATATAATCATAGGAGCTTCTTTGTTGTTTTTAGCAAACAAAAAAGCAAACAAAGTTTAAATGACTTCCTAATGTCACTCAACTAGTAAATGGCAGAGCTAGGATTCAAACTCAGGCAGTCTGGTTTCAGAATCCATGCTCTTAATTGCCATTCTCTCATGCCGAAGAGACAGATACCAAGACATAGAAATAAAGGAATATAAGACTAGAAAGGTATACTGGAGTCAAATGACAGGACAGCAGTATCTGACTCATCTTTATTTTTTAATAGCTCTTAGCCCTCTACCTTTTCTGTTAGATAATCAACAAATGGATTGAATAAATAAGGAAACAAAGGGAAAAAAAAAAACCTAGTCTGTACTTTCCTTTAACTTGTTTAGTAATACCTGTACTTATATTCAAATACTTGGTCTTAGCTATCAAATGTTCTTAAGTCTACATAAACATCTGACCTTGTATTAAAAGTGAAAAAACTAGGCCGGCACTAGGTTCACTAGACTAATTCTCTGCATGCGGTGCCGGCACCCGGGTTCTAGTCCCGGTTGCCCCTCTTCCAGGCAAGCTCTCTGCTGTGGCCCAGGAAGGCAGTGGAGGATGGCCCGAGTGCTTGGGCCCTGCACCCCATGGGAGACCAGGAGGAGGCACCTGTCACATGGCTTTGGATCAGCGCAGTGCGTAGGCCGCAATGCGCTGGCCATAGAGGCCTCTTGGGGGGGTGAACCAACAGAAAAAGGAAGACCTTTCTCTCTGTCTCTCTCTCTCTAACTCTGCCTGTCAAAAAAAAAAAAAAAAGTGAACAAATTCAATTCTAGAGGGCTTTATGGAAAAGCAGATATGAATACAAGAAATGCTTAAAATATTTATTTATATATATAAATAGCATGTATAAAAATATACACAAATAAACATTTATATATACACAAACATATATACTTTAGTATTATATGTCACCCAACTTCAGCTAGTTCAGATGGCAAAAGAACGTAAGGGCTACTTAGAAGATGCTTGGATAAATACACTGAATGGAGAGTGACCAAATGGTAGTATCTACATTTAACCATATTTTGTAATCTGTCACATGTCCTTGAAGATTTTTAACTATGGAACAAACTGCCAGCTTACTGAAGAGATTTAATACAGTACTACTTATTTATCCCATTACCCCAAAGCAAAGATCTGGAAAAGAAATGGTATCACATACCAAGAAAATGTAAACTGATTAACTATTTCTCTGATCAGAATAATCTAGAAAACAGCAAACAAAAAAATTCATACCTGAATTTTCAAGATGCCAACCACTTGAGTGATTGAAGGTGTGACTGTAAACTTCCACTCTGACCTCCAACGACCATTCCTTAAAAATAAAAACAGCAGCTGTAAATAAGGTAGGGAAAATAATTTGAATCAATTTTAAGTTTTAGACGTAATGCTAATTCTACAGTATGAGAGAATGTAGGGGGTAGATGCTGGACATTCACCCATTTTTTAACCACTGAAATATTCAGAAGGAACAAAAGTTAATTTCAGTTGTAAGACATATTTAATTTAATATTTACTTTACTGAGAGGACCTATATGATGTATGTCAGCTTCAGAATTCTGAAGCTAAGACTTAAAACACAATTCAATGTAAAATCACACAAGATACTTCTTGGAGAAAAATTTTAAGCTATTCTTTAATTGGATCCCTCTAAGAGTAAACTGAATAAATGTTCAGATTATCAGCATTTCACAGAACTGTTTAATATTTACTGAATGATACAAAGTATCAAATAATTTAAAAATGCCTAGCAAATGCTATATAATACTCTTAAGTAGGAACTGATATCTGTAAATAAAAGGTTATAGTTAAAAACATCAGATTATTTTTCCCTTTTCCAGTTTTAGGGTTAATGTTTTTACACAAAAGGTACATCTTTCTTTCTCCCCACTTTTGAAATGATTTCTGTATGCTAATGAATACATATTCATGGTAGAAAAGAGAGATGCTCATTTTTCTTGTCCAGTGAATCTCATTATATTTTTCGGATACCTTTTCACCTCTATTTGTTCTTTGCACACTAAGACAGTCAACCTGATAATGCAAATTTATACCTGTTTGTTCCTTCTGAATAGTCTGTATTTATAAAATAGTCACATGGCTAACAGATTACCATACTGGTTTTATTTATAATATTTCTGGCTTCCTTTCAATATTCTTAACAATTTAAATGGTAATATTCTTATACCTGAAGTTAATATCTAACATTTGAGGAATATTATATGTTCTATAAAATAAAAAATTTAATTTTACAACATGTCTTGATTTTCACAACTCATCCAGGATTATTCAAAGTAGCTTGGGTGACAAAGGTCTATTCATTTTTGTTTCATGATTCCCAAGGAAGTTATTTCTTTTACTTAGGTTTTAGTACCAAGCAACTAGTGAGTTCTAAATAGGATCTTATGAATATACCATCATATTATATTTTCATATTACATATGAATATAACCATTATTACATATGAATATATAACCATTGATTTTTTAAGCAAAAAAAGGGAATTTCAAACTAAGTAATGGTACTAATTTGGCATTATTTAAAAAGATTCTTCCAAAAGCATTACTATAGTATTAGTAAATGACACTAAATAGATAACATCCTTTCATCAATGGAGAAAATAGCCAAGATGTCTTATTATAATCACAAATATGTTTGCGATTAATTTTATTAGCTCTAATTACAAATATTTAACAAACATTTACTAATATTTATAATTAAATATTTATTAATATCTATAATTAAATATAAATTAATATTTACAATTAAATTTTCAACAAATGTTTATTCCCCTATGTACTGGGGAAACGGAAGAGAAAAGTCTCTAGTGAAATCTAAAGAACATTCAAGATAAGTATCTTCTGATGTGAACTCAAGTGTATCAACAAGTGTATCAATTATATCAAGATATTCATGGAAAAACAGAAATGAAAAATTTATTTACTAGAAACTGAAAATAAAATTTTAAATTCAGTGATACAATGGTCATATTGGTGGTTTAAAAAAAACTGCCAGTATGTAAAGCAAAAGAGAAAACAAAATTCAAAGACAAAATTTTCCTCATTTTATCTATCCTAAAGTTCAAAGGAATTATAATTTCTAATGTAATTCCTAATTAGTAATTCACTAAAACGTCTCCAATATATTTTAAAGTAATATTTAATAAAAAGAAATTTTCGGGGCTGGAGCTGTGGCGTAGTGGGTGAGGCCACTGTGTACAGTTTGGGTACCATCTGTTCCATTTCCGATCCAGCCCTCTGCTACGGCCTGGGTAGGCAGTGGAGGACTGTCCAAGTCTTTGGGCCCCCGTACCCAAGTGGGAAACGTGGAAGAGACTCCTGGATCCTGGCTTCAGATCAGCCCAGTACCGGCCACTGTGGCCATTTGGTGAGTGAACCAGAGGATGGAAGACCTCTCTCTCTGTGACTCTGCCTTTCAAATAAATAATTAAATCTTTAAAAAACAATAAAAAGAAAATAAAATTTTCCTTTAAAAGTAGTTCAACCACAAAATATTGGTTTTATTGTATATTTCTTCACACAAATAGCATAAACTAATAATAATTTTATGAAGATTTGTTGGCTTAGAACTGTGGTAGATTAACGTTAAAAATTTTTAGATCTCAAATAAACTATATATTAAGTCTACAAAAGTAACTTTGTACATCAGAATCTGTAGGAAACTCTATAGGAAACTTTAACTTGTCCTTAAAGTGTATATGTTCATAACGGAATTGATTTTCCTCCAGTTATGAAGGCTCTGCATTTCTTTAATTACTCTTAGTTAACCTCACAATCTTGCATTTACTTCTAAGAAGGGTAAGCAATGGAACATTGGGCCAGGTACCAAATTGGTCCACAGGCTTTATTGATCCCTCATACTCTTCACTGAATGGCAACAGATTTACAGCTATCTTTAATGATTAGGCCGACTATGGCACAAATTCCTTTCTTACATCAAAATTTGAAGTTTTATAACCCGTTTAGATTGGTGTAGTCAATCACTCACAAACAAGGTATAGCTCCCACCACTAACACAGAACTTCAAAAAAATAAACAGTGTCAAAATTCCTCAGTACACAACATTTTAACTTACCAAAAGTTTTTTGCTTGGAACTGATGGCTTTCTATGCATGCAATAATGGTTTGCTGTCCATCAATTTTTTTACCATATACCTTATTGGCAAAGAAAACAGGAACAAGATTGAATTTAGGAACATAGAACATCCAACTTTAAACATCTTTAGAATACTTAAATATACCACTTTGTAGAAACACATAAAAGATACAAAACAAGTCCATATTCCAACATTATAACTACAAAATTCTCAAATTTATATACTTAAACTAATAGAAAATAGGTGATAAAAGCCTTCCAATTAATAAATTATAATTTATTGAGTAAAAATTATGTACTCTAAATATTCATAAACATCCTAGATGTATCATGCTTTCATTTCAATCACAGGTCATTGTAAGTAGAAAATTTGTTTTAAACAGATACCAACTTAGCCATCTTTGCAAGTAAAAACTGCAACTTACTTGTGATTATTTTTTTCACTTTACAATCTTAAGGGCTGTCATTTCTCTAGTCTTTTCAAGAAATTAATTTTGAGATTTGAAAGACAAAGAGAAATAGCGTGCAAGAGCAAGAGAGCATGTGTTCCTATCCACTGGCTCACTCCCAAATACCCACAACAGCAGGAGCCAGGCCAGGTCAAAGCCAGGAGCCTAAACTTAATCCAAGTGTCCCACATGGGTGGCAGGAAACCAATCACTTGAGCTATCATGTGCTGCCCATCAGGGTGTACATTAACAGGAAGATGGACTGAGGAGCATAACTGAGATTCAAACCTAATATTCAATACCTAATATTCAAACCCCAATATGGGATGTGGGTGTCCCAATCCATATCTTAACACACTATGCCAAATCCCTACCCCTCCAGTCATTTTTAAAAGTACTAGAATAAGAGTGAGAAAGTTGATTTATTTATAAACTGAAAAAGGTCATTGTGAGAATATCCATAATGTATGAAAATATTTCATCTCTTGCCTACTGCTTAAGAGTAATGAAAAAAATTTGCTTCTCTCAATTCTCCCAGAACCACTCTCTTACTCGTTGAGATATTCTTCCAAAATAATCCTGGTCAACTAATTATAATTCAAAGAATTTGTAATACATTTTACGTTATATTTTTTTTATAATATTATTCAATTATTAGAGATTTTTAGCAGGCCTCATCAATTTCTTAAACAGGAAATCTCTAAAAAGGGGAGTACTATTGGATACATTGGTAGTTACGTTGGAAAGCAGGTATAAACTAGGACAAATGGTCACTGGTTGGAGAGGTAAGCACAGATCAAGGTTACAGAAGGCCTGTAAGCCAAGTTCAAAAGCCCAGCCTATATCCTAAGTACAAAGGGAAATCTTTAAAGGATTTCAAATAGGGGATTTTCCTGATCTCATTTGCATTCCAAAGACAACGCTGGCTATGGAGAAGATCACTGGAGCATAAACTCAGGGTGTTGTTATGCCTCTCTGAGTACTTATGAAAGTCAAAAAAAAAAAAAAAAAAAAAGCACTGCACTATTACTATATTTCATCCTGAAAATACAAAAATACATTAAATCTATGAAAGAACCATATTTTAAGATACACAAGAAATCTCACTATAAAACACATAAGGAAATGATTCCATATCCAAATAATTTTATTTTCTCTGAACTTTTTTTTTTTTAAAGATTTTATTTATTTATTTGAGAGGTAGAGTTACAGACAGGGAAAGACAGAAAGGTCTTCCCTCCATTGGTTCACTCCCCAAATGGCCAAAGCCAGGAGCCAGGTGCTTCATCCCGGTCTCCCATGTGGGTGCAGGGGCCCAAGGACTTGGGCCATCTCCCACTGCTGTCCTAGGCCACAGCCAGAGAGCTGGATTGGAAGAGGAGCAGCTAAGACTAGAACCGGTGTCCATATGGGATGCCGGCACCGCAGGCGGAGGATTAACCTACTGCACCATGGCTCCAGCCCCTTCTCTGAACCTTTTGTAATCTAGTTAAGAAATCTTAAGTTATGAACATAAGATTAAAGAATCTCATCACAACTTGCACCTCAAACCAAATTAATTAATTCCTACTTGGATTTAATTAGAGGTACACCCATTTCCTCACTTTGGGCTATTGCAAGATATTTATTTACTATTCAGACTTCCTTGAAAAAAATAGTAAACATTTTTAGAAGTATTTACTTCTTGGTAAAAAGAGTGGCAAGCTACAAAATATCAGTTCTGTAAGTTATTGTAAATTTCTAGAGATCATAAATACATTTGCCTAAGACATAAAAGTTGCCCATCAATGACTTACAGTGCAGACCCCATTCGGATAATGTTCTTTTACATAAGCACGAAGAGCAGTTTCTACTGAACTTCTCCACGATTCAATTGCATTTTCTGCTTCATAGGGTCTGGGATCAGTTGCTTCCTTTCTCAAGTGATCAAATTTGAAACAAATTCTGTTTTTTGGATCCAAAAACTTTCCATTCCCCAAGTCGCCATGTTCTGTTATCAATACCTTCAATGATGGAATGAATTTAGGAAGAAGTATTTAAAACAGCAGTTAAGTACTAATACATATTAATACACTCTTAAGCCTTTTCCTTAAAACTAACACAATTCTATTCCAAGCAAGTGGCTTTGCTACATGGTGCAACTATACTTCAGATGAGTCGAGGATAAAGATAATGCGGCCAGCTCATTGAATGCAGGTCAGATTTTCACCCAATGCAACTTTTGCCTATTCAATGAAAAAAAAAATGCACCCTCTAACCTTACACTGCTGGAATTGGTTTCTTTCTCTGAAACCTTTAAACAGTTTATTCTTTCTGAAACCAGCTCTAGTTCCTCAAAACTAAAAACAGGTAATAACATTCAATCACAAGGCTGCCAGAATGGCTTTAGTCTAGTGAGAAGCCTCTTTAGTGGGTCCCATCTTGCTCCATGGCCTACAATCTCATCTATTCTGAGGTGTCTTTTACTTGTTTCTTATACACTAGTCATTGAGTCAATGACTTCCACATTTTTAAAATCATAATTTTTTCATTTAAATTATAAAATGGTATTTTGTTCTTTATTTTAAAAACTTTCCCCTTTTTCCTTCCATTGGAACTCTCCTAACTTTTTATTCCTTTCACATGCCAAGACGTCCCCCATTCCTCTGCAGCAAACCTTGCTAATACAGGACATATCCTTCTAAATTTTTTTCATTGTCATGAAATCCTACATTGAAAAAATACACACACTTGTCTGTATATGCATATACATACACACGAATGGCTTCTTGGGTTATTATGTTTTAATAATGGAATAAAAATGTGTATGCAAAACTCAAACACTTTCATGTATCTGGCTTTTTCAATGTAAGTATCTTGAGGAAGTCCCTCAAAGTCAACTGACAGACTTCTCACTACTGTTTTGAATGGTTACATAATATCCTGTAAAATGGATGTAATGTATTCACCAATCCACTACTGATGTGCTATGTCTTTACATTCAGTTTTCCTTTTTTGGGGTGGGGGGATTAGGAGGAACAATAAAAATGGTGAAATAAGCATTGTTGTACATTTATTTCCATATACTTTCATTTCTGTTTTATTTCTATCCAATGCTTTTATTTCTATTTGATAGATTCCCAGCAAAGGTGGTAGGGTCAGCAAGTAAAGGATTTCTATTTTTCTCATTTTATAATATGTATTTAGATTGGCCGGCGCCGTGGCTCAATAGACTAATCCTCCACCTTGCGGTGCCGGCACACCAGGTTCTAGTCCTGGTCGGGGTGCCGGATTCTGTCCCGGTTGCCCCTCTTCCAGGCCAGCTCTCTGCTATGGCCCAGGAGTGCAGTGGAGGATGGCCCAAGTGCTTGGGCCCTGCACCCCATGGGAGACCAGGAGAAGCACCTGGCTCCCGCCTTAGGATCAGCACAGTGCGCCGGCCGCAGTGCGCCGGCCGCAGTGCGCCGGCCACAGCGGCCATTGGAGGGTGAACCAACGGCAAAAAGAAGACCTTTCTCTCTGTCTCTCTCTCTCTCTCTCTCTCTCACTGTCCACTCTGCCTGTCCAAAAAAAAAAAGTATTTAGATTGCATTCTGAAAAATGGCCATGATCCACATTTCAATAAACAATATATGTTTTCTTCCATACCATCACCAACAGACATTATTTCTTTTAGTATAATGGATACATCATTATTTCAATTTTCTTAATTTTCTTTTTCAAAAAGATTTATTTGTTTGAAAGGTAGAGTAATAGCAAAAGAAGGAGACACAGAGAAAGAGGTCTTCCATCTGCTGATTCACACCCCAAATAGCTCCAACAGCCCAGTCTAGGCCAGGCCAAAACCAGGAGCCAGGAACTCTACCTGGGGTAGTAGGGGCCCAAGAAACTGGACCATTTTCTGATGCCTTCCCAGGTACATTAGCGGGAAGCTGGACTGGAAGCAGAGTAGCAAGGAATCCAGCTGGCACTCCAAAATGACTACTTGCTATACCAGCTTAACCCACTGTGCCATAACACTGGCCCCTATTTTTATTTCTCTGAATGCTGATAGATCTAAACATCTTTTCATGTTTGTTGGCCATTTGCTCCTATGTTAGTGAGTATTCTTTAGTATTTTTTATCTGGGTTTTTAATTTTTAATACTTTTGGAGTTCTGTTTAAGGTTAAGTTTCATTCTACAGTTAAAGACATGAATATGTAGTAAAATGTTTCCCTTTTCATTCATTTATTCATTCATTCACTTATTTATTTATTTTTGAAAGGCAGAGCAAGAAAGCTATCTTCCATTCACTGGTTTACTCCCCAATATCAGCAATAGCCAGGACTGGGCCAGGTCCAAGACAGGAGCCTGGAATTCCACCCAGGTCTCCCAAGTACATGGCAGGGACTCAAGTACTCAAGTACTTGAGCCATCACCTGCTGCTTCCCAGGAGGCACATCAGCAAGAAGCTGGATCAGAAGCAGAGTAGCTGGGCCCTAAACCAGATCCTCTGAAAAGGAATGCAGACGTCCAAAGCTGCAAACATCACACTGTGCTACTATGTTCCACCCCTGTCTTTTCTTTTATAGTTTCTAAGTTTCCAGTCTTATTTAATAAGATAGTCTTCCTGGCCCTACGTTGTATAGATAGGATCTTAGATTTTTTATTTCCATAAAATTGTAGTCACTGCTAAAAATTTTAATCTATCTGAAATTTCAGTACATTATGTGAAAACATGGGTCCATCCTAACTTTCTTCTTGAAGCACTTCTTTCTTGGAAGCAGTTATGCCAGTATCTATATAAAAATATTTCCTAAATGCTGGGACTAAATTCTGGTTCTCCATACTGTTCTACTGACTAATCTGTCTGCTCTATAAAATAGTACACTGACTTGATTTTAAACTGGTTGTAAAATATCTTCTTCTACGTAATAAGACAAATTTTTCTCACTCTTCTTTTTCATATTTTTCCTAGTTATTTCAAGCAAGTATTTTTTTCACATAAACTTTATAAAAATACTGACCAATTAAAAAATTGATTCAAATTACATTAAATTTAAAAATTAATTTTAAATAATTTAAGTCTCTAAGAAATAATTTAAGCTTAATAATTTAAGTTTCTAAGAATGTAGCAGCCCTTTTTAATGTTTTGATCGTTTTATCTGTTTCAAGAAGACAATCACTACTTTCTTTATAATCCTATGCTTTTCTTGTTAAACTTACTCTTATATTAATGTATAATTTTTACCATTATTTAAATGGAATTCACTTACTTGCTAGAAAGAGGACAGCTAATGAGTTCTATATGAAGTACTTACCTTAGATTTAGTCATCTCACCAAATTATTTTAATTGCAACTTTTTTTGGTTGAACAGTTACATTACTAGAATCCTTTGGTATCCCTAAATTTATAAACCATGTTACCAGAGTCTTCTCTTTCCAAGCTTTACAAGTTCTCATTCTCGTGTCTTAATTGCTATTTATCTCCACTTATGATGTAAGTAATAATCTTAATCAGGTGGTTTACCCTAATTTTTCACTTTAAAATTTTTTTTAGGGTTTGTAGTTTATTATATTTATTATTTGTTTTTCTTAAATAGTCAATTTTACCTAAGAGGTTATATCTATCCATATTTTTACTTAGGACTTTGTTTTTAATGAAAAATAACTGCTAACTTCTCAAATCCTTTTTGCAGTCCACTAATATAACATTTTTCTCCTTGAACTGCTGGTTATTGTAAGACAATTATATTGTCTCACGTGGAACCATTCTTAGATCCTGTGAAAAATCCTATTAGTCTTGATACATTTCTATCATCCTTCTGACATATTTCTATCTCTTATTGGTTAGTTTCCTATTTAATGTTTATATATTCATAGTCATATGGAAAACTTGTATATAAATTTTTTAAAAAATATATTTGGTTTAAGTATTAAAATTATGCTAGGTAAATAAAATGATTCTAGAAGTTAGCCAATGTTTCATTTATTTTTTTCAATTTGTTATTTAATAATTTATTATTTTCAATTATATTTACAGCCAACATTTTAAAACCATGCATCATCTTACCCAGAAAATTTTCTTGTAGAAAACAATTAGTGTGACCAGAATTACAAAAATGTTCAATACAGTATTATTAATAACAGCAACCAAAGGAAAAAGAAGAAAAAAACCAAAACCCCCCAAGGCAGAAATAAAATAAACTTCGGAGATTAATACAGTGAAGCACTATATATCTTTATATATGTATATATCTATATATAAGCTTATGTCATCATCTGTCTAGTCCTATTACCTGCATTTAACTACAAGACTACATATTACATAATGAGCAATCCCAAACACCAGCTCTGATATAAATGGCCACTAAGAGCTCTCTCTTATGTTTGTTCTTAACCACTCTCTCTTATATTCTACCTACAAGTTCCCTGACGATATTTTTTCATATAAATTGTACTTCATGCAAGCATGACTTGAATTAATACAATCACTGTTCAAACCAAAACAAAAGAAAAACCTGGATGATCTTTTGTGATTTTTTTTTTTAGCTTAGCAATTTTAACTTGCATTTTGGAAAGAAAAGATTTAATAATTACTAAATGCTATATTACTCACATGAAGAACTGTAGAATTCCAGAGCAACCAAATTATGATATAAATCTTACTAATATATATTCTAGATTTTGGATTAATATAGGATTGATTTTTTTTCCTATAAAAAACAAGAAAGTTATTTAAAGCAATTATTTTCTAAAATCTTAAATGAATTACATCTGAGAATTTCAAAAGGGACTTTTCTGCTAATACCATTATAGTCTTAATAGAAGAAAGTAAATTTTCAATGACTTTGCCAGTGAGTGGCTATGATTAAAATGAATAATTTTTCATCTTTAAGCATATCACTTCCCAATTCTTGCAGGATACAGTAACCATGACAAAACAAAACAAAGAATAGCTAGGTCCTATGTTTATATAAACATACCTGATCTTCATAACCTTCAATTTTTACTGGAGTAAACTGGTCCAAGTTATACTGTGCAAATGCACTAAAAAAAGAAAAAGGCCAATTACTTAAAATTATATATCTAATGTTTTATAAAAAAGTGACAGCCAAAAATTCACTGGTCAATAAAATTTTATCCTGAACTGCACATGGCAAGATAGATAAAATTACAATTGTCTAGTATTGATCTTATACCACAATAAATATAATATAGATGTGGCCATTTTAAAAACTGATTAACAATATCCAGCTTTCAATGCTTAGCAAAATAAAATTAAATCAGTCTTGACCTTTTCATTCAAGACTGTGAAAGTAAAGGTTAGACATCTATGCTGTATATATCTAATTTTTCAAGTACATATGAGGGGGCTTCAAATAGTTCATGGAAGATTGACATTTTTTAAAATTCTATTCTTCAACCTTTCAGAAGTTCTCTCATATTTAGTATACAAAAAAAAAGGCTAAATGCTGTGAAAGCAGCAGAGTGATCATTCAGATTTTGTGAACAAAGGGCTTCCTGCTGAAAAGGAGAGATAACATAAACACAACACAAAGTAGAAAATATTATAAGAGAATTACCAATAAAGCATTATGGAGCTTTTTAAAAACTGAATTCTCTTGAGGCAAGAGTATAAGAAGGTAATTGGGGTAATTTCATTTTTGAAATGAGGGTGATACCGAGAAGTGGAATTGAAAAACTGAGTAGGCTTTGGTCTTGTAGAAACTGGAGAGATGGCAAGAAGAGTATTTCAAGTAGAGGGAAGAATATGAGCAAAACACATAAGGTAAGTCAGGTCCATTATCACAGGAAATATTACACTCAATGCTTGGCACATAGCAGGTGTTCAGTTATTTTACTGGAGTGAACTGGCAGGTCTTGAAGCATGGAATAACTACACTATTTGGAAAGCAAAGCAGAGTCACAGAAGCTTTTAGAGAAAGGAGAACATGGATGTACTTTTTTTTTTTTTTTTAATGTTCATTTATTTATTTGTAAGGCAGAGTTACAGAGACAGGAGAGAGAGAGAGAGAGACAGATATTCCACCTGCCCATTCACTTCCCAAATGGCCACAATGGCTTGGGCTGGGCCAAGCTGAGGCCAGGATCCAGGAGTTTCTTCCTGGTCTCCCATATGGGTTCAGGGGCCCAAGCACTTGGGTCATTCTCTGCTGCTTTCCTAGGCCATTAGCAGGAAATTAGATTGGAAGTACAGCAATGGGACACGAACCAGTGTCCATATGGGATGCCAGCACTGCAGGTTGTGGCTTAACTTGCTGCACCACAGTGCCAGCCCCAGAAAGTACTTATAAATAAGATTAATTTGGCAGTGGCATGTATGAAAAATTGGGTAGTGGAGCAAAGAGAGACAGAAAGAGCAATTAGGCTATGTAAACATTCCATGGTGGAACTACAGAGTACAGGCTAGGAATAGTGATAGGTTCAAGAATAGTCTCTTCCACTTTTACGGAAGTAAAGAATAATATATTACCAGGTAATTACATGACACATGTGTAGAAAAAAAAGGATGAAAATTATCTAAAAATTGTATAAAGATCAATATTGCATTTTATTCAATCTATAATCTAGGAAATTACTTGCATTTAACAGAAAAGATACTGAGAATTTTTAATCTGGGGCTCTAACTCTACTTAAACTATATGGTAGCTTTTCAGATTATGCTGGAGACCTATGTCCACTGAATTTCCAGGTATGAGCTCTAGAGTCTCCTCTAGAAAGGAGTATCTGGCTGAGAAGAGCAAACTGATGAGTTAACAGGAAACTAGTAAATGTAAAAATAGCAAAGCAGAATTAAATTACTAGGTGTCAAATTCCTGACTCTGCATGTTCAAAAAAAAAAAAAAGGTAAGTGTGGATAGATAGAAGTACATGGAAGGGGAGGGCAAAAGAAGTAGCTGTTCACTTCTGCTTTTAATTCACGAAAACTGTAATTGTCCTAAGAATAGCCTCCAGGCATGTACCAACTATTAAATAATTTGCCTCAAAAGCATGTCTGTAAACTAAATTACTTAGAATTTAGGATTAATCTTCCCAGTAAAACTACATTTAAATAATAAATTTAATTTTCAAATGGTAATTGGTTCCCAGGCTGGACCAAAAATCAAAAAAAATTTTAAAGATTTTATTTATTTATTTGGGAGGTAGAGTTACAGAGAGTGAGAAGGAGAGACAGAGAGAAAGGTCTTCCTTTTGCTCAATCACTCCCTAAATGGCCGCAATGGCCCGAGCTGTGTCGATCCGGAGCCAGAAGCCAGGAGCTTCTTCTAGGTCTCCCACGTGGATGCAGGGGCCCAAGCACTGGGCCATCGTCTACTGCTTTCCCAGGCCATAGCAGAGAACTGGATTAGAAGAGGAACACCAGGGACTAGAACTGGTGTCACATGGGATGCCGGTGCCGCAGGCGGAGGATTTACCTACCGCACCACAGCCTCAGCCCTGCAAAATTTTTAATGCCTACAATATCTAATCCCATTCATTTGTGACTTGGGAAGAGAGGGTGGAGAAAAGAATAGGAAATGTGTAAAGGAGAGAATGAATATAAATTTATCTTAACTGATTAAAGTTAAATGGTGACAGTTCCACAGAATAGTGGAAAAGGTATTCACACGTACCCACTCATCCATCCATGCAATTTTTTTTTTTAAGGTAAGCAGAGGCTGGAGGTTTTTTTTTTTTTTTTTAATTTTTCTGCTTATATGAAAGCCAGATTAGATTTACGGAGAGAAGGAGAGACAGCTGGATCTTCCATCTGCTGGTTCACCCCCCTAGATGGACACAATGGCCAGTGCTGTGCAAGAGCTTCATCTGGGTCTCCCATGTGGCTGGCAGGGGCCCGAACACTTGGGCCATTTTCTGCCACTCCAGGCCGCTAGCAGAGAGGAACAGCATATACATGTGGAGAGGAAAAGTATTAAAGAAATTCAATATTGGGGTCAGTAAAGCAGTGCCGGCATCCCATATGGGCACAGTTTGAGTCCTAGCTGCTCCTCTTCTGATTCAGCTCTCTGCTATGGCCTGGGAAAGCAGTAGAAGATGACCCAAGTGCTTGGGCCCTTGCACCCGCGTGGGAGATCTGGAAGAAGCTCCTGGCTCCGGGTCAGCACAGATCTGGCTGTTGTGGCCAACGGGGGAGTGAACCAGCAGATGGAAGACCTCTCTCTCTCTCTCTCTCTGCTTCTCCTTCTCTCTCTGTGTAACTCTTTAAAGTAAATAAATAAATCTAAAAAAAAAAATCAATATTAAAAAATCCAACGAAGAAGAAGGAATGTAAGGTAATACACTCCAGTGAAACTACCACAGGAATATATCCTAAATGTTTCTGCAAAGCCTTTTTTAGCTTATGCAATTTTAGACAACCTAAATTTTGGTGACAAAATTATCTTCTTTTGAGAGTAAAACCAAGTTTAGACATTTTGAAAATAATTCAGAACCAAGAAAGAGTGACAACACTCAAATTATTTCACAGTGGGGATGCAGTGAACCACAGCAATCTCACTAAAGGCAATCACTGATTTATAGTATATTTCTACTCTCAGATACTCTCTGATGTCTATTAATTCAAACCTGGATGAATACTCAGAAGCTGTGTATGAAGAATACTACTGTAAGCAACAAAATTATCAGTATTTTCTCTATTAATTCATCCAGTCAACAAGCATTTACTGAGAGTATAGCCACATGCAAGAAAATCTGAAATTTCCTGTGAAGGTTCTTTCTTTCTTTATTTTTTTTTGGGTCCTGCTATAAACATGTTGTTTTATCAGAGTTATGTATTTCCTCAAATATTCATTTCCACACAAGATCAGAATATTATTAATACCTATGTTAGAGTACCTATCTCTTGCTGTGTAAATCACAACGGTCTCAGAAATTTGGTTTATAATAAAAGAAAAATACAGCTTACATTCAAGTTTCTTTTAGAATAAATCCAATTTATTTAAACTTTTTAACCTAACAATCACTTAACCATCATTATCATATAAATACTTCTGTGGACAAATAAAACTGTAATACTTTCATCTATTGTGAGTCAAATGTACTGACTCTTTCATAATTCACTACTTACATAATTAGGAGTATTTCTCTGACTCCTACTAAACTTTACTCTGAAAAACTCAACAAATCAAGTTTCTCATTTTTAACTTAAAAAAAATGACTTTGGCATCTACATGAAAACTACACACTTATTTAACAAAAAGAATGCTAAAGCTTACTCAAAAGCACTACTGTTAAAACTGGATAACTTTGTTTTCTTAGAATCCATAAGACTTCTGCCAACCTGCATTATATTTTTACAAAAAAAATTAAATCTTAATTGAACGTACAAAAATTCCAGTAAGCCTTGAAGAACTTAGGAGTAAATAGCCATTCATTCACTCAGAATTTGATAATTACAATCTAAGGTATAAATTAAAACTGATTCCTAGAGAACACTTTAATATAATTTATAGGAAGACAAAACAACCCAAGTATTCATTAAAATATGGACAAAAATATGGTATTATACATACAATGAAGTATTACTCAACCTTAAAAAGGAAATCTGAAACATGCTACCACACAGATGAACCTTGACAACATTATGCTCTGTAAAACATCCCAGTCACAAAAAAGAAAATAGTATATGATTCCACATATATGATGTATTGTGAGTAGTTAAACTTACAGAAAACAGAATGGTGGTTGCCAAGGGCTGAAGTGAATGGGGAGTCACTGTTTATGTGTCAGTTTGGGAAAATGAATGGATGCTGGCTATGGTTACACACAACATTGAGGCCACAACTGTACACTTAATGATTAAAATGTTAATTCACATAGCATGTATTTTTCCCAATGCAAATAAGAAAGTGACTACTAAAAAAAACAAGAATAAGACCGCCTATACTTTATCCAGTCTAATAGGTTTGGAGATTAAACCCTTTCTCAACTTACACTATTTATATAACCAAGGTTCCATCAATAAGACTGCATTGTGACTTTAAACATAATTTTCCCACATTCCAGAACTATAGGACATTTATTTTAAATGAGAAAAATTATTTGGAATAATAAAGCAGGAATTTTTCCTGAAGTTGCAATTTATACTGTATTGCTTCTTTTTCATGTTTCATCTAGGTTTTTAGAAGTATAGTAAATTTGGCTCACTAAATTGTGAAGGCACTGGAATTACATGAACATATTATTAACCTTATTAAAGGCAAGCTCTGCCTTTAATTGCTATTCGTAAAGTTATGCCTTCAAGCATTTCTAATGCTGTTGGACTTCATGTCCCCAACCTCACTTGGTGAGGGCTGTAACTGTTTCCAAGTACCTGTAAACTGGAAGTCTGAATGTGTAACGATATTTAATATATTCAGAGTTCTCAGTTGGAGAGTTAAAGAAACCTGACCTATGGAGGTCACGTGACTTTTCTATACTTTTTTTTAATTACAATGAAGTTTTTCATTGTAATGAGAGGCAAGAAAAAAAGCCACAAATTTTTATCAGAAGAAAAATCAGGTATGTCCAGAATTATGTTATACCTGTAACTTCATCAGGGTTAACAACAAGGGCCTTCAAGTGTTATAAAAGCCAAATTACAGAACATTTCCCATATTAGTCAGAATCTCACATATTGCATATGTGTAGCTGACTGGATGGATATTAAACACCTTTGTAAAGCACTTAACTTTTTAAAAAAATTTATTTTTCAAGGCCGGCATTGGGGTGTAGAAGATTAGGCCACCTCCTGCAGTGCCGGCATCCCATATAGGGACTGGTTCAAGTCCCCAATGCTCCACTTCCAACTCAGTTCCCTGCTAATGTGCCTCGGAAAGCAGCAGAAGATGGCCTATGTCCTTGGGCCCCTGTAACCACATGGGAGATATGGAAGAAACTACTACGCTCTGGCTTTGGACTGGCCCAGACTTGGCCACTGTGGCCATTTGGGTAGTGAGCCAGAGAAAGGAGGATCTCTCTCTGTCTTGCTCCTCCCCCCATAGCTCTTTAAAAAATATATACATTTTTAATAAATTATTTTTCTTCTCTTTTTATGTGTATAAGGCAATTAAACATCTATATAATTATATGATTTTCAAATGAGTAATGGAGTTGGTTAGCCCAAAATATAGACCTTCAGGCACAATTTAGGGAGGTTAGAGTTGGGGAAAGATCAGTTATTTATCTGAAGTCCTAGGATAGTTGTGGAAAGTCACAGGCATGGTCACTGGTCCAACTTCAATGATTAGGATATAGAAATGCCCAATTGTTTAAAATATTAAAAAAATTCAGTAAAAATCTATGTGTCAGGTACTATGTTAGGTATTTATAGGTGAATAAAAGAAACTCCTAACCATCGAAGATCTTTTGCAAATATCAAAATGTAATATTAAATGAGTATACAAAACATGGTCAAACATACAATGAAGAGATTGTCACCTAATAAACCCTAAACCCCTCTGTGACCCAAAGTATTTCTCTTCTAGTTCAGAACACACACACAATTATATATAGTTGAGATTACTGTGCAACTACAAAGGATCCTCAAAAAGTTAACAAAAAATGTGTATTAGGAAAACATTATGCATGGACTTCAAAACTTTTTACACCAAAATAAACTATCATTTAATTCCATTTTTCCATGAACTGTTTTTGAAGTATCATGGATCTATGTCAGGAATTAGAGCTGCTCAGAAACCACTTTTAAAACATTTTCTTTCATGATGACATTTTTTTAAACTTTTATTTAATGAATATAAATTTCCAAAGTACAGCTTATGGATTACAATGGCTTCCCCCCCATAACGTCCCTCCCACCCGCAAGCCTTCCCCTTTCCCACTCCCTCTCCCCTTCCATTCACATCATGATTCATTTTCGATTCTCTTTATATACAGAAAATCAGTTTAGCATACATTAAGTAAAGATTTCAACAGTTTGCTCCCACACAGAAACAAAGTGAAAAATACTGTTTGAGTACTAGTTATAGCATTAAATCTCAATGTACAGCACACTAAGGACAAAGCTCCTACATGAGGAGTAAATGCACAGTGACTCCTGTTGTTGACCCAACCAACAACTTGACACTCTTGTTTATGGCATCAGTAATCACCCTAGGCTCTTGTCATGAGCTGCCAAGGCTATGGAAGCCCCCTGAGTTCACCGACTCTGATCATATTTAGACAAGGCCATGGTCAAAGTGGAAGTTCTCTCCTCCCTTCAGAGAAAGGTACCTCCTTCCTTGATGACCCATTCTTTCCACTGGGATCTCACTCACGGAGATCTTTCATTTAGTGTTTTTTTTTTTTTTTTTTTTTTTTTTGCCAGAGTGTCTTGGCTTTCCATGCCTGAAATACTCTCATGGGCAACTCAGCTGGATCTGCATGCCTTAAGGGCTGATTATGAGGCCAGAGTGCTGTTTAGGACATCTGCCATTCTATGGGTCTGCTGTGTATCTCACTTCCCATGTTGGATCATTCTCTCCCTTTTTGATTCTATCAGCTAGTATTTGCAGACACTATTCTTGTTTATGTGATCCCTTTGGTTCTTAGTCCTATCATTATGATCAATTGTGAACAGAAACTGATCACTGGGACTAGTGAGATGGCATTGGTACATGCCACCTTGATGGGATTGAATTGGAATCCCCTGGTATGTTTCTAACTCTACCGTTTGAGGTAAGTCAGCTTGAACATGTCCTGAATTGCACATCTCTTCTCTCTCATATTCCCACTCTTATATTAACAGTGATCACTTTTCAGTTAAGTTTCCTGATGACATTTTAGTTATATCAATATAATATGCAAGGACTTACTGTGCTGCTCCTTCCCTGAGAAGATTATCATTATTAAGCAGTAACCGGACATCTGCAAAACAAATATTATGTTTTCTATATTATTTTCAATGTCTAAAGAATGTAATGAATACAGATTATTTTTGAATCATGTATTAGCAACCCCTATGCATGAGCAAAATAATCGCAAGTCCATAAAACAGTATTAAGAAACGAAATAGGAAAACATGCCACTTCATATTCTTAATAGTAAATCCTGGCAGACTACAACATATCTCCAATGAACTCAAGTGAGTTAAGCAGCACCAGAAAACAGCGTGATAAGACATTCAGAAGAATCTGGACTAGGCCTCATAGTCTGACAGTACAATCATCAGCTTCAAATGAATTGACTCTATAGTAAAGTAATTAAACAGGAAATAGTTTGTGACTAAAGTTCAGATACAAGCATTTCTGTCCTAAGAAAGCTCACATTCCAGCAACAAAGAATGTTTTATCTAACTTTATGATCTCATTTTGGTTGACTCTTAAAACTGTCCTAATTTTAGATTTAATTCTTGTGTAGACATTTGGCTATTAATCACTGAAATGTGACTTCAAAAATAACACTTTTTTTTTTTTTGGAAAACCCAAGCACGTTTCAAAACATTAAAAAAAAATCACAAATTTCACCAGAAAATAAAATTAAATTTCTTGCCTTTTCTTTCATTATTTTTCCTAACACTCTGCTATTTTACACAGTTGCTACTATAAAGGACATAAAACCATGTACCCTGATTTTTTCAAGAGTTGAAAGAAACACAACCTAAGTACCTCCCATTAAGAAACTGTCTAGGGGCTGGTGTTGTGACATAGCAGGCTAAGCCACTGCCTACAGTGCTAGCATCACAGATGGGTGCCAGTTCAAGTCCTGGCTGCTCCACTTCTGATCCAGCTCCCTGCTAATGCACCTGGGAAAGTAGTGGAAGATGGCCCAAGTGCTTGGGTCCTTGCACCCATGTGGGAGACCCAGAAGAAGCTCCTGGCTTCAGCTTGGCCCAGCCCTGGCTGTTGCAATCATTGGGGAGTGAAGCAGAAGATAGAAGACCTCTATGTCTCTGTCTCTCCCTCCTTCTCTCTCTTGGTAACACTGCCTTTCATATAAATAAAATAAATCTTAAAAAAAAAAAAAAAGAAACTGGCTAAATATAATGGAACTATACTTTTACGCAGTATAAAACTAGCCAGTCATTAAAATAATGTAGGGGGAAGGTGTTTAACCTAGTGGTTAAGATGACTGCATCTCACATCAGAGTACATGGGTTCAACTCCTGGTTCTGGCACCTGATTCTGACTTCCTGCTAAGATCCTGGGAGGCACCAGTGATAGCTCAAGAAATAGGATACCTAACAATCACAAGTGATTTGGATTGAGATCCCAGCTCCTGGTTTTGGCTTTCCTCACTGTTGCCCGTCACTTAAGGCATTTGGGGAGTAAACCAATGGATGAAAGGGCTTACTTTGCCTCTCAAATGAATAAAATTTTAAAATAATGTGTGTGTGTGTGTGTGTGTGTGTGTGTATATATATATATATTTAACCATATGGAAACACATTCCTAATAAACAGGAAAGGGAAAATTCATCATGTATAGCATTATCATATTTATGTATTGTTATACTTTATTATATACGTTGAGATATGCATTAGAAGTAGTTTATTCAAAGCGTAGGAACAAGAAGGTAGGATTTTGTGTGATATTTATTTATTTATTTATTTATTTATTTTACTTATTTGAAAGAGCTACAGGGAGAAGCAGACACAGAGAGAGAAAGAGGGAGGTCTTCCATCTGCTGGTTCACAACCGACATGGCTGCAACTGCTGGAGTTGAGCAGATCTGAAGCCAGGAGCTTGTCCCCCATGTAGGTGCAGGGGCCCAACCACTTGGCCATCCTCCGCTGCTTCCCAGGCACATTAGCAGAGAGCTGGATCAGAAGGGGAGCTGCTGGGACTCAAACCGGTGCCCATATGGGATGCCGTCGCTGTAGGTTGGGGCTTTAACCCTCTGAGCCATAGCGCTGGCCCCATTTAGTTCTTCTTTGAGCTTTGGAAATTTTATGACAATCAATCATTTTCACAAAAATAATAAAGCCATTTCTAAAGAAAAAACACCGCCTATTTACATTATTTTTTTCAGCAATAGCTCCAATTTTAAGAATCTCTTGCTATGGCCGGCGCCGCGGCTCACTAGGCTAATCCTCCACCTTGTGGTGCCAGCACACCGGGTTCTAGTCCCGGTCGGGGTGCCGGATTCTGTCCCGGTTGCCCCTCTTCCAGGCCAGCTCTCTGCTGTGGCCAGGGAGTGCAGTGGAGGATGGCCCAAGTGCTTGGGCCCTGCACCCCATGGGAGACCAGGAGAAGCACCTGGCTCCTGCCATCGGATCGGCGAGGTGCACCAGCCGCAGCGCACCGGCTGCGGCGGCCATTGGAGGGTGAACCAACGGCAAAGGAAGACCTTTCTCTCTGTCTCTCTCTCACTGTCCACTCCTGCCTGTCAAAAAATAAATAAATAAATAAAAAGAATCTCTTGCTAGTTACTAAATTAAATACTAATTTCATTTCTAAATCAACTGATTTTAAAATATGGAAGTTTCTGCCTAAAAATTATTTTTAAAATGTAGGAATTTATAGTTATAGCTATTATGCTGTATAGCAATCAAGTTCTGTTTGATAAATATGATTCTTTTATCTACAATATTTTAAACATAATTAAGAGTGGTATCACATGGCAATGTGTTTTTTCTAGTTTCAAATGGGAAAATAATTGAAAAGCAAAATCTATTTGATCCTATTAGCCCTACTCTTACAGAAGGAATTAGGCTATGCTTCCAAGCCAGGCTACACACCAGAGCTACAGTGTGGTAAGTTGGATGATTAAAACATGTAAGAGTATAACAGTACAGATTTCAGAGCCCCAGTTCAGAACTACTAATCAAGTTTTGAGAATGAAGATTAGAAATTCATGTTTCAATGACTCTAACAGAGACAGCCAAATAAATAGCACAGAAACCATATTTTATGACTTTGTAATTCTAAGATTTTTGGCATTTCTTAGAATCACTAATGCTAAGGTCTTCAACAAAAATAGTCATGGAAATAATTAAACTCATAAAAGATTTTTCCCTTCAAACACTTAATTATTTTTAAGCTCTAAAGCACCCTCTCAATTAAAATTGATTAACTAGGCTCTATATCCCACTTACACATATTCTATAGCTCACTATGCACCCCAGGCCTACTTATGGCTCACACTAAATGACCACATTTACTGTAACTCAACACAGAACATATCAATTCAATGTTAATTCCAAATAAGACTTAGAAAACCAATTTCTAGGACACAGACATTCCTCTAGGACCTTCCTGAATAAAAAATATCCAGGGCATTTAATCCAGTATGAGAACAATAACAGGAAAACTTTTCTTAGAATTTCTTTTCTTTTTTTTTTTTTTTTTTGACAGGCAGAGTTAGAGAGAGAGAGAGAGAGAAAGGTCTTCCTTTTCCATTGGTTCACCCCCAAAATGGCCGCTACGGCCGGCGCACTGCGCTGATCCAAAGCCAGAAGCCAGAGCCAGGTGCTTCCTTCTAGTTTCCTATGCGGCTGCAGGGCCCAAGCACTTAGGCTATCCTCCACTGCCTTCTTGGGCCACAGCAGAATCCGGTGCCCCGACTGGGACTAGAACCCGAGGTGCCGGTGCCGCAGGTGGAGGATTAGCCTAGTGAGCCACAGTGCTGGCCCAGAATTACATTTCTTGGATCTATGAATTGCACAGGAGTTTGGAGACTTTATTGCAGCTTCATCAATTATATGCTAATTTTGAAGCTAGAGAGGAGACCTTCTTGTTTTTATTAAGATTTATTTATTTGAAAGGCAGAGTTAAAAAGAGACAGAGATCTTCCATCCACTGATTCATTCCCCAAATGGCTGCAAAGGCCAGGGCTGGGCTAGGCCCAAGCCAGAAGCCAGAAACTCCATCTAAGACTCCCATGTGGGTGACAGCAACTCAAGCACTGGAATCACATTCCACTGCTTTCCCAGAGGCATTAGCAGGGAGTTGGATTCGACGTTGAGCATCTGGGACTCGAAAAGGGGCTCACATGAGATGCCAGCATCACAGGTGACAGCTTAACCTATTGTACCACAATGCCAGCCTGAGATACTATCTTCTTTAATTATCCAATCATCAACCATATTAACATAGATGTTGGTTATAAAGACTGAATATTTAAAATAGAAGTAGGGGCCGACGCTGTGGTGCAGCGGGTTAACGCCCTGACCTGAAGCACCAGCATCCCACATGGGCATTGGTTCTAGTCCTGGCTGCTCCTCTTCTAATCCAGCTCTCTGCTGTGGCCTGGGAAAGCAGTAGGAAAGCATGTAGGAGACCCAGAAGAAGCTCCTGCCTTTGGATCGGTGCAGCTCTGGCCGTTGAGGCAAATTGAGGAGTGAACCACTGGATGGAAGACCTCGCTCTCTCGGTCTCTCTCTCTCTGCCTCTCCTCTCTCTGTGTAACTCTTTCAAGTAAATATTTAAAAAAAAAAAAAAAAAAAAAAGAATTAAATGACAGGAAGCAGAAATACTTTTGAATTTTCTCCAATTCCTATGTTTACTACTTAAGATTTTACTGTTATCTTAAGTAGAATTATTTTGATTTACAGATATCTTTTACAAAGAAAAATTCTCCATTCATTCTCTATGTGTAGTTCAGGGCCTGGCTCAGGAGAGGACCAAATGACAGACCCTGAACTGTCATAAGTACTTGTATGGATAAATCATATATTATAGTTTGTGCATGATTCAACAGATTCCCAATGGTAATCTTAACTTTATACAACTTTTGCCTCATTTCTTTACTTTCAAATCTAATCTTTTCTGAGGTAAGATTTCATTACTTTTTTTTTTTTTAATGATTTTATTTGTTTATTTGAGAGACAGAATTACAGACAGAGAGGGAGAGACAGAAAGAAAGATCTTCCACCCACTGGTTCACTCCCCAAATAGCTGCAAAGGCCGGAGCTAGGCCAATCTGAAGCTAGGAGCCAAGAGCCCCTTCTGTGTCTTCCACGCAGGTGCAGGGGCCCAAGCACTCGGGCCATCTTCCACTGCCTTCCCAGGCCATCAGCAGAGAGCTGGATTGGAAGAGCAGCAGCTGGGACACCAACTGGCAGCCATATGGGATGGTGGTGCCACAGGTGGAAGCTTAGCCTACTGAGCAGCAGATCCAGCACCATGCATTATGTTTTATAGTATGAATGAAAACTAGAAATTAAAATTCATCAAAAATGTTAATATGAATAATCTTCAAAAGTTCATGGAAAATGTGTATTATTAAAAAAAACTATGCATGGATTTCAACACTTTTTAGCACCAAAAATATACTAACTTTTTCTACCATGTCTGAACAGGATCTAGTTTGAGGCATTAAGGATAAGACACCAGTTTGAAAAGAGTTGCTAACAGAGCAATACAAATTCTACTAAAACTGCAGCAAGAACAAACATCAAATGTATAGTGAAGCTTGGATTGAAGAATGGGTAAGTCACTGACACTTTATGAAAGGTTTATGGGGAACATGGCCCAAAGAGAACAGCAGTTTAGAAATGAGTAACTGGAGGGGCAAGTGCTGTGGACTATCAGGTAAAGCTGTAGCCTGCAGTGCTAGCATCCCATATCGGCACCGGTTTGAGTTCTGGCTGCTGAGTTCTGGCTGCTCCACTTCTGATCCAGCTCTCTGCTATGGCATGGGAAAGCAGTGGAAATGGCCCAAGTCCTTGGGCCCCTGCACCTGCGTGGGAGGCCTAGAGGAAACTCCTGACTCCTAGCTTTGAATCAACTCAGCTCCGGCTGTTGCAGCCATCTGGGGAGTGAACCAGCAGATGGAAGATCTCTCTCTCTCTGCCTCTGTCTCTCTGTAACTGCCTTTCAAATAAATGAAGGAAGGGCAGAAGGAAGGAAGGACGGAAGGAAGGGAGGAAGGAAGAGTGTAACTGGGGCCAGCATTATAGCATAGTGAGTTAAACTTCTGCTTGTGATGCCAGCTTCCCGTTTGCATGCCAATTCATGTCTGGTTGCTCCATTTCTGACCCAGTTTCCTGCAAATAGCCTGGGAAAAGTAGTGGAAGACAACTCAAGTGTTTGGGCCCCTGCCACCCATGTGGGAAATCTGCATGGAGCTCCTGTTTCTAAGCTTTGGTCTGGCTCAGCTCTGGTCATTGCCTGGAGAATGAACCAGTGGATGGAAAAATCTGTCTCTCCATCTGACTTTGAAATAAATAAATAAAATCTTAAAAAATAAACAAGAGAGAAATGAGTAATTCATTTTAAGGTACAAGACAAGGTTGCAGATGAAGCTCACAGAGCAAACCAATTTTTGAGGAAAATATGAATTTTGTTTGTGCTCTAAAAAAAGAGGACCAAAGATTAACAGAAGAAACAACAACCAACACCACAGGAATTTCAGCTGATTCAGCTTACACAATTCTGACTAAAAAATTAAACTCTTTGTTCAATGGGTGCCTGTCACACCCAGGTCAGCTGCAGACAAGAGCAGAGCTTTCAAGGAAGATTTTAAAAAATGAGATCAAATTTTTGAAGCATTTCTTCCAAGAACTGTAAGAGAGATGAATGATAGCTTTACCAGTATGGTCCTGAAAACAAACCACAATCTAATCAATGGCTACCAAGACACAAAAGTAGTCCACTCAAAACAAGAGCAAACTGTCAAGAGAACAGGTCACAGAAATAAGTTTTTGGGATGCTCAAGATCCTTTGCTTGCTGGCATTCTGGAAGGCCAAAGGACAGTAACAGCTGCTTATTAGTAAAGTGTTTTGAGAAAGTTAACCAAAGGTTTGGCAGAAAAACACCTGAGAAAGAGTCACTAGAGAATCTTTCCACTGTAGCAATGCTCCTACTCGTTCCTCTCACCAAACAAGAGCAATCTTGTAAGAATTTCAATGGGAAATTATTAAACATTTTGTCTTACAGTTCGGATTTGGCTCTTTCTGACTTATTTTTGTTTCCCAATCTTAAAAAAAAATATCTTTAAATAGAACACAGTTTTCCTCAGTTAATAATTTTTAAAAACACTGCATAGACATGGTTAAATTCCCAGGATCCTCATTCTTTAGTGATGTGGATGATATCATCACTTATAAGTGTTTTAACTTACTCATGTTTAGAAATAAAGTTTATATCTGTTAATTACATTTTTCTATAAACCTTTTCAAGTCCCCTGGTAGTTTCTTCTACAGTAGAGTATTTTAAAAATGGAACTAAAGAGCTCTGTATAAATTTTCTTTAAATTTAAGACATAGTAAAAGGGGCTGGTGCTATGGTGCAGCAGGTTAAAACCCGGCCTGCAGCACTGGCATCCCATAAGGGTACTGGTTCAAGTCCTGGCTGTTCCCCTTCTGATCCAGCTTCCTGCTAATGCGCCAGAGGATGGCCCAAATTCTTGGGCCCTGCACCCACGTGGGAGACCCAGAAGAAGCTCCTGGCTCCTGACTTCGGATCTGATTGGCTCCCGCTATGAACCAGCAGATGGAAGATCTTTCTCTTTGTCTTTGTTTACCTCTTTCTGTCAATTAAGTAAAATAAATCTTTAAAAAAAAAAAGACGACACAGAAGGGGATGGCACTGTGGAGTAGTGGGTAGGGGCGCCATCTGCAGTGCCAGCATCCTATATGGGCGCCGGTTCAGGTCCCAGCTGCTCCAATTCCGATCTAGTTCTTTGCTGTGGCCTGGGAAGGCAGTGGAAGATGGCCTGGGTGCTGTACCTGCGTGGGAGATGCAAAAGAAACTCCTGGCCCCTAGATTTGGACTGCCACAACTCCAGCCCTTGTGGCTCTCTGGGGAGTGAACCAGTGAAAGGAATACCTTTCTCTGTCTCTGCCTCTCTGTAATTTTGCCTTTCAAATAAATAAATATTTAAAAAATAAAAAAGGACACAGTGAAGGTCAAATATACATGAAGGAGAAATAACACATTTATAGCACTTGCAGGAATTTATTAAGGAACTTCTATAGATCATTTTCTGGGTGATTCTTTCAGCCATCAACCTTACTCCTGAAGAGCAGTTTTTACAGGTTTTACGGCAACCAGCAGACTGCAGAGACTTTTAAATTTCTGGTCTGTAAGTGAATAATTATAAAAATGTCTGCCAATGAGGTTTAAAGAAAGCTATAATGTTCTCCCCTCTAGCTGTTCATATTAATCTAACAGATTTATTTTTAAAGGAAACACAAAAATGTATTTAAAATGAAAAACTTGTCCTCATTTTATTTTTTTGTTTTATTTGAAAGGCAGAGAGACAGAGAAGCAAACAAAGAAGAGAACTTGTATCTGCTGGTAACAGCTAGGGCTGACCCAAAACAAGGCCAAGAACCCAGAACTCAATCCAGGTTTTCAGGTGGCAAGGACCCAAGTACTTGAGTCATCACCTGCTGCCTTCCAGGATGTATATTAGCAGGAAGCTGGATGGGAAGTGGAGTAGCCTGGCTTTGAAGTAGGCACTCTGATGTGGGATACAGCCATCACAAGCAACAACTTAACCACTGTGCCAAATGCCTGATCCCTACTGTTTTTCTAAACCATTTAAGTGTTCTACAGGAGAAATCTACTCTATGTGCTTACATTTTTACTTGAATCAAACAATTTACCAAAAAGAAACTGCTTTATCAAAAATGATCACAAAATTTATTTTATTCTTTTAAAAAGTAATTTACTTAAGTAGAATTACCCTATATATCATAAGGACATAATATTCTAGCCATTACAAAATACAGATTGACACAAATTTTCATTGTAATTCAGAAAACATTTTTTATGTAGTCTTCTCAGATTCCTTTAGTAATACAGTTGTAAAAAAATAAAAGAATGCTAGATATACCAAGCCTTAGTGTTATAAATTAAGCACTCACCATTAAATACCTCATTAAATTCTCCAGGAGGGGCATGGATGATGAATTTTGCTGCTATACGCACCTGAAAGAGAAATTAAGATATGAATGTTTCACAGCATAGGCCTCTACTAAGATAACAAAACTGTTTCAAGGTTCCACAGAAAATAGCTTAAAATTTTAAAGACAGCGACATTTCTTCAAACACCTTAACTACTGCTTTAATCATTTAATATAATCACAAGACACAGAGTGAATATAGATAAAATATAATGCAGCTAAGGATTCAAAGTTGCTACAGATAAACATTTTCTTATTTATTTATTTATTTGACAGGTAGAGTTACAGTGAGAGAGAGACAGACAGAGATAAAGGTCTTCAGTTGGTTCATCCCCTCCAAATGGCTGCAAAAGCCGGAACTACGTTGATCCGAAGCCAGGAGCCAGGGTCCTCCTCCTGGTCTCCCATGCAGGTGCAGGGGCCCAGGAATTTGGACCATCCTCCACTGCTTTCGCAGGCCACAGCAGAGAGCTGGATTAGAAGAGAAGCAACTGGGACTAGAACCTGTGCCCATAGGGGATGCTGGTGCCGCAGGCAGAGGATTAACCCAGTGACCCATGGTGCAGGTCCCCAGATAAACATTTTCTTACAAACAACTTTCTTTTAAACCTAAGTGAAAAGACGTCAATCACAAAAATTTTTATGTGTAAAGAAATGAGATACATTTAGCTACAAAGAAGAAAAATGATTTATTTATGTGTCTATTATAAAGAAATGAGATACATTTAGCTACAAAGAAGAAAAATGATGTATTTATGTGTCTATAATGTCACTAATTAGTGAAAAATACAAAAAGGAGGAGAAGAAGTAAGGTCTAAGTTTAAAAGGTTTAATATAACACTTGTTACATCTTGGGAAATTGTAATTCAGATAAGTGACAAACAGAATACCAACAAGTGTACTGACAGGCACATTTTGAAAGAATAAAGTATAATCTGATAGACAAATCACTAATGAAAAGGAATCTGAGGTTAAACAACAGGTTCCCTAAGGGCCTTTTGGTGTTGACAGTCAATTCCCAACCACACTACTGAGGTAGTGTTCCTGAAACCATCGAAGGCACAAGACCTTATCAGAAATGCAAATAAATGGGCCTCATCCCAACCAACTGAATCATAACCTCTGGCGACAGAGCACAGAAAACATCATTTAAACAACCTTTCCAGGTGAACTTTATGGACATACAGTAGTCACTGAATTAAGGCACCATCCTTGTCAAAAACAAAAGCCTTGCTTCATCTGCACGTTAACAGCACTTCCTTTGGTTTGATGTAGGAACTAATAATGGAAAGTAAAAGAAACAGGTATGTTTGTAAATAATGTTGTATGTGTGTATATGTGTGTGCCCAAGGACCCGTGTATCAAGTAAAAGAAACAGGTAGGGTTTGAATTAAGATGTTTCTAGATGTTTTGTGTGACAAGGTCTTCACAAGGTTAGAAAACATCTATTTAAAACAAAAGAAAATGCCTTTGGAGTATGGACTAGGAAGAAGTCTGAAGCAAAATCTATGATTACTGTTGGTTACCAATGATAGGTAACAATGAAACGATGAAAACAAATGATTATTTAAATTAGTGCTTACCAGGGCTGGCGCTGTGGTGCAGCGGGTTAACGCCCTGGCCTGAAGTGCCAGCATCCCATATGGGTGCCGGTTCAAGTCCCGGCTGCTCCACTTCTGATCCAGCTCTCTGCAATGGCCTGGGATAGCAGCAGAAGATGGTCCAAATCTTTGGGCCCCTGCACCCACGTGGGAGACTCAGAAGAAGCTCCTGGCTCCTGATCGGTGCAGTTTCATCCGTTGTGGCCAATTGGGGAGTGAACCATCGGATGGAAGACCTCTCTCT
The DNA here is from genome assembly GCF_964237555.1 of Oryctolagus cuniculus. Classification (NCBI taxonomy): domain Eukaryota; kingdom Metazoa; phylum Chordata; class Mammalia; order Lagomorpha; family Leporidae; genus Oryctolagus; species Oryctolagus cuniculus. The sequence continues at coordinate 152,410,208 of NC_091434.1, read as the reverse complement.
CTCTCTCTCTCTCTCTCTCTCTCTCTCTGACTCTCCTCTCTATGTGTAATTCTGACTCTCAAGTAAAAAATAAATCTTTAAAAAATAAAATAAAATAAAAATAAATTAGTGCTTACCAAGCACATTATATTCTTCACTATTCACAATAATCTTATGGTGGTGGTTTCTACAGCATATATGTACATTTCTCAGATGAGGTAACTTAGGCAGAAGAGGTTAAGTAACTGTCAGTCTGATTCCTGAACCATAAGTTTTATTCACTACATTATGCTGCTGCTCAAATTCAAAATCATTGCCTTCCTAAATACAAATCTTGGATCGGTATTTAAATTGTCAACAGCAACAATTTAAACAAAATGCAAAAATTTCTTGAAAAACTTTTAAAAGTCCACTCAAGAAGAAATAGTCTGAACAGTTCTCTATTCAAGAAACTGAATTTGTAGTTTAAAATTTTAAACCAATAAAGCTCTGTGTTTTTTTTTATCCCAAACATCTAAACAAAAAATTATACTGATTATACACAGCTTATCCTGGAAATGAGAAGTGAATACTTCCCAACACATTTCAAGAGAAGAACATTATCCTCTATCAAAATCAGACTAAAATAGTACAAGAAACACAACTTACAGACCAAAATCTCAAACAAACATAGGTACAAAAATCTTTAATAAAGTATTAACAAACTGAATCCAGGAATATATTGCAAAGATAATACATCACAACCAACTGAAGTTTATCTTGTTTCAGTATTTGAAAATGAATGGCAATAATTCACATCAACCAACAAAGAAAATAGTATGACTGTCAATAGACTGGAAAGATTATTGACCATGTTCAACATAGGCATAACCAACAAAGAACACCTTTTAGCACACTAGGGCAAAGAAGGGAATGTCCTTAATCTGATAAAAGGTATAGCTTCCCCACCCCCCAAAAAAGCCTATAACTATCATCATCTTTAACGGTGAAAGACTGGATGGTTTCCCTAAAATCAGGAACAACACAAAAATGTCTGCTTTCACTACTCCTATTGGACACCATCCTGGAGGTCTTAGCCAGAGCAATATGAAAAGGCAGACACATTGTAAAAGAATACATAAATAAATACAACTTCCTATTTGCAGACAACATGATTTTTTAAAGTAAAAATCCTAAGGAATCTAAAAGATAAGTAAAACAACTAGATATAAATCTAATAACATGTGTTTAGGATTTGTACATTGAAAACTGTATCATACACTGATAAAAGAAATCACAAAGAACTAAATAAATGGAAAGACACCCTATGTGCATGGTTCGGAAAACATAGATGCCAATTTTCCTCAAACTATTCCACAAATTCAATATAGGTTGAATCAAATCACAAGCAGGATTTTGGGGTATAGAGCAACAAGATAATTTTAAAACTGATGTTCTGTATATTTTATTTATCTATGCTTGAAGAATGTAATTAGTGAAGACAATTTTGGTCTTAAATTAATACATCCTTCCCCATCATGCTAGCCAGATCAAACTGTCACTCTGATGACCCAAATACACACATAAAACACACACATCATGGCATTTTTTTAAAAAGGTTTTTATAAGAACATATAAGTGGTAATGAAATGTATTATTTCATACCATTAACAGTAAATATAAAGCAGTAAAGACAAAGGAATTAGAATAGCCAAAACAATTTTGGAAAAGTACCTGATTTCACTACTCTATATAACTCTAAACGTAAAACTGAAAAAGTGAAGAAAATTTTCATGATCTAAGCTTAGGCAAAAAATTCTTAGACATGACATCAAAAAACTGATAAGCTGAAACTCATCAAAATTACGTTTTTGATTTGTGGACTTCTACTCTGTAAATAGAATGAAAAGATATTACACACTGGAGAAAATATTGGTAAATTACAATCCAACAAATGATTTGTATTGAGAAAATATAAAGTATTGTCAAGACTCAATAATAAGAAAATAGTAAGCAAAAGATTTAAATTGACACTTCACCAGAGAATAAGTAACATAAAACAGATTAAGTGCTCAATATCATTAGTCACCTTGGGAACAAGCACTAGAACCATGAAATATTAGAACATCCCTAATAGAATAAGTAAATTAGAAAATACCAACAGCACACACGTATTGCTAAGGGTTCAGAACCATAGGAACTCTCATACATTGTTGTGGAAATGCAAAACTGGACAACCATATGGATAACAGCTTGGATATTTCTCTTTTTAAAAAAAATTATTTTTTTTGAAAGTCAGAGTTACACAGAGGGAGAAGGAAAGGCAGAGAGAGACAGAGAGAGAGAGCTATTCACTCATTCACTCCCCAATTGGCCATAATGGCCGGAGCTGGGCTGATCGGAAGCCAGGAGCCAGTCCAGGTCTCCCACATGAGTGCAGGGTCCCAAGGACTTAGGCCATCCTCTAGTGCTTTCCCAGGCCATAGCACAGAGCAGGGATCAGAAGTGGAGCATCCGGAACTCGAACATGCACCCACATGGGATGCAGACGGCGGCTTTACTTGCTATGACACAGCGCCGGCTCTGGATATTTCTTATAAAGTGAAGCACACACCCTATGAGACAACGATCACTCCTAGGTATGGACACTACAGAAAAGTAAACTCCAGTTCACACAAAAACTTATTCACAATTGCTCAAAACTGGAAGAAATCTACAACCCAGACATCCACAAACAGGTGAACAATACATCTAAACAATAGAACAATACTCTGCAAAAAAAGAACTATTAATATGTGACTTCAATGAATCACAAATGCATTATGCAGACTTAATCAATCCCAAAAGGTTACATAGTCCAAAATGGTGAAATAGGGAGGCAGCTTACTGCTCTAGTCTAGGGGAAGATAGTTTCAAAAAAAAAAAAAAATTGTGGAAAAGTGGAGAATGCAATCCCAGGGAAGTATTAGGGAAAAAACAGCAGAGGAAACTCCACACAAATTAGAGGGACACTGTAGAACTATGTGGAGTGTGTGGATGTGCAGAACTCAGGACCCCAGCAGCCGAGAGCCTTGGCACCAGCTTTGGAGCCAGGTGAGAACAGACTGCAGCAGCCCAAACCACTGGCGATAAAGCTGTGGGAAGAGCCTGGCTTGAGTAAGGCTTGGAACACAGTGGGGGAAATTGTGCCTGCTAATCTAGAGGATAAAAAGAGGGAGATGGGCACATTTCTCTCTCCCCGAGCACTCAGAACCAGTGTCCTTTAATTATCTGCAAAAAAAATTAAATACCTTGAATAAATTTAACCAAGGATCTCTATGATGATGATTATAAAACATTAAAGAAGCAGAATAAGACATACAAATAAGGGAAAATCTTCCCTGTTCGTGGATTGGAAGAACCAATATCATCAAAATGTCCATACTACCAGGCCGGCGCCGCGGCTCACTAGGCTAATCCTCCGCCTAGCGGCGCCGGCACACCGGGTTCTAGTCCCGGTTGGGGCGCCGGATTCTGTCCCGGTTGCCCCTCTTCCAGGCCAGCTCTCTGCTGTGGCCAGGGAGTGCAGTGGAGGATGGCCCAGGTGCTTGGGCCCTGCACCCCATGGGAGACCAGGAAAAGCACCTGGCTCCTGGCTCCTGCCATCGGATCAGCGCGGTGCGCCGGCCGCAGCGCGCCAGCCGCGGCGGCCATTGGAGGGTGAACCAACGGCAAAGGAAGACCTTTCTCTCTGTCTCTCTCTCTCACTGTCCACTCTGCCTGTCAAAAAATAAAAAAAAAAAAAAAATGTCCATACTACCGAAAGCAATTTACAGACTTAGTGCAATTACAACCAAAATATCAAAGACAATCTTCTTAGATACAGAATAAATGATGCTGAAATTCATATGGAAACACAGGAGACTCTGAATAGCTAAAGCAATATTATACAACAATAACAAAGCCAGAGGCATTACAATACCAGATTTCAAAACCTACTACAAGGGATTTAAAATCAAAACAGCCTGGTATTGGAATAAAAACACATGGACAGACCAATGGAACAGACAGAATCACCAGAAATCAATGGAAGCATCCACAACCAACTTATATTTGACGAAGGAGCTAAAACCAATCCCTGGAATAAGGATACTCTTTTCCACAAATGGTGCTGGGAAAACTGGATCTCTGCATGCAGAAGAAGTATGAAGCAAAACCCTTACACCTTACACAAAAACCCACTCAACATGGATTAAAGACCTAAATCTACGACTTGATACCTTCAAATTATTAGAGAACGTTGGGGAAGCCCTGCAAGACACTGGCATAGGCAAAGGTTCTTGGAAAAGACCTGAGAGGCACAATCAAAGCTAAAATTGACAAATGAAATTAGATCAAATTGAGAAGCTTCTGCAATGCAAAAGAAACACTCAGGAAAGTGAAGCGGCAATTGATAGAATGTGAGAAATTATTTGCAAACTATGCGACTGATAAAGGATTAATAACCAGAATATATAAAGGGATCAAGAAACTTAACAACAAAACAAACAACCCAGATAAGAAATGGGCAGGACTTAAAAGGACATTTTTCAAAGAGGAAATCCAAATGGCCAATAGACATGTGAAAAAATGCTCAGAATCACTAGCCATTAGGGAAATGAAAATCAAAACCACAATGAGGTTTCACCTCACCCTGGTTAGAATGGCTTTCATACAGAAATTAACAAACAACAAATGCTGGGGAGCATGTGGGGAAAAAGATACCCTAATACACCATTGGTGGGAATGTAAACTGGTAAAGCCACTATGGAAGACAGTATGGAGATACCTCAGAAATTTGAATACAGACCTAACATATGACCCAGCCATCCCACTCCTGGGAATTGACCCAAGGTAAATGAAATCAGCAAATGAAAGACTTGTCTGTATTCCCAAGTTTATTGCAGCTCAATTCACAATAGCTAAGAAATGGCATCAAACCAAATGTCTATCAACTGAAAACTGAATAAATAAATTATGGTATATGTACACAATGGACTATTACATAGCAATAAAATGAAAAAATGACATTCTGTTGTTTGCAACAAAATGGATGCAACTGGAAAACATTATACTTACTGAAATAATCCAGTCCCAAAAGGACAAATACCATATGTTCTCCTTTATCTGTGATAACTAATAGAGCACCTAAAAAGTAATGTATAGAAGTGAAATTGACAATTTGAGATGTCATGACTTGAAGCAACCATTGCTGTGACTGTTGAGTAATAGGTTTTTTTCATAATATTTTTTGAACTCTTTACTTAGTATAATCTTACATGTAAAGAGTTAATTGAAAATAGATTTTAGTAAAAAAATAAGAATGGGAATAGGAGAGGGAGGAGGAAGAAGGGTGGGAGTGCAGGTAGGGTGGGAAGAATTACTGTGTTCCTAAAGTTGTATTTATGAAATGCATGAAGTTTGTATACCTTAAATGAAAGGTTTCTGGGAGACAAAAAAAAAGTTACATATTAGATACCACAGAGTTATACTTATATGACTTTCTCAAACAAGTACAACAAGGGAGAACAGATGAATGGTTGCCAGGGGCTGAAATATGGGTGGGGAAGGATGTGATTACAAAAGTATAAAGGCGGGAATAGAAGAAAACAGAAGAGCTTTTTGGGGTGATGCACTATAATCTGTATTTTGGTAGTGGTTACTTTCATCCATACAATGTTAAAAGTCATCCAAGCCGGCGCTGCGGATCACTAGGCTAATCCTCCGCCTGTGGCGCTGGCACACCGAGTTCTAGTCCTGGTTGGGGTGCCAGATTCTGTCCCGGTTGCTCCTCTTCCAGGCCAGCTCTCTGCTGTGGCCAGGGAGTGCAGTAGAGGATGGCCCAAGTCCTTGGGCCCTGCACCCCATGGGAGACCAGGAGAAGCACCTGGCTTCGGATCAGCGCAGTGCGCCGGCTGCAGCGCGCCGGCCGTAGTGGCCATTGGAGGGTGAACCAATGGCAAAGGAAGACCTTTCTCTATGTCTCTCACTGTCCACTCTGCCTGTCAAAAAAAAAAAAAAAAAAAAAAAACCATAAAAAAAAAAGTCATCCAAAAAGAGGAGAGTTCTTTTACCATATGCTAATTAAAAATAAAATATTTTGTTTTCTCAAAAATTATTTTTCTTCAAAAATGTTTGAGAGTACTATTGCAATTAAAAGGCAACATATAAACACTAATTATTTTTTAAAAGGCAAAGGTTGGGGCTGGCGCTGTGGCATAGCAGGTAAAGCTGCCACTTGCAGTGCCGGCATCCCATTTAGGCGCCGGTTTGAGTCCTGGCTGCTCTACTTCTGATCCAGCTCTCTGCTATGGCTTGGGAAAGCAGAAGATGGCCCAAGTCCTTGGGCTCCTGCATCCACATGGGAAGATCCAGAAAAACCTCTTGGCTTCAGACTGGTGTAGCTCCAGCCGTTTCGGCCAATCAGGGAGTGAACCAGCGGATGGAAGACCTCTCTCTCTCTCTCTCTCTCTGCCTCTCCTTCTCTCTCTCTGTAACTCTTTCACATAAATAAATAAATCTTTAAAAAATAAAATAAATAAATAAAAAGCAAAGGAGGAGCAAGTGTGGAGGACTGTGCATGCTAAAACCACAGTGGCTCTATTAAGATTATATAAAATCTTCACCTTATAATCCCTCTCCTCCACTGAGATAAGGAGTTGTTAGAAAGCATTTAAATCGAAGTCTTAAACACTATCATAGGCAACAAAAATTATGACAACATGTTGACAAATACAAATACTTATTTGAAAAAACTTTAAGAATTTGAGGTGATTATTTTTAACATTCTTAATAATTTGTACACTACATTTAAATTGGCAAAATACTGACAGCATGCAGTAAACACTAAGTGATGTAGTTAATTAGCTGTTGAGCTTTAAAAATTTTAGTCGTTTCCAAAACAGGCATAAAATATATAAAATTTTAGTTCTGATTTTTCACCAAGGAAGCAAAAATAATTTTTATCTTTTTCCAAAAAACTTCTTTTTGTCTTTGCATACATTTGCACTAAATGTACAAGTAATTGGACTCCCAAAATACACAGAAAGTAAACAGTGGTTCAGAAGTAGTGCCATTAAGGGTGGGAGGTCAAGGGAGCTGACTGGCTGAAAATCTAAAACACAACTTGCACAATATCAGCTATGCCTGAAGTACTGTGAATCTGGTCATTGCTAATTTCTTAAGAACAAATTGATCTCTGGTTTCTCATAGAAAATAAAGTACACCTGTAAGGGCTTCGTTCTCTTCCTAAGGAGATAAAATGTTCAATCATCTAGGCATTTTTTTTGCATTGATATGCACTAAATGTTATTCTTCTATAATTTTAAAAATTATTTATTCTGGCCTACTTCTAAATCCTAGAAAGACAAAAAAAAAAAAAGTCATACAAGAGGTCCCAGGCGTAAAAAGAATTTCTGAAAATAATTCAAAACACATTTCTTCAAAGTTTCTCTAACACACATGGGGGGATAAACTCTATTTACCCTGGGGAATTATAGCTGTTTTGAAGAGCACAGTGACTTTATTAGAGATATTCCCAGGCCCACTGCTAAATCTTTTTGTTAAACAGACTCTTCCTCTAACTTTATGGGGGTAGGGGGGAATGAGGAGGGTAAGCCTTGGTTTTGTTGGGAAGGGATGGCTAGGTGGGAGCTTAACTCTATTCCTCTACGTTGAAGTCACTGGCAGCTGACAGGTGTACCTCACGACAATCACATCAACAAGTAGACAGCAGTTTAAGAAAGCTCACAAATTTGGCCCCTGAGCTCATGTAGAAGGTTAAGTCTAAAGTCATAGTGGTACAAAGATGGTGAAAACTTAATCCAATTATGATATTCAGAGCTAAGACCTTTGGGAAGTGATTAGGTTGGATTAAGGAAAGGCCCTCCCCCTAACTGAATCCTGGTGGTTTTACAACAGCATACACTTAGACAGGCAAGCACATTCCCTCTCTGGTTATGTGCTGCACTGTGCCACCTCAGACTCTGTCAGCAAGAGTCAGACCCAAAATGGGGTCTCAGGAGCTTGGACTGTGATCCTCTAGAGCCAAAATGTGAATAAACACTTTTATCAAAAAAAAAAAAAAAAAAAGAGAGGCAGAGACACAGAAACACAGCCATCCACTGGTTCATTCCTCAAATGCCACAGCAGCCAAGTGTGGGCCAGGCTAAAGCTGCAAGCTGCGAACTCAATTCAGGTCTCTCAGGTCTCTCTGCCTGCGGCACCAACATCCATCCCATATGGGCACCGGTTCTACTCCTGGTTGCTCCTCTTCTAGTCCAGCTCTCTGCTATGGCCCGGGAAAGGAGTGGTGGATGGCCCAAGTGCTTGGGCCCCTATGCCCACGTGGGAAACCAGGAGGCACCTGGCTTCCTGGCTTTGGATCAGCACAGCTCCGGCCATTGTGGCCATTTGGGAAGTGAACCAATGGAAGGAAGACCTTTCTCTCCATCTTTCTCTCTCACTTTAACTCTACTGTCAAATAAATAAATAAAAATCTTAAAAAAAAAGTTATTTACTCAGAAGATTTGTTGAACTCTTTTACTTAGTGTAGGGTTGACTTTACCATTATTAAGTAAACTAAGAGTAGATCTTTGTGGGAATGGGAGAGGGAGGAGGAAGAAGTGTTGGCACATGGGCTGGAGGGAGGGTATGGTGGAAAGTATCACTATGTTCCTAAATCTGTATATATGAAATACATTAAAATTATATAAGTAAATAAAATTTAAAAAATTAAAACAATGGCATATTCAAAACAATATCAAAAATATTAGTAAATGTAAGTCCTGAGAAAAAATAGCTCTATTTTTGTACATTGTTTTTTCTTATAAGCAAAAAAAGCATTCTACAAAAAGTATTTTTACCAAAAGAATTTCTTTTTTTAATTAGACAGGCAGAGTTAGTGAGAGAGAGAGAGAAAGGTCTTCCCTCCGCTGGTTCACTCTCCAAATGGCCACTATGGCTGGCGCGCTGTGCCGATTCGAAGCCAAAAGCCAGGTGCTTCCTCCTGGTCTCCCAAGCGGGCACAGGGGCCCAAGCACTTGGGCCATCCTCCACTGCCTTCCCGGGCCATAGCAGAGAGCTGGACTGGAGGAGGAGCAACCAGGACTAGAACCTGGTGCCCATATGGGATGCCGGTGCTGCAGGTGGAGGATTAACCAAGTGAGCCACGGCACTGGCCTTCTACCAAAAGAAATTTTACAATTCAAGCTTATGAGGGAAAAAAGCATTCTACAAAAAAGCGTTTTTACAAAAACAAAATTCTATAATTCAAGCAACAAATTAATTATGGATACTAACAATACCAATCATTTTTGCAAGAAAGTCACACTGACAAGAAAGGAATGAATGAACAAATGAGGAAGACGGAAAGTTCTTTGTTATAGCACAATTCCAATTCATAAATGAAGAGAGAATGACCAAATTAAATCATCAATGGATCTAAAATCAGTGGACAAAAGTATGAAATAATAGGCTATCATTTGTAAGTCTCTCTCTACATGATACCAGATTAATTACAAAGGGATGAAAGGTAATTTACATTGAGGAAACCTGCCACACATCACCTTTGCTAAATGACGGGAATTATCTAAAGAAATAAGCAAACTGACATCATGTGTCTGTTGAGAGGATACTCTGAGAACACAGCACTCCTGTGATACCCCACTAAAAACTCACAGGCTGCATCTGATTAGGAGGAAACATCAAACAAACAAACTGAGGGAGAATCTACAAAATAACAGTTCTATACTCTAAAAGAATTAAGGCCATGAAAGATAAACAGTGCTGAGAAACTACTCCAGATTAAAGACCAGAGACATTACAGCAAAATTCAACGGATCCCAGATGTGTGGGAAAAAAATAGTGACTAAAGTGACAACTGGCAAAGTCTGAATACAGAATGTAGACTAGATAACAGTATTATATGTTGTAACTTGTCAGGTCTGATAATTATACTGTAATTAGTAAGAGAATGCCCTGAACATACTGATGTATTTACAGATGGGGGGCAGGAGGCATTCCTTTTGAGGTTTTCTTCCCTACATTTTCTCTAATTTTAAAGTTTTGTCTTTAATCTGTCCAGGATTGATTATTTTTGTGTATTATTGGCACCAGGGATTTCTGTAGGGATCAGAATCCATTTTTTATTATACTGGCATATAGATAAATAAAACATTTTTTATTATTTGTTAAAATATACTTATTTATCCCAATGGATCAAAAACAATTCAGTCCTATTTTTAAAATGTGAGTTACTTCTTTATTTCAATCAGGATATAAAACATCATAGATTTTCATAACTTCCAAATGTTACTCTGAAAAATAAGAACTTGATGGTCATCATTCAGGAAGTAATTCCAAGACTGTAGCTTCCTCAAGGAAGTTCTAAATATTAAACAATACTAATAGGCAGCAAGAAGGGAATGCTATCATAGTCTCTGAGCCTTCGGTTAACTTATAGAAATCATCAATGTTAAGTAATTCAAAAGCAAACTAGCATGCTGTTTCTTTATAATAACAATTTGTTTAAAGACATCCACTGGTTATCTCTGGAAGTAATGAACAATTCACTTTTATACACAAAGATTCTAGTTAGGTTATTCAGGCATTTTTGCTGTTCACAATGATTCATCATGTTCTTAACATTAAGTTAAGCAACTTTGGATTAAAAACAAGACCTTAATTAAGTTCTGATTAATTAAAATATGATCATATCTACCATTTTTGTTCATTTACAATTATATGAAACAATTCAAGACTTTGAAAAATCAAATACACATAGTTCCAGTTTTGACTTTATAATAATGAAATAAAAAAATTGTGTTTTGATATTTCATCTATGGTGAAATGTATTGAACTTAATTTACTTAAAAAAATGGCTAACTTTTCAGTCCCTTTCTTCCAAAATCTTCAGTATAGCATTGACTGGGAAGAAAAAACAAAAATCAGGAGAGACTTTCCTATATCCTGCCACATTTTAGCATTTAGAACATGCTGGCAAACAGCAAACTTGTAAATATTTTTTAAATAAACATTTAAAATGGCAAGATCTCCACTGCCTCTGCCCCACACTCTGCACTTAGTGGACAATTAGTACACGCTGAACAAATCCATAAGAATTCCCATTTACTTAGATGGCCAGGGAATATAGGATTTCAATGAAATGAACATTCCAAGAGTAATCACTAATGCAATTCTGAATGTAGACTGTTAATTTTCACATAATGTACATTCAAAACCACAAACACCTAAGCTAGAAATATAGAAGCAATACAAGGTAATGCTTTAGAGTCACACAGTCACACTGACCATTTCTACTACTCATTATTTATATGACCCTGGGTTAATCAATAATATTAGCTATTACTGGTAATAATAGCAGTCAATAGTAAGTGTACTGCATTATTATAATCTCAGAATTTTTTTTTTTATTTATTGAAAGTTACAGAGAAAGAGAGAGAGAGAGAGAGAGAGAGGTCTTCCATTCTGCTTGCTCGCTCCCCAAATGACTGCAATGGCCAGAGCTGAGCTGATCTTAAGCCAGGAGTCAGGAGCTTCTTCCGGGTCTCCTAGGTGAGTGCAGAGACCCAAGGATTTGGGCCATCTTCTGCTTTTCCCAGGCCATAGCAGGGAGCTGGATCGGGAGTGGGGCAGCCGGTATGGAAGCCTTTTGAGTCTACAAACTCTGTCAGTATTTAAACAGGGCTATTAGCAAAGTGGAAGTTCTTTCCTCCCTTCAGAGAAAGGTGCCCCCTTCTTTGATGGCCCATTCTTTCCATGACCTGCAGTGTTACAAAGGTGATTCACCTACTGTCCATGCATTTCTGTGTTCTTTGCAATGCATTTACTTGCTGTACCCAACATCTGCTCCGCCTCCACTTGATCTGTTCACCTCAAACTATGGACAGCAACACAGGAGAGAAAGCTGCATTCCTAGCTGCATGATGGTCACCGTGCAGTTAAGATTTGGGTTTTCATTTAAATCAAGGCAAGTGCTCTGTAATCATGTTTCTATTTTTGTTCTTAAACCTCCATTTTTTTAAGGTTAATCTAGTGGAGATGAAATATATCATTATTTCTTAACCTTTTAAAAATCCTGGCCCTGTTGGATAAAGTATTATATACAATTACTCTGAGATAGCTGTTATTACCCTTAATTTGTGCAAGAGAAAACAGATCCAGAATGAAGATTTGTATGAACTCTTCAAATGAAGTTGAGGGCTTTTCACAACACAACAAGCTACTTCGCAACACAATGTAATCTTTATGATGATTCAGACAGGCTGGAAACAAAAGAAATCTCTGGGTAATCTCATCCATTTCCATCGCTTCAATTATCAACCCACCACAGCTCTCATATCCATATACCTCCTATCACAATCTCTCTCAAAACCAACCTACATCTTCAATTAGAACATACAGAAATCTCCATCAAGTTGCCTCAAAGATATCTAAGATTGTCACACCCAAACATACTCCTTCTTGTTCTTGACAAAATTACCGACACCACCTAGAAATCATCCACACTCTTCTCTCTTCCAGAGTCAGTCACATGATCAATGAGTGCCTGTCTCTTGCTCAGATTCAATTCTACCTTGCACCAGACTGATTTTTTCAATGGAAATCCTGATGTTTCTTCCCTGTGCAAAATCATTCAATGGTTCCCCACTTCCAGCAAGATAAAAGTCCACAGTCCTTAGCGTAACCTTTAAGGCTCCTCCAAGGCTGTAAAATAGAACTGCTAAGAGCCCAAACTCTTAAATAAGATTGTGTGTATTCAGACCACATCTACACTGCCTACTGCCTACAGCAAACTACTTTCAGTTTCCTCACTTGGTTGAATGAGGTATTAACCTTAGTAAAGTATTTGGCACATAGAAAGCACTCAAATAATTGCTATCACCTTTTTTATTCTTTCCAATACTTTCTAATGTCCACAATCTGTCCAGTCTTTCTCCTTCCACGTTACATAAAGTATTAGAGCCTTATTACTCCAGTTCTTCTCTCTTGTCTTTCATGCCTCCACACTCATTCATATCTAACTGAGCTTCAAAACGATTATGGAAAAAAGAAATGAAAGATAATGTGAATTTTCTATGTGCTTTGTGAAGCCCTCTTGCATATGATTTAGCCATCTTCTATTTACTATGGTGAAACAACAGCAGAGTATCTTAACCTCTATGAATTATCAGAAGAAAAGGTCAGACAGAAAGGAAAATTCTCAAATTTTACTATCAGAAATGTACTGATATATTATTACACCAATCTTTAGCAAACAGATTTAATAAACAGTAGCATTGAGACATGTGATGTAAGGCATAAAATTAAGGTCCAGTATTATTATGATGTATCTTGACAAGGCCTAATTCCAAGTTCCCTCCAAGCTTTGCTCTCATAGATAAGGTTCCCTATCCAAGCAACTCTCTTTATCACCAGAAACAGACACAGTTCCTTCTTATCCCTGAGTAGCAGGCTTCAGTTCCCTGCCAGTTGGAGGAATTATTCAAACAAACCAATCACATGCCCCCTCAGGATCCAGGGATCATCCCACCCTGGTGCTATTGCAAGCCCGCCTCCCACAGCCCTGGCTTGGTCACTCTCTTCCCAAGTGCAACTCCTGTGCATGGTGTGTTGTGCTCCCTCTTCTGGGCTGTTGAACTGTTTAACAAGCTCCTGTCAATCTCATCTGTCCAGTGACAGTGTGTGTGTTCAGTCAACTCCACAATCCCTCCTGCAGCAATAGTGAAGAGGAAGCAATCAGAAAAAGACTGCACTTAACCAGGAAGGTCCAATTTATATGTAATTGAGGATGAGGAAGGAAGGAGTTCAGCTATTTATTCAAATGTATTTTAAGTGGATCTGGCTCAGCGGTTAAGTCACCACTTGGGATGCCCCAGTCTCATACTGGCGTGCCTGGTTTGAGTCCCAGCCCCTTGCTTTCCATCCAGCTTCCTGTTAATGCATACTCTGGGAGGCAGCAGGTGGTTGTTCAAATAGTAAATCCCTGTTACTTGCACGGAAACCTGGGTGGAGTTCCAGGCTCCTGGCTTCGGCCTGGTCCAGCCATGGAGGATGGACGATCTGCTTAGCTGGCATTGCGGCTCACTAGGCTAATCCTCCGCCTATGGCACTGGTACCCCGGGGTTCCAGTCCTGGTTGGGGCGATGGATTCTGTCCCAGTTGCTCCTCTTCCAGTCCAGCTCTCTGCTGTGGCCCAGGGAAGGCAGTAGAGGATGACCCAAGTGCTTGGGCCCTGCACCCACATGGGAGACCAGGAGGAGGCACCTGGCTTCTGACTTCGAATCGGCGCAGCACGCTGGCCGTGGCGGCCATTTGTGGGGTGAACCAACGGAAAAAAGGAAGACCTTTCTCTCTGTCTCTCATTGTCTAACTGCCTGTCAAAAAAAATAAAAAACAAACAAACAAACAAAAAAAAACCTGTCTAATACAATGGGGGAGAGAGAAAGTGGGGCAGGGGTAAAATATATGTAAAGAAGCTGATATATGGGCTCAACATTAGAAGGTCACATGTCACTCTTCACAAACATTTATTTTTCTTTCAGACATAAATTTAAGTGTGGTAATCTAATTTCCTACTCTTCAATGGATGTGAAGGGAGGAGGGGAAAGGATACTTTGAACATAAAAAGGGGGGAGGGATGGATCTGAGTTAACCCAAGAAGATTATAGAAAACAATGTCCTTTTATAGGACTGACTGAAATTCAGGAGCCAATCAAACCTCTTGAAGACAGCTCTGAACTTACTAATAAATTTTTATTAAAGAATAACTACAAGTTTACATCAATAACTCAGGAAAATACCAACCAGGATTTTAAGTCATAGGACGATACAGACTTAACACTACAACTCTCCAAACTTACTGCAAATGTGCCAATATTTTGGGTGTGATCAACTAACTGGGAATGCTTTTCTAGGTGGCCAGTAAAATAGAAGATGAAATAGAGGTTCTGAGGCCACTTGAGCCTCATTCTTATTACAAAGAAGATAAAATTAGCTTATTAGTGAGAAATAGTCTTTGATGGAGCAAATCAGATGACCTGAAATGGACTTTCTCAAAAATGAACACTGTCATCTTGGCAGTTTGTGACTACTCAATCTTTGGGTCAGAATCCCCACAAAGCCTCAGAAGACAGTAGATGAATCCAGTTGCAAATAGTACAGGAAAGAAAAAATTGGGACATTCATCTCTCAGATGACACTGATTCCACTGTTCTTACAAAGGATTCCCCCAAATCCTTCCCCTAGGAGATAAAGTGTGGGGAGCAACTGGGAGCAACTTGGACTAGACTAAGTTACTGGAATTAAGACTTATTCTATGCATCTGCTCTCCCACAACATGGTGCTGGGAGAGGAGAAAACAGCTTCTACACAGCTGCCTCCAGTTCAACCAATAAACTGTAGGACCTGCTCCTGATTGGAGGAGAGCAGCGTGCTCGGCATGTGGGTAGCAGAGTTGGGATTGGTGGAAGAGGACTATAAAGGAGGAGAGAGACAACATGCACCGGGGAACATCTGAGGAACATCTATCTGAAGGAACACCTGTGCAGCCCCCGAGAGAGCCGGCCGGCGGTGTGCCGCTCCCCCACGGAAGTGGGGAAAGTGGCTAGGGGGAACCGCCCTTCCACGGAGGTGGAAGGGACGGTAGCCAACCCGGGAAGAACCAGCAGCAAACCCGGGGAGGGCCGAGCAGACGAAAGAACAACGCAGGGTCCTGTGTCGTTCCTCCACGAAGAGGGGGAGCGACATAAAGGAAAGAATGCTACTTCTCCTCCATCAGTTGAAAACATAGTACTTTTTGATAAATCCACCAGGAAACTGCTTCCTGCTTTCCACCAGCACCACTGTCTTCTTGTCAGATGTCAGCAGGATCAGAAGTGTCTTGGGGCAGACAGTGAAAAAGTTATGGTAACACTGGGATGCTGCCTGTCACACATGGTTCTGCCATACTATTGGCAAAGACAGATGAACTGATGTCTCTCATATTGTGTAGAGCACATCTACATTCTGAGCCTACCAAGAGAAATCAGCTTCTCCACATTCTTATCAATTTGTTCTAGAGTCAGATGATCAGCAGAATTTGTACAATCATGGGAAGAGAGCAGACCAGGAAAAAAAAAAGAAAAAAGACCACTAGTTTGGTAATGCCTAAATCCTGTAGAGCAATGGTGTCTTACCTTCCTAAAGCAGTTTCTAGATGTAAATGGAAGATAAGGCACACTTGGTATGAAGCTGTGATCAAAACTCTGGCATATTACAGGATACACTGATGAACCAGATATCATAAGTTTTTGAAATACTGCTCTTTGGCCTGGGGTGATTCCTCAGAAAGAGTAGTTAGCGTAACACATCAAGTATTTTTACCAGTCGAAGATAACAGAACATGAATTCAGAAGTGCGCAATTTTATACTCATGCTGCTGATTTAAACTGAAAAACTTTCAGGGAAGGAGGGCTGGATGAACATATGTTTCTGCCTTGCTGGCCTGCCTCTCTTTGCATTAATGGTAACTGAATGTACCTTTCTCAAAGACTGGCTTCCATGGTAAAATGCCACAGATTAAAAGGGATTAGGGCTCCACAGCCTAGGTCACCTCTTAAACATGTGTCCAAAATAGGAAGTTAGAAGTAACTGGCAGTGCTACTACAGTTTTATGACTATCAGCTAAAATCTGAGGGTGTAACAGGTTGGGAGAGTTTACTGTAGGTTATCAATTTGTACCATCATTTATACAAAGAGCTGGCAAAATTAATATTAATTCAATTGCCTGTGTCCATGAATACTCTAGATTTTTCTGATGTCTTTGTTGGACATTTGGCAAAATTCCTACAAAGATGAAGGTACAACTTCAGTTCTAGGAGATTTTAATACCGTATGAAGAAAACAATGATTTCTTATCAGGAAATGGAGTCCTTACCAAAGTGGCTCTAAATACAGTAAGCTGACATAAAAAAAAAGATACAAGTATAAAAAGCAGTATATGCGCATGGAGCACTCACTCAGATACACACCACACACACACACACACACACGCACAAAATACAAAACAAACAAAAAACCCAGCCATCTGAAGGGCCGATGTGTGGCACAGTGGTTAAGCTGTAGATTGGGAGACTTGCATCACCTATCAGAATGCTTGTATTCAAGTTCTGGCTCTGGTTCCTGACTCCAGATTCATGCTAATGCACACCCTGGGAGGCAGAAGGTGTTGGCTCAAGGAATTAAATCCTGCCACTCATGTGGGAAACATGAACTGAATTCCTGACTCCTGACTTCAGCCCTGGCCCAGCCCCAGGCATTACGGGCATTTAGTGAGTGAACTAGTGAGTGGGAGATCTACTGGTCTCTTTCCTTCTACCTCTCAGATAAATACAATTCTAAAAAAGGGAAAATAGCCAGGTGAAACCACTAAATTTAGACACAAACAGCCCTATACTCTCCAGGACCTCAAAGGGATAAGGCACAAGAAATACTTGCAATAAAAACAATTCACTGCTTACCCTAAATTCAAATCTAACAAAGTACCTGTATTTCCTCTCAGAACCCTGCCTCCATCCCAAGTAACTCTCACATGTTGGACACCATGGCTCACACTTATCTCCTCTGTGGTCAAGAAAGGGGACTTAACAGGTGGGAATTTCCCAAATATGGGACTTGTCAACAGTCACTAGGAAAGCGCGCGGAAAACGAAAGGAAAATAGAATTCCATATTCCTAAATGTGAATCAATCTCCAGATAATGGAACCCAGAAATCCACATTTTTTAAATCTCCTGCAGTGGTTCTGATGGGGGACCAGTATTTGCAACCTACCCCTAAAGGATGTATATACATCATTGGGAGTTTTTCGTCTCATGGAGAAAGGAATCATGGATTTTACCTGATTTTCAAAGAATGCATCCTCAAGAAGGGTTACCATCTTAAGGACTGATAGTAAAGTTACGGTAGCCATTCTACATTGTTCTACTTCAACTATAAGAATTATCTGAAGCTGCTTCCCATAGCTCTATTTCCTATGCTTTGTTGAGAACTTCAAGGCAAATAAGAATATAAAACACTCTTGAGCTTTATGATTTTAATTAGTTTATGACCAAGCAAACACTATTGTATGTCTGTGTTATGGCTAAATTAATATGAGTATAATTAAGGGTGATAATTTGTGTTCATAAGTTTTTTCTTAAGAAATTTTCCTTTATAATTATCATTTAGAACAGTAATTAAAAACAGAGTCCATAGCACTTAATATGAAACTAGGCTATTTGCAAATTCAACATCAAGTCTTCTTTAAATGTGTTTTTGCCATTTATTTAAAACATTAAGATCCATGGATCCAAAGTAGGCATTATCATTAACTGAAAAAGAAAAGGTAACATAAACTATTTTTTATCTTGTATTTTCAATTTCTTTCTCTCTTCTCAATTACCTCAATTCACAAAACACCTCTGAATTTTGTCTTATCTTTAAAAAAAAGTATTCTTTTTTAAATTTTTTTTTTGGTCAGGCAGAGTGGACAGTGAGAGAGAGACAGAGAGAAAGGTCTTCCTTTGCCATTGGTTTACCCTCCAAATGGCCGCCGCGGCCGGCGCGCTGGGGCCGGCGCACCGCGCTGATCCAATGGCAGGAGCCAGGTACTTATCCTGGTCTCCTTAAAAGAGAAATAGTAAGAGGCCGGCACTGCGGATCACTAGGCTAATTCTCTGCCTGCGGCGCCGGTACCCGTGGTTCCAGTCCCGGTTGGGGCGCCAAGTGCTTGGGCCGTGCACAAACATGGTAGACAAGGAGGAAGTACCTGGCTCCTGGCTTCGGATCGGCACAGTGTGCCAGCCATAGTGGCCATTTGGGGGGGTGAACCAACGGAAAGGAAGACCTTTCTCTCTCTCTCTCACTGTCCACTCTGCCTGTCACTGACAGCAGGAGCTGAGCTGATCCAGGAGCCAGGAGCTTCTTCCAGGTCTCCCATGCAGGTGCAGGGGCCCAAGGACTTGGGTCATCTTTCACTGCTTTCTCAAGCCATCACCAGGGACCTGGATCAGAAGTGGAGCAGATGGGACTTCAACCAGAGCCTATGTGGGATGCCGAACTGGAAGCAGCAGCTTTACCGGCTATGCCACACAGCATTGGCCCTGTAAAACCTGTCTTTTCTGTTTCACTAATTTTTTTTCAAGAATAATTTGTATTACTGTCTCTCTTGTTTGTTTCTGATTTTGCTCTGTTAATGTACAATCTGAGAGGCAGCAGGTGATGGCTCAAGTACGTGGGTGGAGTTCTTGGCTCCTGGTTTCTGCCTGGACTAGTCTTAGCTGCTGCAGGTATTTGTGGTGTGAACTAGAGGATGAAGTGCTCTCGTTCACTCGCTCTCTCTCTCTCCCAAACTCACCCACTCTCTATTTCACATAAATATAAACAAACATTTAAAAACAATAAATTGGGGCCGGCGCTATGACGCAGCAGGTTAAAGCCCTGGCCTGAAGCCCCGGCATCCCATATGGGCGCCGGTTCGAGTCCTGGCTGCTCCTCTTATGAGCTAGCGCTCCGCTTTGGCCAGGGAAAGCAGTAGAAGATGGCCCAAGTCCTTGGGCTCCTGCACCCTCATGGGAGACCTGGAAGAAGCTCCTGGCTCCTGGCTTCGGATCGGCGCAGCTCCGGCTGTTGCGGCCATCTGGGGAGTGAACCAGTGGATGGAAGACCTCTCTCTCTGTCTCTACCTCTCTCTGTAACTCCGATTTCAAATAAATAAATCTTAAAAAAAATAAAATAAAAATAATGAATCATTTGGCAAGCTTTATTTTTACAAAAAGGAGACACTTCAGGTCTCATCCAACAGTGGTATCTGTATATCCATGTCTGCTCATCACCTCTCCAGCTGAATCTACAGTCAGAGCTGCAAACCAGTGGACCTTACATGTGCTAAGCACTCTGCTGGAATTACAAAACATGCCAAAGAGCTTGGCCCTGAAGAACACAGGAAGTAAGAACAGCTCCATATATTAAAATTGGGAAGTGGCCTAGCAAAGGCTAGTCAGGATCCAAAACAAAAGGAAGGGATGTCACTGTGTCTGGTTATTGAAGGATTAGTTTACAACACAGACAAGATTGAAAGGCCATTTCTGGAAGAGAAAAAACATATCCGTACTATTTAGACCTTAGTAATAGGGCTTTTCTCTCTCTACTCCTTGCCCAAAAACTTACTAAAATTGCTCCTTTAAAGACTACTAGGAATCCCTAGACCACCATTTAAATAGCTGGCTTGATCTGTAGTTTCCCCATCTGTAGAATGGGACAATAAAAAGGTCATTCTGAAAATTGAGAGAAGGCATGTTAAAGTGTATGGCATGCAGCAGATTTGTTTCTTGTTCCTTTCTCTTAAATTTAAAGGCTTTCTTCAACCTCATAGTCCTCCTTAATCTCTGGTGCAGTGTGCACTGCTCCTTCTCACAATTCTCTTTACACTCTGATACACAGGCACCCACTGTGCTGGGTATACAACACTTTTGACTCCAAAAGTTATTCCACACCTTTCTGTTTCTTTCCTCTTCTTTCTCCTTCAAATCAAAGTACAAACTGAGCATCCGTAATCTGAAATGCTCCATGTTTGGCTCAGGGATGATCAACTGGTAAAGCCTATGCAAATACTCCAGAATCTGAAAACTCTGAAACTTCTGGTCCCTAGCATTTTGGATTAGGGCTGCTCAACCAGTATGTTCAAAAGTATATGCTCTCTGCCCTTTCCCCTTTACTCCGTCCAAACCTTTTCTCCTCAAAGACTTATCCCATCTCACAGCTGGAATCCCAAAGGGAAGACTTCCCAATCTCTGATTCTCTGAGTCCGACCTCTTTTCCAAACTCCATTTCTCTGTTTATCATCTGATAGGCATTTTCATGCAGACACCCTACCAGCAGTTCATACTAAAATAACCAAAACTAAGTTCACCATTTTTTCCTCCCAGCAACATATCCTCTAGCTGTTAGTGGTAGTACTACTTCCCAAATTTTAACATTCAGTAATTTGATTGATGCCTTTCCCCTACACTCATTTACCCAGTTCAGTTGATTCCAACTCTAAAACACTATCAATATTTTCCCCTCCATTTTTTGTAAGACTACTTTCAGTCATGTCCCCAAATCTACTTGACCTACTTTCCCAACTGTGCCAGCTAACTTCAACTTGTCTAGACCCCAGGTTCTCAACTAGGGGAGGTTTTGTTCCCCAGGAGACATTTTTGATGGTCACGACTGGATGGTGCTACTGGTTATCAGGTTGGCCAACGATGTTGCTCAACACTCTACCATGAACAGGATGTCCCTCACCCAACAAAGAATTATCTGGCCCAGCCGGCGCCGTAGCTCAATAGGCTAATCCTCCACCTTGCGGCGCCGGCACACCGGGTTCTAGTCCCGGTCGGGGTGCCGGATTCTGTCCCGGTTGCCCCTCTTCCAGGCCAGCTCTCTGCTATGGCCAGGGAGTGCAGTGGAGGATGGCCCAGGTGCTTGGGCCCTGCACCCCATGGGAGACCAGGAAAAGCACCTGGCTCCTGGCTCCTGCCATCGGATCAGCACGGTGCGCCGGCTGCAGCGGCGGCCATTGGAGGGTGAACCAACGGCAAAAGGAAGACCTTTCTCTCTCTGTCTCTCTCTCTCACTGTCCACTCTGCCTGTCAAAAAAAAAAAAAAAAAAAAAAAAAGAATTATCTGGCCCAATATGTCCATAATGCTTAGGCTGAACCACCCTATATGTGACCTATTCAAAAGCACATTCACCTTTCAATCTCTTCCTTCCAAAATACATGAGATATTCATTTATTTAGCTGACTTCCCTTTACACTTAACTGATACTCCCTGCCACTGCCACCTTCTTGATATTTTTTTTTCCTATGTTGTAGTCTCAGGTATGAGCCACACTGTAACTCACATCTATCATGCCCTAGAAAAAAGTAATTGTTCCTTCTGAATTTCCACCCATTCACTACTCACTTAGCTATTGTAGAGTGCATGTTATATATGTCCACCTTTGAATCTGTGGTCTTGTACTTCCTGTACAACACAGGTGATCAGAACACCATCATTCAGTGAATATAAAACTTAAACTATGGTGTCATTACAACTATTCAGATTCCTAACTCTCTCTTCCCTGACCCCTCTAAAACTGTATTTATACATATAACTTGCTTTGCATGGTTGAAATCTGAGACATGAAGTGAGTTTAAGGCGTGGGGTAGGGGGTTGGGAGGGCTTTAAAAGCTCTGTGCTATTCATTCCATTTCCTTCCCACTGCTGCAGTGCCTGGGGGAAAAGTTTAGATCAAAATCTTCCAGCAGCCCGGAACTCTTAAGGAACTCTTAAGTGACTTCACCACACAGGGCCCTTCCACTGACCCACACTAGACATACACTGAATGAGCAGAGATGAGGTACAAAGCCTCCACCCTCACTCTTTCAGGCTGATTTTAGGTTGTTGTTACTGCAATTATATCCTTGCCTCTCCCAGTTAGCAACTAATGTAAAATTCATAATTATATGTACCACTATAAAAGGAAAACACAATTGACTGGCCTGATTTCAGAGATCTTAAAAAATGAAAAAATATGACTACTGGGATCAATGAAATGCAGAATACAGGCTGGGCATCCCTAATTCAAGATTTTGAAATAGAAAATGTTCCAAAATCTGACACTTTTGAGGGTTGATGTGATGCCACCAGTGGAAAATTCCACATATAACCTCACATGATAGGTCACAGTTTGGCACAGTAGTTAAGATGCTGCTTGGTACTCCTACACGAATTAAGGGAGTGCCTGGGTTTAAGTCCTGGCTCTGGTCCAGAGTCTAGTTCCTGGAAACGTATACCTTAGGAGGTAGCAGTGACAGTTCAAGTAGTGGGTCCCTACACCATGTGGGAGACCTGGAATGAATTCCTGGCTCCTACATGGAGCCTGTCCCAGCAACGGGTATTGCTAGCAGCTGGGAAGTGAACTGATCAATGGGAGACGGATGTCTTTCAAAAAAACACAACAATATCAAAACACTCCACAGAAACACAATAAAACTACTGTATAAAAAATTACCTTCAGGCAATGTATATGAGATACATATGAAAAATAAGTTAATTTCATATTTAAACTTGGGAACTCATTATGTATATAAAAATATTCCAAAATTAAAAAAAATATATAAAACATTCTGGTCCCAAATATTTCAGATAAGGGATATTCAATCTACTTGTATATACAATTTCTTTCTTTCTTTTTCTTTTTTTTTTTTTTTGACAGGCAGAGTGGACAGTGAAAGACAGACAGAGAGAAAGGTCTTCCTTTTGCCATTGGTTCACCCCCCAATGGCCGCTGCGGCCGGTGCACTGCGCTGATCCGATGGCAGGAGCCAGGTGCTTCTCCTGGTCTCCCATGGGGTGTAGGGCCCAAGCACTTGGGCCATCCTCCACTGCACTCCCGGGCCACAGCAGAGAGCTGGCCTGGAACAGGGGCAACTGGGACAGAATCCAGCGCCCCGACCGGGACTAGAACCTGGGGTGCCAGCACTGCAAGTGGAGGATTAGCCTAGTGAGCCGCAGCGCCAGCCTGTATATACAATTTCAAAAAGATTTTGTTTTTTTTAAAAATAAACATTTCTTTTTTTTTTTTTTTTTTTTTTGACAGGCAGAGTTAGACAGTGAGAGAGAGAGAGAGACAGAGAAAGGTCTTCCTTTGCCATTGGTTCACCCCCCAGTGGCCGCTGTGGTCGGCGCACTGCACTGATCCGATGGCAGGAGCCAGGTACTTATCCTGGTCACCCATGGGGTGCAGGGCCCAAGCACTTGGGCCATCCTCCACTGCACTCCTGGGTCACAGCAGAGAGCTGGCCTGGAAGAGGAGTAACCAGGATAGAATCCGGCGCCCGACCAGGACTAGAACCCCATGTGCTGGTGCCGTAGGCGGAAGATTAGCCTATTGAGTCGCAGCGCCAGCCAACTTATTTCTTATTTGCATTTTTCCACTAAACTTTTGAAGGGTCCTCTTATTTGGTAAGCAAAGAACATGGAGGTAGGGGCCAGCTCTGTGTCACAGCGGGTTAAAGCCCTGACCTGAAGCGCCGGCATCCCATATGGGCGTCAGTTCTGGTCCTGGCTGCTTCTCTTCTAATCCAGCTCTCTGCTATGGCCTGGGGAAGCAGTACAAGATGGCCCAAGTGCTTGGGCCCCTGCACCTACATGGGAGACCCAGAAGAAGCTCCTGACTCCTGGCTTCGCATCGGTGCAGCTCCAGCTGTTGTGGCCACCTAGGGAGTGAACCAGCAGATGGGAAGACCCCTCTCTCTCTGTCTCTGACTCTCTCTGTAACTCTTTCAAATAAATCTTAAAAAAACAACAACAAAAAAAACAAAACAAACAAAAAAAAAGAACATGGAGGTAGACAGTTTCCAAGAGTTATTTTCATTAGAAACACAGAAAACTACAACATACAAGAAAAGTTCTATAGTGGAACATGGAAATAAATGTCATAAAAACAAAAATGTAAAGACTAAATATCTTACTTTTGAAATAAAAATTGTGATGGAAATTCTATATCAAATGATATTTCATAAATAAAAAGTGCAATTTGATTTTCTTAAATAAAGTTAATGAATGTTTTTTGACTACAGCTATGAGTGTTTTTATGTTACCTGTTACAGAAGTGATCTTGAGAAGACAAAAACTCTATTTTCTTGACATGTACAAATCACAGTAACTGCTAATGCGGATGACTGATTAGGTTTTTAGGTCATGGCACAAATCATAGGTCAACTTTTGCCTTCATATTTTTCAACCTTAAAAATTATTTTTTACTCTTTGCACTGTATCATTTTATATGTTCTTACACTGAAAATCAATATTCTATCTATTAAACTACCCTCTTTTTAAAATGGAAAATGGCTCCCAAATGCATTGAAAACACACTACAGATTTGCTTCAATGTGTAAAGTCTGAAAAACTCCACTTATGTTTCAGCTTCTATCAGGTTTCTGTAGGAGGAATTTTTACTTTTCATTGGTGCAATAACATAATTAACCTAGAGAAATAAAATTAGGAATATTTTTCAAATCAATAACTTACACATTAACTTTCTAGTTAATAAGAACACTACTTTTATATTAATTATGATGATATATAGTGGCAGCTTATGTTTACTACACACAAAAATTTATGAAACCAGGTATGCTTCTATATTGAGGAAAACATATATAAACTGCTTGTAAAGAACATTTCACATTTGAACCCTACTTAATATCACCACCCTTACCTCAACTAGGAATTTCCTTAGATTATCCGAATGTTTAAAATCTATAGCACTATTTAGATAAATGAAAAATTTAGACACACTAGACTTTCCCTCAAAACCTGCCATTACATACTACTTTACTTTTCATAAAGCTTATGTTCTCTTTTAATTCTCTGAGCTCATATCATGCTGATTCCCTCATTGAACTATTCTACTCATCACATGCAGAGAGTAATGACAGATGCTACAAAAAACATCATTTCTATACTTCGAAATTCCAACAGAAAAGGGAAAAAAGGTAAACAAATTATTATGCATAACTATAAAGTAAAAACTTTATACTAAGGTTGTGTTATAGAGCTCAGAAGAGATTAAACTAACCATGTGATCTGAGTAAAATTTTCCTCTTTCAAAAAAGTGACCTGACGTGGGAGTAGTATCAACACTATAAGTGGATGGGAAGTTGTAAGCTGAGAAAAATCAACATTCACTTTGTGCTTGCTTCATGCCAGGCACCACATATACTTAAGAGCATCTTCACTGAGAAGGTACTTCCTGTTACATCCTCACCTTTCAGGGAAAACTGAGGTTGAGAGATGAAATAATTTACCTAAAGGTACTGCACAGGTATCTCTACACTCAAAGCAGGATTAAATGACAGTATGGAAATATCACAAATATTTAGATTAGACTGGAATACAAGACCTAGAACACCATTTCAAGAGTTGGGCTTCTTTGCCAAGGCAATGGGAGATTCAGGCACCAAGATGTTAGAGCGCTCAGATGCTGCAAACTGAAGGGATCAGTGTCAAGACTTTGCTAATCAAAGTCCAACTGTGGCAAATGCAACTGCTGCAGGGAAAGAATGGACAAGAGACACTTATTCTAATCCTACCTCTCCTCCCTTGACTTTTTTTTTTTAAAGATTTATTTATTTATTCAAGAGGCAGAGCTACATAGAGAGAGAGGGAGAGACAGAGAAAGGTCTCCTTCCATACACTGATTCACTTCCCAAGTGGCAACAATGACCAGATCTTGGCCGAACCAAAGCCAGGAGCTTCTTCTGAGTTTCCCAAGTGGGTGCAGGGGCCCAAGTACGTGGGCCATCTTCCACTGCCTTCCCAGGCCATAAGCAGAGAGCTGGACTGGAAGAGGAACAGCAGGGACACAAACCAGCACCCAAATGGGAAGCTGGCGCCACAGGTAGAGGTTTCACCTACTACGCCACAGCAATGGCCCTGATTTTCTTTTTTAACTGTTATCACAGAATAGCCAAAATCAATTTGTATTCTGTTTGTTTGGTGACATTTTGTTACCAAACAATAGTTAATTTAATAATCTGGTCAACTGAGAGGCAATTAACCAAATATTAATATAAATAACTTTTCAAGTGAGAAATAAAGTATTTGTAAAAGGCACATTTTGATGATAAAGTGACAAAATTTAGAAACGAATTTTAAGGAATGGGGAAAAAGGAAAATAAAATGTTAAAGGTGAAGTTAAAACTTGATGACAGGAATAATGAAATAAAGAGAAAAATGAGTAGTTTATGTGGGCAAAGAAGGGGGTTTATAATTTACTTTTAGACAGGCTCCACTTGAACACATCTAATTAATGCCTGTAAACACGACCAGCAGGTAAAAATGTGTGATCAGTACTCAGGAGAGAAGTTTCTGCTAGAGCCATGTACTTGAGACACATCTACAAAGACATAAAAGCTAATGTTATGGGAATAACTATCCAAATTGCTGGGGGAAGATAGGAGGGGTTACAGAAAGAAAAAAGAAAAGATCCTCTTCTATCAATAACTATTTTCCTTCAGGAAGATTTTCTTATCTAGAGAGGCTTGGGAAGGCAATGGTTCTTTTCATTTAAGCCTTGGATCACAATTTCAAATTCACAAAAATGCTTAACTGTGCAATATAATTGACCCAGGAACAGAAAATGTAAACTGGTTTTGGCCCAGAGTTTCTCCATGTAAGAAGTCTGTGGGACACATCACATCAAATTAATAGCTTTAAAGAACTTTACTTGGGGCTGGTGCTATGGAATAGTAGGTTAAACCTCCGCTTGCAGCACTGGCACCCCATATGGGCGCCAGTTCAAGTCCACGCTGCTCCACTTCCAATCCAGCTCCTTGCTGATGGGTCTGGAAATGCAGTAGAAGATGACCCAAGTGCTTGGGCCCCTGCACCCAAGTGGGAGACCCAGAAGAAGCTCCTGGCCTCACAAAGGTCTACCTCTGACCATTGCAGCCATCTGGGGAGTGAACCAGTGGTTGAAAGACCCCTCTCTGTAACTTTGCCTCTCAAATAAATAAAGTCTTAAAGCAAAAAAAAAAAAAAAAAAAAAAAAGGAACTTCAATGTGCTTCTTCAGCTAAATATTATTAACCTGATGGCCAAGAGAAAAGGTCATTAAGTTTTGTTGTTGTTGTTGTTGTTTAAGATTTATTTATTTATTTGAAAGGCAGAGTTACAGAGCGGCAGAGGCACAATGAGAGAGATCTTTCATCCACTGGTTCATCCCCTAAATGGCTGCAACTGGAGCTGGGCCTATCCGAAGCCAGGAGCCAGGAGCTTCTTCCAGGTGTCCCATGCAGGTGCAGGGGCTCAAGCACTTGGGCCATCTTCTACTGCATTTCCAGGCCATGGCAGAGAGCTGGATTGGAAGTGGAACAGCCAGGACTCGAACTGGTGCCTGTATGGGATGCCAGAACTGCAGGCTTTACCCGATACAACACAGGGCTGACCCCAGGGTCATTAAGTTTCACTAGTGGTATCCTAAAAAGTAACTGTACATGATTATTAAAAGCAAAGCTCTTATTCTAGATCAGTTTCTAAGATGCTTCCTACTATAAGGCATATATGAAATTATACCAGTAATAAAAATATTTAAATGTGCTAAATAATAAAAAAACAAACCAAAAAACATATTAGAAGTCATCACTATTTAATCTTTGGTATCTACAAATTTTACTTTAAAAGAACCATTGTTTCTCCTTTTTAAAAAATTGTCAACAAATTAAAAACAGAGACAAACCCAGAAAAGGATCGCGTAACCAATTTTGTTTAAAAGAACATGGTATCACAAGAGCATGGAATTTGAACTCTGACAAACTTGGATCCAACTACCATCTTTGCCACTTTCTACCTAGTTATCCTTGGAAGAATTACTTAAAGCTCTTAAAACCTCTCTTTACTCATCTGTGAAATGGTAATAATAAAACTACCCACCTAGGCCAGCGCTGCGGCTCACTAGGCTAATCCTCCGCCTTGCGGCACCGGCACACCGGGTTCTAGTCCCGGTCGGGGCGCCGGATTCTGTCCCGGTTGCCCCTCTTCCAGGCCAGCTCTCTGCTGTGGCCAGGGAGTGCAGTGGAGGATGGCCCAAGTGCTTGGGCCCTGCACCCCATGGGAGACCAGGAAAAGCACCTGGCTCCTGGCTCCTGCCATCGGATCAGTACGGTGCGCCGGCTGCAGCGCGCCGGCCGTGGTGGCCATTGGAGGGTGAACCAACGGCAAAGGAAGACCTTTCTCTCTCTCTCTCTCTCTCATTGTCCGCTCTGCCTGTCAAAAAACAAAAAAAACAAAAAAAAAACTACCCACCTCAAGTTCATAACAAATTTAAGAATGTATTTGTCTATATACAAAGGGTTTTACACAAATCTTAACAGCTCCCTTCCCTTAGATCTGCCTTTCAGAATGAAAATTTCAAAGCTTAAGAGTACAAAAAGGTTGTTTTCGAAGCTTACAAATAAAGGAGCAGAAAGAGTAACATGATTTAAATTTAAGTTTAAAAATATCACAATTTCTCATCCCTTACCAACATCCTTCTCCCCAAAGATTGAAAAAAGCATTTTCATAATTCGAGTATTAAAATTCCACTGACTGAGCTGTTTTTTCCTTAAATTAGCATATACAGGGATGAAATCTGTATGTAAAATATCTACAGAATATTTTCATAAAAGTCTGAATAAAAACAGAAACACCAAAATCCAAGCTGGAATTTTCACTCACTCATCCAATATTATGCTGGGCAAGCTGGATGGCCAGCTTCTGCCCCTTCTGGAACTTGGTGCTCCCAGAGTGCCAGATAATAAGGGATCTTGGCATCTCATTTTGCTATTCCGGACCTTTGCAACACATGGCAGGTCTGTATTAACTCCCACACTGAGTACTCTCTCCCCAACTACATTTTTAGCCACTTGAACTACTAACAACCACTTCAGAATGATTGAGTAAAGGCACAACAATCTCTTCGAGAAACCGCACTACTGAACCGTGTATGCATGTGTTTGCTCATGTCCACTTTGAGTTGCCACCTCCGGCCTGTTTACCAATACCACACATATGAACAGTGCCCAGTAACTTTTGCCGGATCTCCGACAGGGGCCTGTCCATTATGGAGAATCTTGTTGCTCTCCCCTCCTCTTTTTTTTTTTTCTGTTGTTGTTTCTTTATTACCACTTCATAGACAGAAAACACTTTTAAAACTGAAGACAGAGCTGCCTTCTGCACACTCAGCTGGGGAAAGAGAATCTTAGATTTTGATGCAAGAACACAAGAAATAAAAGTATCCTTAGACTGATATTAGGGTTTGTGAAACATCGTAATGTAACTTGCCTGTGTTTCCTACAAAACCTTACTATTTTGAGAACATAGGCACGCAGCATGGTTACAGACGGGCATTTCCAAAACGGTCACACTATCTTATTCACGTCGTGTTAGATACTTTTAAGTCTGAGAAACATCAAGGTCCTCTCCAGGAAATAGTCAAAAATTATTAGGGTTCCTCCCCACCCCGCCCATCCCCGAGAACCAGGCCTTCCCCTGCAGCCAAAGGGAACGGGCGAATAAGAGAGAATTAGTTCTAGAATCGGTTTTCTTATTTCACACGTCTGAGGACTTAAGTCTCTCATCTGGTTCCATTGCTGTCACAGCATCGAACACACGGTTAAAAGGAGTTGCACCGCCTAGCTTCGGAAGAAGTCCCAGCAGGAAGAAACGGGGTGGCACCAGGTCGCCCCCCGCCTCCGGAGGCTGCTGCCCACCGGGGCAGAAAAGAACTACGGGAAGGGGTCTTTTTGTGAGCAACTCGGATCCCTCTCAAGGAACACGGAGCTGCACGGCTTCCAGCGAAAGCGAAGCAAAGAAAAAGCAAGAAACCTCCGTAGGCAAAAGGGAAGCCGGAGAGGAGGAGGAGGAGGAGGAGGAGGAGGAGGAAAGGCAGCCTTCTGGCGATGGGGCGGGGGAAGTGGAAGGCCCAAGTGCTTCCTAAGCGATTTTCCCCCTTCCCCCTCACCCCCGGCGACGCTCCAGGCCAGGCCGCCGGGCTGGGCACTGCCCTTGGGCCTCTCCCAGGCCGGAACACAGACCCCCTCTGCAGTCCCCGGTGCTCCGCGCAGCGGCCCCGCGGCCGGCGCCGAGGCAGAGGGTCCCGCGCAGCCGCCGCCCTCCGCTCGCGCCCCCCGCCCCCGCCCCCGCCCTCCGCGCCGGGCCCGCAGCCGCCGCCCGGCGCCCGCTTCCTATTTTCGGAGCACACACCCTACAAGGAGCGGCGCGAGCAGGCCCGTCAGAGACGGGCGCCCGCGCGGGGGCCTCGACTGACTGACAGGGGCAGGCACTAGGGCACAGCGAGGCGGGGGAGGAAGGGCAGCCGAGGGCACAGCCCGTCGGCCAAAGCCCGTCGCCACCGTCCAGACTCGGCGGTGACACGCCGAAGCTCTCCCGGCTCCGCACCGACCCTCGCCGCCGCCGCCCCCGCGGCTCTTACCTTCTCCTCATCAGACAACTGCTCCTCCAGATCCGCCATCTTCCTTCTGGCGACAGACCGTGGCGGCGGCGGCAGCGGCCACCTGACTTCCCCCTTTCGGTGCGGTCCTCCGTGTCGCGCGCCCCCGCCAAGGGAGGGGCCCGCCGCCCAGACCGCCGCGCACGCGCCTTGGGAGCCCCGCCTCCCTCAACCCGGCCCTGGGGGCCCGGAGTGCGGCTGTGCGCAGGCGCGGGCGCCTCGGAAGCCGGGAGAGGGAAGCGTTTCCGACTGCCGCCTGCCGCTTGCTGCCTGCCGCAGGCTTGTCAGCCTCCGGAGAACGAACGGGGATTTCTCCCCACCAGTGACCATATGGGCCCCGTCTGCGACGAGTACATTCTGAGCTCTTGATTCGTTCCCATCGAGTCCTGAACTCTGCCAGCTCCAATGTGAAAAAGCGTACAAATAGGATCCTTAGATAAATACTCGGCTTTAATTAAAACAGGCACACACAATCCCAGTCCGTAATTGTGAGATTGTGCTAGGTAAATTCGTTTACTCGTTCAACGTTTATTGGTCTTTTATTGTGCACCGGGCATCGTGTTAGTCTCGGGATTTTCAATGTTGCGCAAAAAGGCAGAAATCTCACTTTTTTAAAGGTTTTATTTATTTGAGAGGTAGTTACAGAGATCTTCCATCTGCTGGTTCACTCCCCAAATGGCCACAACTGCCAGATCTGGGTCTATCTGAAGCCAGGAGCCAGGAGATTCTTCCAGATCTCCCACGCAGGTGCAGGGACCCCAGGACTTGGGCTGTCTTCCACTGCTTTCCCAGGCCATTAGTACGGAGCCGGATCGAGAAAGGAGCAGCCAGGACAGAAACTGGAGCCCAAATGATTTGCCAGTCTGGCAGGCAGAGGCTTAGCCTACTATACCAGTGCTGGCCCCAAAACCTCTCTTTTCAAATAACTCACTTCCTCTATTCTTCAGACACACACTGAGCAGTTGGGGGAGGCGCTGCACTTTTGCCAGGGAATGGATCCTACCATCCTTAATAGGGTGGCCAGATTAAATACAGGACAACTAGCAAAATACGAATTACAAATAAACAATGGCTTTTTAAAAGAAAGTGTCCAATGAAGCATTTGAGATACACTGAAAAGTTACCCGTTTCTAATTTTACTGGATGTTCTTTACTTTCATATGTGAAATTTGGCAACCCTTCTGAGACTTCAAGATTTTATTTATTTATTTTTTGAATGTCAAAGTTAGAGGGAGAGAGATCTTCCATCCTTGGTTCACTCTCCCAAGTGGCTGTAACTGCCGGTGCTGAGCCAGGCCGAAGCCAGGAGCTTCAGCTGGGTCTCCCACATAGGCAACAGGGGCCTGAGCACTTGGACCATCTTTTGCTGCTCTTCCCAGGCCATTAACAGGGCCCTGGATGGGAAGCAGAGCAGCAGGACCGGAACTGGCACCCATATGTGATGGTGGTGTCGCAGGCAGTGACTTTACCTGCTATGCCACAACTCCAGTTTCTGAAGCTTCAAGTTTACAAGAGAGTAAAGATACAGTTGATGTGCCATCAGCTGGGGATTTTGTTAAATTTGCTGGGGCATTGCTGAACTAAGTGCCAGCTCCTGCTCTAGCTCTCTGGTATGGCCTGGGAAAGCAGTTGAAGATAGCCCAAGTGCTTGGGCTCTGCATCAGCATGGGAGATCCAGAAGATGCTCCTGGCTTCTGGCTTCAAATCGCCTCAGCTCCAGCTGTTGCGGCCATGTGGGGAGTGAACCAGCAGATGGAAGACCTTTCTCTCTGTCTCTCCCTCTCTCTGTAACTCTACTTCTTAAATAAATAAAATATTTAAAAAATAAATTATGAAAACGGAAAATTTGAGAGTATCATTGATTCAATAGTCCGGGATGGGGCTGTAGAATCTGCAGGTCTAACAAGCTCCCAGGTGATGCCAATGCTCCTGCTTTGGAGGCCATACTTTAAGTAGCAAGGCATTAGTTTAGGTTGGAGTTAAAACTTCATTCAGTAGAAAAAGAGAAGCTGTTGAAAACTTTCCCACAGTGACATGATATGCTCAGAAATAATGCCCAGCAAGATGAATCTGACAGATGCACGTGATATCTAAGGGTTCTGTAAAGAGCTTAAGTAACTATTCAGATACAAGACATTATGATTATTTTAAAGATTATATATTTCAGAGTCAGAGTTACAGAAGAACAGGGGGAGAAAGAGAGAGAGAGAGAGAGAGAGAGAGAGAGAGAGAGAGAGAGAGAGAGCTAGCTATCTTCCATCTGCTGGTTCACTTCTCAGATGGCTGCAATGACCAGGGCTGAGCTAGGCTAAAGCCAGGAGCCAGGAACTTCTTTCAGGTCTCCTGCTTGGGTGGCAGGGGCTCAAACACTTGGACCATCTTCTCCTTCTTTTACCAGGCCATTAGCAGGAAGCTGGATTGGAAGAGGAGTAGCCAGCACACAAACAAATGCCCTGGCAGGATGCCAGCATTGCAAGTGGCAGCTTCAGTGGCTATGCCACTGTGCTGGCCCCACAAGACATTAAGGAATTTACTGAATGTTCATTTAAGGAGAGTTCAGGAAGTGGAAGCTTGCTAACATGCAGGAAAAAGCAGGTGTCCTATCGAAGGCAAGACATTAGGGAGAAGACACAAAAGAGAATAAACCATTTGGTTTGGCCAAGGATCTCACTGGATATAATCAACAGCATGTTTACAAGCCATTGCTTCACTGCTTTTTCATTGCAACCTCATGGAATAAGGTGCTTATCCCTAATATTATACTCATTTCACTGAAGGAAAAAAACTGAGGCTAAACACTTTGTTCAAGGTTGCTCAGTTTCTAAGTGACCTAGCTGGGATTGGAACCTAGGCGTTTTATTCTATTTCTCATGTTCCATCTACTCTAAAATTTTTCTTTCTCCCTGTCTAAAGTCCAGGTGCACTCCAGTAAGTGAACTTAATGAAAGTGATAGTTCTCATGTTCCACCAGTTCCCATTTACCACCACCTGCTATCAGAAGTGCTTCTGGGTTTGGGTGTTTTCTCCCCCTCTGGTTCAATTAGCAACAGCTAGTATCACACTGTGGAATTAGTAAACAGTGAGTCCTCAGTAAATGTTGCTGGATTAACTGGCTGCTCTCTTCCTGTAGAAACTTCACTCAAATCTGATAATGCTTTGCAATAATTTAACTCAAAGTATGTTTATAATTGTAACCTTGGTGATACTTTACATGTGGTTTCCACAGTGATACAACCAGCAGTTATGTGTAATTTCTGGTAATCCTTTCAGTAATCTCCCAATACTTGCTTCCTGATACAATGAAAAGGACTAACAGAATTATGAAACATGTAACCTATGAATTCTGCAAGACTTCAAGCCATCACACAAATAGATACAAGTAGAAAATAATCATAATATGACTGCAAGGAGAAATGCACTGGAATTCTTGTTGTAAATTGAAACTTTTGAGATTGACAGAACCCTGATATGAAAGGGTTTACAGAGCTGTCATAGATGCTGGTCAGAAAAAGACCAGGTCCCGGGACAAGTTCTGCAACTACGAGCAGCAAAGCTGGATGTGGGAACCAAGCATAATTTTATAACAAAACTTTGGAGAAGGAAAGCAGAAATTGTTTACATTGAACCTACATTGGCTACAGATAAAAGAGGTAGGATAGCACAGAGCAGCGACAATTTTCAGATAGGAGGGAAGTTCATAAGGAGAAACATTCAAAGCATTTATTGCTTCTAGGCTGGTTGAGGTTTATAGTCCGGAAAGTTCATTCATCAACCACAGGTAGTGATGCCTGGTGGTCAGTAGGCTAGAGTATGAGTTTAGGTTTCGTCATGTATTCAAGAGTATGGGAAACTTAAAAAAATTATTTATTTATTTGAAAGGCAGAGTTACATAATGAGAGGAAGAAACAGAGAAAGAGAGGGATCCTCCATCAGCTGGTTCACTTCCCAGATGGGTCAGGCCAAAGCCAAGAGTCAGGAGCTTCTTTTAGATATCCCATGTGGGTGCAGGGGCCCAAGGACTTGGGCCATCCTTTGCTGATTTCCCAGATGCATTAGCAGGAAGTTGGACCAGAAGTGAAGCAGTCAGATCTAGAACTGGCACCCATATGCAATGCTGGCATCACAGGCAGCAGCTTTACCCGCTATGCCACATGCTGACCCCTATGCAACACTCTTGTTGGTTTGGCCCATAGCTGTTAGCTGATCAACTTCCCTTGGCTCTTCCCTTCCTCCACCCTCCAACTCTTATAATTAAATTTTTAACATTTCATAAATTTTATTTTATCACTTGATAATCAGTTATTTTCTAATGAAAAGAAAATAAAAATATTTATCCCACATACAATTGTTAGAATTCTACTCTTATTTTTAAAAAAAGTATTTATTTTTACTTTGAAAGGCAGATAGACAGAGAGAAACAGGCTTAAAGAGATCTTCCATCTACTGGTTCACTCCCCAAATGCCCACAATGGCCAGGACTGGGCCAGGCTGAAGCCAGGAGACCAGAACTCAATCTAGGTCTTCAGGACCCCAGGTACCAGAGCCATCCTCTGCTGTCCTTTTGCAGGAAGCTGGATCAAATGTGATGTAGGCAGGAACTGAACCAAGTACTCTACTATAGGATATGGGTGTCCCAAGCAGTGACTTAACCACTTGGAAAAACACCCACCCCTACCCATTTATTTATTTATTTGTTTCTTTTTATAGAAAACTTTTATTTAATAAATATAATACCCTTTTATTTTTAATTTTCA
The DNA here is from genome assembly GCF_964237555.1 of Oryctolagus cuniculus. Lineage (NCBI taxonomy): Eukaryota > Metazoa > Chordata > Mammalia > Lagomorpha > Leporidae > Oryctolagus > Oryctolagus cuniculus. Next base: position 152,374,421 of record NC_091434.1, on the reverse strand, counting down.
TTTTTTCTGGTTTTTAGTGGTATGATCTCCACCTTTTCAATTAACTCCACCAGACCTGATTTATTATTTTATGCTTTTCCCTTTTGTGGTGTTTGTTTTTAAGCTACACGCATACATCTTAAACTTTTTCCTGTAGATGTGCTCTAAGTCCTAGACTACATTTTGGGCTGCTCAAGATCAGGAATTACCACTTTTCTGGAATCATCTAGTGCAAGGCCTCTCATTTTACAGGTAAGTTGAGCTCAGATAAATTAAATGTCTTGATAAAAATTGTGAATCTAGCCGATATTATTTTAGAGTCCATGTTTCTAGATGGTTAGGCTGTTAATCTTTTATATACATAAAGAGTCTTCAAACGTTTATGGAAAATGCAATTATGAAAAACTATGCATGGATTTCAAAAGTATTTTTTATCAAAGTAAACTTATTTTTCAGTGCCATTTTCCACAGATATGTGCATGTAGACTGATACTTTATTTATTTACTATGAAATAATGTATAAGACAATATTCAATAATTATTACTAATCAGCCACTAAATGGTTTCATCAGACATAGACTTCTATATTTGATTTCATCCCTGAGTTGGAAAACTGTTGTCTTCAATTTACAAGTGTTACTTATCTCACCTCTGAGAAAAACTACCAATACTAAATAATTAATATTTAGTTATTGGTTACTTTGTCAGCACAACTGACCTTAAATAAGGTCTTTATGATTGTGGAAAAGTGTGGAAAATCATATATGAGTTGACTTCAAAAAGTTTGTGGAAAATGGAATTCAAAGCTAAGTTTTTTATGCAAAAAATCTTGAAATCCATGCATAGGTTTTTCATAATATTAATTTCAACTAACTTTTTGAATATCCCTCTTATATTTTCCCTTGTATCCCTAATTACTTATTTGTTTATTTTAAAGGCAAAGAGAAAGAAAGAGAGAGAGAGAGAGACAGACAGAACTCCCAAACAGTGGGTCATTCCCCAAAGGCCTGCAATAGCCTCAGCTGGGTAAGTCCAGGAACACCATCTGAGTCTCTTACATTTTTAGCAGGGACACAAATACTTGAGCTGTCACCTGCTGCCTCCCAGCTGAAATAGGGAGTAGAATCAGGAGTCTAACTCAGGCACTCCCGTACAGGATGCAGACAGCCCAAGTGGTGTCTTAACTGCTGCACCAAATGCCTGTTCTTCCCTTGTATACTTGAAAAGTAATTGACTTTCAGGGCAACTGTTGGGTACAGCAGTTGAAACACTACTTGGGATGCCTGTATCCCATATCAGAATGCCCGAGTTTGACTCTCTGCTCCACTTCCAATCCAGCTTCTAGCTAGTGTACACCTGGGGGACAGCGGGTGATGACTCAAGTACTTGGGTCCCTGTGGCGACTCAGATTGAGTACCTGGCTCCTGGCTTTGGCTTGGCCCAGTGCTGTCTGTTTTAAGCATTTGGGGAGTGAAACAGTAGATGGATGATCTCTCCCTCTTTCTCTCTTTTTCTTTCTTCCTCTTTCTCTTTCTGTAACTCCATCTTTCAAATAAATAATATTTTTTAAATAATTGTCTTTCTAAGTCAAGTATTTACCTCAATTTTGGGTTATTTGTAGTTGTAAGTGTGTCCTGCCTGTGGTCTGTTTCTTTAGCTAGTTTTGAAAAGGTACACCAAGATGCCCTTAGAGAAACATGGCATGGATCATTGTAAAGCTACCAAGGAATGAGTGAAGAAACGTGTTTTTCTGCTCCTTCTCCCTCCTGAATGCACTGTCCTTCCTATTCTGGCTGTTACCAACCTTGCCAAGCTCACCCAACACATACCTTACTGGAACACACAAGGCTACTTATAGATCATACCCTCTCGGGCATCTGTCAAAGATCTTTCTGGAATATTCTTTGCCACCTATTTATTTTTCAAAATTCTAGCCAGCGCCGTGGCTCAATAGGCTAATCCTCTGCCTGTGGCGCTGGCGCACAGGGTTCTAGTCCTGGTCGGGGCGCCGGTTTTGTCCCGGTTGCTCATCTTCCAGTCCAGTTCTCTGCTGTGGCCTGGGAGTGCAGTGGAGGATGGCCCAAGTCCTTGGGCCCTGCACCCACATGGGAGACCAGGAGGAAGCACCTGGCTCCTGGCTTTGGATTGGTGCAGCATGCCGGCCGCAGAGCGCAGGCCGAAGCGTCCATTGCAGGGTGAACCAACGGAAAAAGGAACACCTTTCTCTCTGTCTCTCTCTCTCACTGTCCACTCTACCTGCCCCCCCCCCCAAATTCTATTCAGGGACTCGTGCTGTGGTACAGCAGTTTAAATCTCTGCAGGGATCCCTTATTGAAGGGCCTGTTAAAGTCTTGACTGCTCCTAATCCAGCTAATCCAGTATCCTATCACTGTGTTTGGGAAAGCAGTAGAAGATGGCTCAAATGTTTGTGTCCCTGCTATCATGAAAGACCAAAATGGAGTTCCTGGCTCCTGGCTTTAGCCTGACCTAGGCCTGATTGTTGCAGCCATTTGGGGAGTAAACCAGCAGATGGAAGATCTTCCCCCCATTCTACCTCTCTCTGTCCCTCAATCTGCTTTTCAATAAAATAAATCTAAAAAAAATTATATTCAGTTACCTCTTTTTCTTTGAAACCATCATGGAATACTGTAATCAAAGCTACTCATTTCTTTTTCTAGATCCCAAATAGAAATTTCCCGTATGTCCCCAGTGACAGGCTTGATAATCAGTGGTCCTGAATTCTGATCTTTGTTCAGCTCTAGTGAATGTTAGGCAACTTACTATGAAGGAGTCTGTTTTTGAGGCTGGCACTGTGGCATAGCCAGTAAAGCAGCTGCCTGCAGTCCCAGCATCCCATACGGGAGCCAGTTTGAGCCCTGACTGTTCCACTTCTGGTCTGGTTCCCTGCTGATGCCCCTGGGAAAGCAGAGGAGGACGGGCCAAGTCTTTGGGTCCCTGCACCCATATGGGAGACCTGGAAGGAGTTCTTGGCTCCTGGCTTCAGATTGGCCCAACCCTGTAACTCTGCCTTTCAAATAAATAAGTAAAAATCTTCAAAAAAAACTTTTTTCATTTAGACTTTGTACATCATAGCAGTACTACTTCTCGTTTATAAGGGGATGTAAGATAATACAGGCAAAGTGCTTAGCACCCAGCACAGGCCTTTGAAAGGTCTCAATAAATGTCTGCTATCATCAGCACCTTTTATATCAATCTGCCATTTGAGGACACAGCCTGTGTCTTGATCAGCTGTCTGGTACACACAGTATATGAAACATAAGTGCTTAAAAAGCTTTGTTGTAATGGATACTGATTGAAGGATTCTTTTATTTCACACACCTAAATGGGAGCTGTAAAACTGAGCTAAAGTTCATATGAGGTATAGAAATTATCTCAAAATGTGATTGGAGACTCCAGAACAGGAGAGAAAAGAATTTTTTCATAAATTCCAAAGTCATACAGATACCTGCTACTCTTCTTTTTTTTAAAGATTTTATTTATTTATTTGAAAGTTAGAGTTACAGAGAGTGAGAAGGAGAGACAGAGAGAAAGGTCTTCCATCCGCTGGTTCACTCCCCAAATGGCAGCAATGGCCGGAGCTGCACTGATCTGAAGCCAGGAGCCAGGAGCCAGGAGTTTCCTCCGGGTCTCCCATGCGGGTGCAGAGGTCCAGGGACTTGGGCCATCTTCTACTGCTTTCCCAGGCCACAGCAGAGAGCTGGATTGGAAGAGGAACAGCCGGGACTAGAATTAGTGCCCATATGGGATGCTGGTGCTGCAGGCGGAGGATTAACCTACTGCACCACTGCACCACAGCGCCAGCCCCAGATACCTGCTACTCTTTACTACTGCATATTCAGTCACCACTTAAATGTCTCCTTAGTTGATTTCTTACTCTTTAATTCCTATCACTAAAGATCAAGACTTCATCATGGAATACAGGGGACAGGGGGACACCCAACGTGGTCCTTGAGTGTGAGGCAAAGAAATACTAAAGCTTCTATTTATTTCCATTTATTCCATTTCACTCACCATACTCTTCTACCATTCACAGGCATGTTGATTCTTTTATCAACTCAGGAACATTTGCTTTCCCCCCCCTCTCTCTCTTTTTTTAAATCTGCTTCACATGATAATTCATTTTGGGAAGTGTTTATAAAATAACTTAGTCTTATTTTTTGACATATCCCTCCTGTAAACAAAAGTGGATAGAGAACATTAAGCTAATAACTGACATAAAAAAACAATTTTTATGGCAGTGTTAATTGTGGAGCATGAATTAAAAGACCAGGTTCTGGAAAGGTAAATGAAGTAACACAATGGACAGATTTGCTGGTAGCAAGTAAAAAGACAGATCCAATATTTTCAACTTTGTATCTTTAATGGATGATCATACATTTCCCTCCTTTTTTGGACTGAGTAATAGTATGGCAGAAAAAGAAATTTGTCTTTCTTTTTTCTTTTAAATAAAATGACTTATTTATTTGAAAGGCAGTGTGACAGTGAGGTGGGAGAAAAAGAGAGAGAAAAAAGATATTTCATGAGCTGTTTCATTCCCCAAATGGCCACAACAGACAGGGTTGGGCCAGGCTGAAGCTGGGAGTCTGGAACTGCATATAGGTGTCCTGGGTGTATTGCAGAGGTCCAAGCATTTATCCATCTTCTACTGCCTTCTTGAGTACATTAGAAGGGAAGTGGATTGGGAGTGGAGCAGTCAGGACTTAAACTGGCACTGGGATGATGGTAACACAAGCAGCAGTTTAATCTGTTGCACTACAGTGATGGCCCTTGTCATTTGTCTTTCCCAAAGCTGCACCAAACTCCAGTACAATTATATTTCTCTACTGTAAGTCTATGCCACAGAATTGCAGTAGTACCTGCCCAAAGTCCTCCCTCTTGCTCCTTTGGGGTTGCCACACACGCACGCAGAAGGGCTCACACTGCCTCTTTGACATTGGCCTTAGCACCTCCATTGCTTTCTCATCAGACCTCTTGGTGCTGTAGTATGACACCTTCCCTGAAGCTCTCCTCCCGAGATGTAGGGCTCTGTGCTCAGGTCACCTCACGTCTCCTTCTTGGCACATTGTTGCATCCATTGCAGTTAAGTGTTGGATGACCCCCACCCTGTCATAGGTCACCCATTGTTCTCTGGTTTTCTCTTGTGGCCTGTTTATGGGGGACAGAGCTAGAGCAAACACCATAAGTGCTCTGACCAGACCCCCTTGAAACACTTTTACTAATTCTGTGTTTCCCTCTCTGCTTCTCAGTACCTGCAGTTATTATGTAGCAACTGTTCTTATGCTGCTCCGGCGTTTTGCCAGGAAGCACAGAGCTGGGAATTTAGGTTCTCTGGCACAGCTCTTAACCAATGACTGTCAGATGTTGGAATAAGGAAGTCCAGCTCCCTTGCTTGGTTAAGACAACTGTGGGATGGAATTTACATTCCAAATTTCCCCTGAGGGAGAAGGCCAATCTCAGTTTTGTTTGCCTGTCCCAACATTCCTGGGAGTGACTGAGATATTATGAAAAGTTATCTGATTAAGAACATGGGAACTGGCTGGCGCCACGGCTCACTAGGCTAATCCTCCACCTGTGGCACCGGCACCCCAGGTTCTAGTCCCGGTTGGGGCGCCGGATTCTGTCCCGGTTGCTCCTCTTCCAGTCCAGCTCTCTGCTGTGGCCCAGGAGTGCAGTGGAGGATGGCCCAAGTCCTTGGGCCCTGCACCCGCATGGGAGACCAGGAGAAGCACCTGGCTCCTGCCTTCGGATCAGCGTGGTGTGCCGGCCGCGGTGGCCATTGGAGGGTGAACCAACAGAAAAGGAAGACCTTTCTCTCTCTCTCTCTCTCTCTCACTGTCCACTCTGCCTGTCAAAAACAAAAACAAAAACAAAAACAAAAACAAAACAAAACAAAACAAAAAACATGAACATGGGAACTACAATAGAACAGAAGGCACAAGAGGCCACTGTGGGGCTCCAGCTTCTGGGTGAGAGGGTCGTTATCAGACTTGGAGCATCTCAACAGGTTTGGGCTAAGCTTGAGGATGTACCCCAAAATGCTGATTTTGAAGAACTTTAATCCTCCTTTGTCTTAGGTTAGCCCTGGGAATAGAGGAGAGCTAATGCTGCAGGTGACTTTCAGTAGGGGAGAGGAACAGAGCAGAGCCAAGAATTCACCTGAATTGGTTTAGGCAAGGCAGAGAGGTGGAAGAGAGAGAACTTTAGATTATTAGACATGATCCATGTTCTAAAGGAATTTACATGCTGGTTGTAAAAGGCTAGATGTTCAAGATATAAAAATATATCCCTAGTAAACAACATATACATGCAAAATAAATGGCATAAAAACGAAATGTCTTTCTTATATATAAGAGTACTCCTGGGGCCAGTGCTGTGGCCTAGTGGGCTAAGCCTCTGCCTGCAGTGCCAGCATTCCATATAGGCACTGGTTAAAGTCCTAGCTGCTCCACTTCTGATCCAGCTCTCTGCTATGGCCTGAAAAAGCAGTGGAAATGGCCTATATGCTTGGGCCCCTGCACCCACGTGGGAGACCTGGAAGAAGCTCCTGGCTTCAAATGGGCTCAGCTCCAGCTGTTGTGGCCATCTGGGGAATGAACCAACAGATGGAAGACCTCTGTCTCTCTGTCTGTAACTCTACCTCTCAAATAAATAAATAAGTCTTTTTTTTTTTTTTAAGAGCAATTCCAAAAGTTCATGGGAAATGGAATTAAAAGATGATTTTATTTTCGTGGAAAAAATTTGGAAATCCTTGCACAGTACTTTCTTTTTTTAATACACATATTTATTTGTTTATTTGAAAGGCAGAGTTACGGAGAGGCACAGGCAGAACGAGAGTGAGGTCTTCCATCCACTGGTTCACTTCCCAAATGGCCACAGCAGCTGGAGCTGGGCCGATCTAAAGTCAGGAGCCAGGCCCTTCCTCGAGGTCTCCCACGCAGATGCAGGGGCCCAGGCACTTGGGTCATCTTCCACTACTTTCCCAGGCCATAGCAGAGAGCTGGATTGGAAGTAGAGCAGCCGGGACTCAAAACAGCACCCACATGGGATGCTGGTACCACAGGCAGCAGCTTTACCCACTGTACCACAGTGCCAGCCCCACATGTCTGTACTTTTAACTCATGGGAGAATGACCTCTGTGATTTCTGCCTATTAGTTAAGTCATTCTGAGCCTGAATTTCATCATTTGTTAAAAGGAAACCAATGGTAATATCTACTTCACATTTTGTAAGGATAAAAACATGTATAAATGTTGTATACTTTATATAAAGCACTGCTATCTTAAAAATTATTCATTTCTATTTATTTGAAAGACAGAGAAAGAGAAGGAGAGAGACACAGAGAGAAAAATCTTGAATCTGTTGGTTTAGTCCCTTCATCCTTGTAAGAGCCATGTCTGGACCAGGTCAAAGCTAGGAGCTGGGAACTCAGTCCAGGTCACCTGCTGCATCCAAGGGTCTGTGTTAGTAGAAATGTGGAATTGGAAACAGAACCAGTACTGGAACTCAGGCATTCTTGATATGGAAAGTGGATGTCCCAAGCAGCATCTTAACTGCTGTGCCAAATGCCTGCCCAAACATTGTTACTTTTTAAGATGCTTGTTTATTTGTTTTCACCTCCTTGAAAGGCGGAGCAACAGAAAGAGAGACAGAAGAAGAGACAGAGAGAGATGGAGCTCTTATGTCCTCTGGATCACTCCTTAAATGCTTATAATAGTCAGGTCTGGGCCAGGCTGAAGCCCGGAGCCTGGAATGTCATTTAGGTCTCTCCCATGTGTGTGGCAAGAACCCAAGTACTTGAGCTACCACCTGCTTCCTCCCAGGATGCATTTTCAGAAAACTGGATTGGTAATAGAGCAGCCAGGACTCTGATGTGGGATGTGTGCTTCTTTAGTGGCGACTTAACCTACCGTGTCACAGTGTATGCCCCAGGTACTGCTATTTTAAATTTACAGAATGTTGGATTGAATTCTGTCTATTCATATTGTGATAGCTGTAATGACTAAGTTAGCTATTTTCACAAATAATTAACTGTTAAGCAATATTTCCCCAAGTTTTGTTTTTGACATTGCCTTACTTTGTCATTGCCCAAGATAAGAAGGAAATAAGAGTAAATAAAGTTAGTTTGGAATATTCTTTATTTGAGGCCTGTCTAAATTTTTCATTTATCTAAATAGTGCTATAGATTTTAAACATTCGAATAAAAAAAGTATTTTAAAGTATTGACTTGATCCAGGCTCTTAACTTCTTCATCTAATTCAAAGATTTATTGTGAGATTTCCATTAAATATTTTATGAAAGGTGCTTTGTCAAATGAAAAGTGCTGAATTAATGAAAAGAACTATCATTAAAATACATTCTCCCATATGACATCAGTAACCTGGCACCCATCTTTCTTTTGGCTGTGTCTTTAGTGTACTCAAGTCCAATAATCCTTAAGCAGATCTTCAATAATAATTTATTGTGCTTCTGCTGCATATTTATACTCTGCTAGTCAACAGTGATGTAGCAGTGAACAAATCAGAAATGGTTTCCTCTCTTCTAAGAGCTTATTATTATTATTATTAGTTTTAGCAAAAGACTTTTATTGGAAAGAGAAGGGAGAGTTTAAAAGAGCACAGGGAAAGCTCCCAGGGAAACAGCCAGGAGGGGCTCCTTAAAAAATCAGGGAGCTGGGGCCGGCGCTGTGGCACGGCGGGTTAATGCCCTGGCCTGAAGTGCCAGCATCCCATATGGGCGCCAGTTTGAGACCCGGCTGCTCTACTTCTGATCCTGCCTCTGCTATGGCCTGGGAAAGCAGTAGAAGATGGCCCAAGTCCTTGGACCCCTGCACCTACGTGTGAGACCCAGAAGAAGCTCCTGGCTCCTGGCCTCGGATTGGCGAAGTTTCGTCCGTTGTGGCCAACTGGGGAGTGAACCATTGGATGGAAGACCTCTCTCTCTCTCTCTGCCTCTCCTCTGTGTAACTCTTTCAAATAAATAAACGAATCTTTAAAAAAAAAAAAAAAACTCAGAGAGCTTTTGTTGCTTACTGTAAATAAACTCGCTTTTGCTTTTGTACTTTCTTTCTGACTTCTTATTTGTATATTGAGCAACAAGTCCGCAGACCAGGGGAAGCAGCTCCCCAACCAGGATGTGAGAACACTTGTTTTCTGGCTCAGGCCCTTTTCCCAGCTGGGCTAAGAGAATGTGAGAGATTATAGGAGGGGCCCCTTTGTTTTCTATCTTTTAACCATTCCTGCCCTAACTGACTCCTTTCATTCCTCCATCTGCACTCTCAGACTGCTATTTGGGAACTGGGACATGGTCCATTCTGGCTACTTCCTGCTTCACAGGGTCCTTGTAAGGAGTCAGCAGCCAGGGACTCTGTTGGTGGGGGTCGTCTAAGGGCCCACAGTAGTAGGGTTTGAATGTGTCAGATTCATTTTATAGCCACCATCTATAGTAGGGCAAGTGTTTTAATGTAGTCCAGGGGAGACTTCCCGGCCCGGGAACCAAGATGTTCCAGCTGCTGGAGGAGGGGTTTGATTTCCCAGCCAATGCACTAACATGTGACAGCTCATTTGAACCCGGAGAACTTGTTCTAGCATCTCCAGCTTCCGAGGTGCCCAGGCATCCTTTTGAGGAATCATTTTGTTACTAGACAAATAATCAGGCCCTTGCTGCGCACTACTTGAATAGCCAATTCACCAGAGATGAGGGTTGATCAGAGGACAGGGTTTATTTCCAGAAGCTGGCAGTCTTGGAGAAAGAGTGATCTTTTGATTCAAAATGTGCTCTTTCCCTCCAAGAGCTTATTATTTACAGAAGAAACAAATAGTAAACAAATAATCATCCAAGTAACCAAGTAACTATATAATTACAATTGTAATATATGCAAAAATATTCAGGGTGATTTGAGTGTATAGATAGATAATTCTCAGTGGGTCTTTCACTTGTCTGCATGTCTTACTAGCATAGTGACTATTTTTTGTTCTGCACTTGATATCGGAATGGGTCCCTTAAAATATGATATCGGATTATGGCCCCCTTAAAGTTTCCCAAAAGTCCCATCTGTGGTGCCATACGATATCGCCGTGTGCTTATTAATAAATTCCCAGTATTAATAAGCCTGTGTGGGTTCTTGCCTCATATTCAGAGAATTCTGAATACCGACATAATTGAACGAGGCAGCAGGATACATTTTTAAGCTTTTATTCAGTGAGAGAAATGCATAGGAGAGTGAGGGCTTTATCTAAAAGAGAGGGATAAATCTGGATTCATACCGAGTACCAGGAGTCAGCCAGGTGGAGGAGCACGTAGGCCAGGAAACATGGGGCGGGCGGCCCGAAGGCCGTGTGCAGGAAACATGGGGCGGGTGGCCCGAAGGCCATGCACCCTCTGGGTGCAATGCTGCAGCAAGCCCCACACTGGCAAAAGCCAAGAAAAGGAGAGGGTGGGCACACTGTGTCACAGACTTTTAATCCGCTTCCAAATGGGAGTGGTTAATTAACCTGATTGGCCTGCGGGTGCACAGGTGTGGCCAGGTAGGAGCATGAGGTCACACTCAGGGGAAATGCATAGCAGGGTCTTCCAGCTCACAGACCTGATCAATTTTATTCTATATGCCTGCCTACAACACACTTCCTTTTAAAAAGATGACTGTCTAAAAGACAGTATCTCTCTCCAGAACAAAGAACAAGCCTGTTTACTGCTCATTATAAAATATTCAGTTTCTTTAAGCTCAAGGTGCCTCATCTATTATGCACTCCACTAGGTGTTCAGGCTTTCATCTCAATCCATCTGTGCCACTCCATGAGACATGAAAAGAGAGAAACTAATGCAAATATGCTAACACTCTTGTTGTGGGATGTCCCATGTGTAATGATATCTATCATACCTAAATCAAGGATCTAATGCTCTCTGTTGGTACCCATGAAGTTGTCAAAGATTAACTTGTTAGCTTGAAAGAAGGGCAGAATCATAGACCCAAATATAAAAGGGGATCTACTTTAGAAGTGACTCTGGCCTAGCCTCCCCCCAGTTCATCTCTAAAATGACTTTTGTTTTACTATAGAATGCTTCAAATATGCAGACAGGAATAGAGATGAATATGAGTATAATAAACACTTAAGTATTCACAGCTCAGTTATGTCAAATGCTAGTTTGCATTGTACCCTATTTGCTTTGGAGCTGATGCTAAAAGAAAAAAGCATTGCATATATAGTACATTTGAGGTTTTCTGTGTGTTTTTTTAACCTGTTGTCATTCTCCTCTGCCGGTCCCACCCTCCCTAAAGGTAAACACTCACAATTTCAGTGTGTATTGTTCTGTGTTTTTTTCCTCATTTTATTATTTATTAACACCAATTTATGTAGAAGTGGAGGTCCCAGATGATCAGAACCTTGTGTGATCAAGCACACTGCCCTGTGCTAGGGAGAGGACTATGTTGTCGGTGGTAATTGAAGGTGTCCAGGAGTAGGCGAATAAACGATCTCTGGGACATAACCTGGCTTCAGCTTTGTCGAGAATCTGCAACTGCTTGGTTGGGAAATGTCAGAGGGCGAGGCCACTGGTGGTTCTGGGAAAACACCAGACTACAGTAAGTACTGGAACACAGGCCATGTTTGATATATCTGACAGAAACAAATTAAAGGAGTTAAAGGAGGAAGAGGCTGAGTTTTGCTACCTAAAGGGGTAGGTATGCTGTCCAACCCTTATATACAAACCAGTCAGTGTCACCAATTTTTATTGGGGTGGGGGGAGGGAGATGGGGAGAAAGGCCTTATCTGCATGGCTAGCCAGCATGCAGACTGGGTAAAACCCCAATCTGCCTCCCCAATCCAGGGTCTAAAAAAAAAGTATGTTAGGTCTAAAGAAAGCTTTAGAGGCCAGGAGAGAGAAGTTCATCCACAGGGCAGTTTCTGATTGGTGGGGCCCATGGCAGGGCCCTGTAGGGATCCGTATGCAGAAGAGTTTAGTCAGCAGATGTTGTAATCTGTGAGTTCCCTTGCTTTCGAAAGCTGTCGGGCTCTTGTGTTTCTGCTCATGGTCCAATTAGTGGTTCCGTGGGGTGCTGTGGGAGGGCACAACTTCAGTTCTGGGAGTCATCTGTAGGTCATCCTCCTCCATGTGTGGCTCAGATGAGGGGCCTTCACCTAGTTGAGGCTGATTAGGGCAGCTTGCTGGTGAGTGCGAAAACAACCTAAGAAACAGTAATTTAGTTACCTGCCTTTTAACATGGGAATCTGTTCTTAAAGAATAACACATGGCAGACTTTTGGCATAAGACAAAACACCCACTGGGGCACCCACATCCTATATCAGAACAGGTTCCTGAGTTTGAGTCCTGGCTCTGCTGCTGATTCCAGCTTCCTGCTAATGTACTTCCTATGAGGCAGCAGGTGATGGCTCAATAAGTTGGATCTCTGCCACCCAGACTGGGAGATCCAGGTTGGTTCATGGCTCTTGGCTTTGATCTGACCCAGCCCCATCTACTGCATGCATTTGGGGTATGATACAGTGAATGGGAGACCCTGTCTCATTTTCTCTTGTTCTCTTGCTGTCTCTCTGCCTATCAAATAAGTAAAATAAATAAATTTTAAAGATAATAGGAAAGGGCCAGAACTATGGTACAGCAAGTTAAGCCACCACTTGTGACACTGGCATCCCATAATAAACTGCTGCTTTGAGTCCCTACTGCTCCCATTCTGATCCAACTTCCTACTAATGTGCCTGAGAAGGCAGCAGAATGACTCCCCAAGTGCTTGGGCCCCTGACACAAACATGAGAGACCAAGATAAAGTTCTTGGCTTCTGCCTTTGACCTGGCCCAGCCCCTGCTGTTGTCAGCACTTGGCGAGTGAACCAGCAGATGGAAGATCTCTTTCTCTCGTTTGTTTCTCCCCCTCTCTCTGTCACTTTGCCTTTCAAATAAAGAAATAAACCTTAAAAAATAATGATGAAAGAGAAATACCAAGAAACAAAGGGAAAGAAGGGAGGAAAAGGGGTGGGAAGGAGGTTTTCCTTGAAGGAACAGGGCAGCACAGCATGACCAACCCCCCTCTCTCAGGATCAGGACGAAGCCTGTACTTCTGTGGGGTGAGGTGAGTGTCCTTGCAGCCCAAGCAGCTGTTCCTTGTCCTAGCTATACAGGGGAGAGCTGGAACTTCACCTGCACGTGCTAAAAGCAGGAGTACAGGGAAAGATCTGAGCCTGGCCTGCCTCACACTTAGCCCTCCAATTACAAATACTGCTTGATGGTAACATGGATCTTGCTAGGCCTACCTATTACTCAAGAGACATTGGGCTCCCATCTGGACACCTCTCCCTCTTTGGTAGTTCCAGAGGTGTCATCCTGGTGTGCCTTTCTTGTTTTCTTGGAGATTCCTTTACCTTGTGTTTCTGCTTGCAACTTCCTGTTCTGTATTGATTCTTATTTTCTGTATCCAGTGACTCTTGGTCTACTCTTCCACTTATTCATTTGTTTGTTTTTATTTTTCAAGTTTAAAAATGTATTTTTATTTCATTCATTTGAAAGGAAAGAGAGATCTCCCATCTGCTAGTTCACTTCCCAAATGCCCACAAATGCTCTGAGGCTGGGCCAAGTCAAAGGTAGGAGCCCAAGACTCAGTCCTGATCTCCCTTGTGCAGGGACCCAAGTACTTAAGCTTCACTGCTTCCTCCAGCTTGCTGGAACCCAGGCACTTTGGTATTGGATGTGGGGCTCTCAGGTGGCATCTTAATCGCTACACTAGATGCCGTCCCTGGGGAGGCTTATATACATTTAACTTTGGGGTTATTAGTTTGGTCCTTTTAGTAACAGAGATTTAAGACTTTCCACATTATAATTAAGTAGTATAGTGTCCTTAATAGATTAGATGATAGATCTCTTAACTGTCAACCGTGAAAGTTAACATTCAGCGTCCTGCACAGTTGATGTAGTGGCTTAAGCCACTGCTTGGGATAACTTCATCCCATATCAGATGATTAGAGTACCAGCTACTCCACTTCGAATCCAGCTTCCTGCTAATCCACTTGGGAAAGCAGCAGATGATGGCCCACATTCCTGGGCCCCTGCCACCCATATAGGAGACACAGAGTTCCAGGCTCCTGGTTTCAGCCTGGCCCAGCCCCAGTATTATATTGCAGTCATTTGAGGAGTAAAACAACAGATGGAAGATTGATCTCTCTCTCTCTCTCTTTCCTCCTTTTGAATAAATAAAATAAATAACTTTTAAAAAGTAAACATTAAATTTGTATTAAAAATCTGAATCACCTCAACAAGATAAAGCCATTGAATTGTAGGTTAAATCACATTGGACTATTAGTTTCATAATTCTACCATATGGTCATATGACATAATCTTAAGTTATATGGGAGGGGCTGGCACTGTGGCATAGTAGATTAAGCTTTCACCTGTGGCACTGGCATCCCATATGGGCACTGGCTGAAGTCCCAGATGCTCTTCTTCCAATCCAGCTCCATGCTGATGGCCTGGGAAAGCAGTGGCAGATGGCCCAAGTGCTTGGGTTCCTGCACCTGTGTGGGAGACCCAGCTGAAGCTCCTGGCTCCTGACTTCGGATTGGCCCAGCCCCGGCTGTTGCAGCCAACTGGGAGGTGAACTGATGGATGGAAGACCTTTCTCCATGTCTCTCTCTCTCTCTCTGTAACTCTGCCTCTCAAATAAATAAATAAATCTTTAAAAAATTATATGAGAACATTAAATAATCAGATGATTAGCCTTGAAAACAATTGACACACATGCATACATACACACACACATACACACACACACACCGTTATCAAATACCTGTTAGCCCAAGTGACAAACTTGAAACAAGGTACATTGGTTCTATTAACAGTTATCTCTAAACAGTCTGAATTTCTATCCAAATGAACTTTTTTTTAAAAGATTTTATTTATTTATTTGAAAGTCAGAGTTACACAGAGAGAGGAGAGGCAGAGAGAGAGAGAGAGAGAGAGATCTTCCATCCAATGGTTCACTCCCCAATTGGCCGCAATGGCCAGAGCTGCGCCGATCCAAAGCCAGGAGACAGGAACCTCTTCCGGGTCTCCCACATGGGTGCAGGGGCCCAAGCACTTGGGCCATCTTCCACTGCTTTCCCAGGCCATAGCAGAGAGCTGGATTGGAAGAGGGGCAGCCAGGACTAGAACTGGAGCCTATATGGGATGCTGGCACTTCAGGCCAGGGCGTTAACCGGCTGCACCACAGTGCCGGCCTCCCAAATAAACTTTTTATTTTTTATTTTTTATTTTTTTTTATTTTTTGACAGGCAGAGTGTACAGTGAGAGAGAGAGAGAGAGACAAAGAGAAAGGTCTTCCTTTGCCGTTGGGTTCACCCTCCAATGGCCGCCACGGCCGGCGCGCTGCGGCTGGCGCACCGCGCTGATCCGATGGCAGGAGCCAGGTACTTATCCTGGTCTCCCATGGGGTGCAGGGCCCAAGCACCTGGGCCATCCTCCACTGCACTCCTGGGCCACAGCAGAGAGCTGGCCTGGAAGAGGGGCAACCGGGACAGAATCCAGCGCCCTGACCGGGACTAGAACCTGGTGTGCCGGCGCCGCTAGGCGGAGGATTAGCCTAGTGAGCCGCGGCGCCGGCCTCCAAATGAAGTTTTAAAAAAACATTTATTTATTTGAAAGTATATGAGACCACTTGGAATGAGATCTTTGGCCTGCAAAGATGACAGATCTTAAGACGGCCAGTCAGTCCCTTCTCATTGTCGGTATGGGCTAGAGACACAGCAAGAACAGCAAGAGAGAAAGAGAGAAAGAGAGAGAGAGAGAGAGAGTCTTCCATCCTCTGGTTCAGGCCTAAACATCTTCAAAGGCCACAGCTGGGCTAGGTCCAAGCCAAGAGCCTGGAACTTCATCCTGGTCTCCCTTATGGATGGCAGGGACCCAAGCACTTGGAACATTTTCCTTTGCCTTCCTAGGCACATGAAAAGGGAACTGGATTGGAAACAGAGCAGCCAGGACTTGACATTCCAGGTGGCAGCTTAACCTGCAGCTCCACAACGTCGGCCTTGCAAATGGACTTTCGAAGAGAACTAAGCACGATGTCTATAAATTATAAAATTGCTTCTACTTTCCCTTCCAAACAACATTGAAACTGGTTTTGTGCACTACAAACTTTTGGAACTTTAAGGGGTCATCCTCTAGCAAGAGAAAGTACTACAAGGGTCTCTCTGGTGTGTAGGTAATATGTCCCTGTGAAAAACAGCACACTAACTGCACTGATAATTAGAACAGAAGGCAGCTTTTCCTGTTTTTACATTCACTTATTACCTAAATCAGAGTGCCTTTAAAAACTTCATTAAAAATGCCAAATCAGTAGTCTGTCCTCTGGGTGTACCACAGTTTATTTATCCATTTACCTACTAAGTGACATCTTGGTTGCTTCCAAGATTTAGCACTTTTAAATAAAGCTACTATAAACATCTTGGTGCTATAAACATCTTTGTGTGAACATCAGTTTTCAACTCTTTGGGTAAATTCCAAGGAGTGTGATTGCTGGATTGTATGGTAAGAGTATGTTTTGTCTTGTAAGTAGCTGGTAAGCTGTTTTCCACAGTGGCTATACCATTTTACAATTCCACCAGCAATGAATGAGAGTTTCTGCTGCTCCACATTCTCACCAGCACTAAGTGTTATCAGTGTTCTGGATTTGGACCATCCTAGTATGAGTGTAGTGGCATCTCATTTTAATATAGCTATGGTGACATCTAATTTTAATTTGCATTTCAGATGACTTGTGATGTGGAATATGTTTTCATACGCTTATTTTCCACCTGTGTATCTCCTATGGTGATGTCTCTTTTAAGGATTTTGGCCACTTTTTAAGTAATATCATTTGTGGTTTTTTTTAAAGTTTAAATTTATTTATTTGAGAGGCAGAGAGAGCTAATGAGCTCCATATGCTGATTTGCTCTTCAAATGTACACAGTGGCTGAAGCTGGGAGCCAGGAACTCAATCCTAGTCTCCTATATGAGTGGCAGGAACCCAATTACTTAAGCCATGATTGCTGGCCCCCCTGGTCTGGATTGACAAGAAGGTGAAGTTAGGAGCTGGAATTAGGAAGAGAACCCAAGCGCTCTGATACAGGTTGCAAACATCTTAACCCAAATATTAAGTGCTAAGCTAAAAGCTTACCCTATTTGTGTTTTCATTGTTGAGCTAGAGGCTCCTTTTCCAAAGCATAAGCCTAGTTAATTCTTTTATTCTGTGGTACAATGCTATGAAGGTAATCCATAGGACAATGAGTCTACTAATTAAATCCAGTGCTCATGAGAGGGAAGGGAAGTCCAGAGAAATGTAACAAATTTCAAAGGCACATTTTTGTCAAGCTTAATTTTTTTCTTGTCCCTAGGCATTTGTTTCCTGGAGCTAAACAGATTTCTTGGGTTTTACTTTTCTCTTTCTTTCTCTCTTTCTTTCTCTCTCTCTTTCTTTCTCTCTTTCTTTCTTTCTTTTTACAGGCAGAGTGGACAGTGAGAGAGAGAGACAGAGAGAAAGGTCTTCCTTTGCTGTTGGTTCACCCTCCAATGGCCGCCGCGGCTGGCACGCTGTGGCCGGCGCACCGCGCTGATCCGATGGCAGGAGCCAGGTACTTATCCTGGTCTCCCATGGGGTGCAGGGCCCAAGTACTTGGGCCATCCTCCACTGCACTCCCTGGCCACAGCAAAGAGCTGGCCTGGAAGAGGGGCAACCGGGACAGCATCTAGTGCCCTACCGGGACTAGAACCCGGTGTGCCGGCACCGAAAGGTGGAGGACTAGCCTAGTGAGCCGCAGCGCCGGCCTACTTTTATTTCTTTTGAAGAGGTGGTAATAAGTGAAAGAAAGGAGAAAGAAAGTACTTGTATAATTGTGGAGTTTAGGATGCATAACCTCTGGAATGCTTTAATTTTCTACTTATCTCCCATCTGCTGGTTTATGCCCCCAAATGCCTGCATTAGCCAGGACAGGGCCAGGTTGGAGTCAGCAGCTGGGAACTCAATCCTAGTCTTGCATGTGGGTGGCAGGGACCCAATTACTTGAGCCATAACCTGCTGCCTCCTAGGGTGCACGTTAAGAGGAAGCTGGAATCAGGAGTGGAGCCAGGACTCAAACTGAGGCACTTTGATTTGGGGTACTGGTGTCCTAATTACTGCACCAAATGCCTGCCCCTATTTTTGTCTAATTTCAGTGAGAAAACATGAAATTAAAAAGTTATGAAAGCCAAGTTGATGCCAGATTAAACCTTGTAAATCGAGATAACAACTCTGATGCGGTGAAGTATCTTGCTATTTGGGAGTAATGGGGATAGATTTGGTAACCAAAGAGTGGTTAATCGAAGTCTTGAGGAAGCTGAGCTTCGATGCAGTCAGAATTTACATACTTTTTTGTTTTAACTGCAAATTCAGAATTGTTTTTATAGTGTGCAGTCTTCTGGGAGATGAGAACGGCCCTCTGAAGCTTTCTGTGACTGCCCTGGAGGAGGCTGGGAGCCTGGGGGTGTGGCCACAGGGGAGTAGAGGGGAAAGAAGAGCGAACAGAAAGAGGAAAAGGCATGAGTTTCCCCCTCTTTCTGCGGCTCACAGAAAAGGGAAACTGCAGGGGAACCGGAGCCTTAGGGTTCAGGGGCTGGAGCAAGACTTGACACCAGAGCAGGCAGAAGTGCCAGCAGCCTGCCTTTAACCCCAGGTTGACACAAATCCTAGACATCTGCCAAGCAGGGACCAAGTCTTGAGGGGGGGGGGTTAATCTGTACCCAACTCCAAGATGCAGAGTGAAGGGTGGTGGTGCAACTTTGCAATGGGGACAGCGACTCAGGCATAGAGAGGAGTCCCCACTTACATTCTGGAGTTTATCTTTAAAAAGGTTTGCTGTAAAAGTGCAATAGTGGAAATGAGCAGAGAATGAGGTAGTAACTAGGGAAGTGGCCTTGCAAGGTCTCTCTGAGGGACAGCATCTGGATGGAGGCCTGATGGCTGAAGTGAGCCAGCCAAGTGATGGGGCTGGGAGCAGAGAGAAGGAAGGAAACACAAAAGGAAGAAATGGGGCATGGTCTCTATCACACCTGGTGGTCATAAGTCACTTTTCCTTAAAGCTTGCTGTTTCCACCTAAGTGGAAAGATGGCCATTTTAGGAGACTTACATGCATTTTGGAAGTGGAAAGAATTCAGTTACACAGCTCACACCTGCAGTAATGTCACTTTTTACCTCATTTTCATCAATTTTCAGTGATTTTAGGGAGCTTCAGAAAGCACCTGGGAAACCCACATTATCTTTTCATGCCATTTTCCATGAACTTTTTGAAGCCCCTTGCATTTTCTTCCTTTTTAAAAATCCCTTATCTTATTTATTTTGATTGTATTTGAAAGGCAGAGAGATAGAGGGAAACAAGGGGGAGGAGAGAAAGAGACAGAGAGAGACAGAGAGAGAGATATCTCTCATCCACTGGTTAACTCCCCAAATGCACACAATAGCTGGGACTGGGCCAGGCCAAAGCCAGAATTGGTTAATTCAATCCAGGTCTCCGTCATGGGCAGCTGGATGCTTCTCAGGATGTACATTAGGAAGAAGCTAGAACTGGAAGCAGAGCGGGGACTGGAAGCACTCCAATATGGGGTGTGGGGATCCCTAGTGGTGCCTTACCCGCTTTACCAAATCCTTACCCTGTCATATTCTCTTGTGCCTTCTATTGAACTTCTACCAAATACATTCTGACAGTGTTCCTTTCTTCCAAGTATTCCTTTCCCACTGTGTTTTCTCTTACATGGAGTCCTAGAAATGATCTAGGCCAGCTGTTTCTAAACCTAACTGCAATTCAGAATTACGTGTGTGGGGCGGGGAGGGGCAGGGCCTTGTTAAATACAGATTAGTCCAGTCTTGGGTGGGGTGCAGGCAGCTGCATTTTCCAGCACTCCATGTGACTCGAATGCAGGTTTCATACACTAATCTTGGGGAGTGATTTTCAAATTATTCAGCAAAACACTGCTCCCAGGAGACGCTATCAGTGCGCTAAGAATAAGCCTGAGAAACTCAGGTTCTCCCCTTGGCATTCCATAGACAACTCTGGAATATTAATGGCTCGGAGAGGTACATACTCCAGTGAAAAAGAATCTACACTTTGTCTAACACCTAAAGAAATAGGATCATTTGTGAAAGGAAAATGCTCTTTTTAACTTCACTCAGGATAGTTTTCTCTAAACAATAGTACGGAAATTGTCATACCTTACATATATACATACACAAACTCACACACCCACACATTGTATATATGCAGTCTTGCTTTACACACACACAAAATCTACATCTATCTATATATGCTTTTTCTCGCTCGCTCGCTCTCTCTCTCACACACACAAATTCTAATGAATTACGTGTAGTTAATGCTGGGTAAGCTGGTCTTTCATCTAAGAAAGTCACTTCAGGGGTCATTATTGTGGCATAGTGGATTAAGCTGTTGCTTCTGATGCCAGCATCCCTTATCAGAGGGTCGATTCCAGTCCCTGCAGCTCAGCTTCTGATCTAGCTCTCTGCTAATGTGTCTAGGAAGGCCGTGGAAGATGGCCCGAGTGCTTAGACTTCTGCTACTCATGTCAGAGATCAAGATGAAGTTCCTGGCTCTTATCTTTGGCCTGGTCCAGACCTGGCTAAGGCAGCCATCTCTCCCTCTCTCTTATCTCTCTCTGCCCCTCTCTGTCTGTCTAATAAATAAGTCTCTTTTAAAAAGTCACCTCAGAGAAGTCATCTAATCCCAGTTGCAAATAAGACTGTGACCAACTTCACTGCTGGCCCTGAACACCTCCCCACACTGCTGTTTGCTTCTGTGCTTGTCCTTCTTTGTGGCCCTGTCTGAAGCCTCTAAGTTGTGCCTCAAATTTACATCTCCAGAATCAGCCTGTCATGTATTTCTAGCGGCTTCTAAAACATCCCCACCTGTGGCGCAGTCGGGTAAGCTGCCACTGCCTACAGCATTCCATATGGGCTCCGGTTCAAGTCCCAGCTGTTCTACTTCTGATCCAGCTCCCTGCTCATGCACCTGGGAAGGGAGAAGAACATGGGCCAAGTGCTTGGGCCCCTGCCATCCATGTGGGAGACTCAGATGAAGTTCCTGGCTCCTGGTTTTAGATTGGCCCAGCTCTGGCCGTTGCGGCCATTTGGGGAGTGAACCATCAGATTAAAGACCTCTTTCTCTGTCTGTCTCTCTCTCTCTCTCTCTCTCTCTTTGTAAGTCTACCTTTCCAATAAATGAAATAAATCTTTAAACAGAATTTTAAAAAATCTCCACCTGGACGTCCTAGGCATACTTTGCAATGCAGAAAACAAAATTTGTGTTCTCTTCCAGTTTCTCCATGTGGGTTCCCTTCTTGACTTCCCCATTTGTGACTGTTATGGTCCGAGTGATGTAAATTTCAAAACCTTGCAGTAATCTCTGCTCCCTCTCTGTTGGAAATTCAAATTCTGTGGTCAATCATTGTGGAATCCCTCAGAGTCATTCCTTCTTTCCTACTTTTACCACGAGTATTAATGACCATACTTTCAAACTTCTTGCTATATAATAGATGATTTCAGTGGTCTTCTTTTATAATTTTCATGACAGAGTCCTTTCCCCTCTCTACACATTTTATCTGGCTCCTTTGATAAGTTGCTTAAATATCTACATGGTATCCTTATAATCCGTGAGGGAGAAAATATTTTTAATAAGTTTATCTAGTAACTAGTCCCATTAGCTAAGCAACTTTATCCATCACCTTCCTCTAAACCACACTCCCTGTTCCTGTTACACTTGATGTGCTTTGTGACCTTGCTAAGCTTCCCTTCCTGTCTCTAAAAACCTTCTCAGTCTTAAATGAAACCCATTTAGACCAGTCATTCTCAAATTTTAGGGTACACTAGAGTCATCTGGAATGCTTGTTAAAACACAGGCTGCTGGGCCGCACCCCAGGTCAGTGATTTGCGCATCCAAGTTCTCATGTGATACTGATGTTGCTAGTCAGAAACTGCTCTTTGAAAATTGACAACTTAGTTGCATAGTTGCATAGTTCTGAGCCCTGAGTTCCACATTAGAGTCAACTGGTGTAGTGGATGCTGCAACAGCGCTGTCCATATCACCCTTCGAGGACTAAGACATTCATTTCCCCAGCTGCAGAGTATGTTGGTTGCTAATGGCTCCTAACTGAATACCTCTCTGAGCATAATCCTTCTGTATACCCTGTGTTCCATAGATGCTGCACTCCAGACATAGTAAAAAGCAAGATTCCTCTTATTTCTTCTTCCCTACCTGCTGTACACATTAGTAAGAAGATGCCAGGGTTCTCTTTTATCCTGTTGTTGTATGGAGTTAATCTCTGAAGTTTAATTAGCCAACTAAACTGCTTACACTGCATTTGGCTGGGGCGGTTATACTCGTGCCAATGCCTAGGTTCAGGATGCCAAGGGACCATAGCTCAATATTAAAAATAAAATGATAAAACTGAATTAATTGCTAGCCAAAGTAAGGGAGGCACAGTCTGAGCAGACTGCTGATTTATATATTTATATAGCATGAAGTTCAGGGACTGGCAGTACTGAAGAAGTGTAAGGGCTTGGACATCATCTGTACAAGTGTGGGTGTAGATGAGGCTGGCTGTTTAAATATTTATTTATTTGAAAGGCAGAGAGAGAGAAAAAGAGAGAGAGAGAGAGAGAGTGCGCCCTGGAACATCATCATGCTAAGAAGCCAAGTATTCAGAGTGAGAGAACAGGCAGAAAGTCTTAGGGAAACTTTCCCCAAGCCTAAGGGAAAATGCAACATTAACTGGGTAACACCTCCGGGAGGGTTCCCTTGCATTCCATCCCTGACTCCTTCCTGGCTCCCCTGCTTTCCCCACTACTCTTCTTCACCTGTACTTCTATCTTCTTTTTAAGGAAATCTCAGTTTTCTCTCTGTAGCTCTAGGCTGCCTGTATCTGTATTACTGACTTAGACCTGTGCCTCACGGATCTCACTGTGCGTGTGAATCACTTGGGATCTCAAAAAAATTCAGCTTCTGATTCAGCAGGTCTTAGGTGGGGCTTGAGATTTTGCAGTTCTGCCAAGTCTCCAGGTGATGCCCAGCCTGTTGATTTGCCACCATAGTTTGAAAAGGAAAGTTCTGGGCCCTAGTGCAGTGGATTAAGATGCAGCTACTGATGCCAGCATCCCACATTAGAGTGCCTATTTGGGTCCTGGCTGCTCTGCTTATGATCCAGCTCCCTGCTAACACACCTGGGAAGGCTATGAATGATGGCCCAAGTACTTGAGTCCCTGCCACCTTTATAGGAGACCTGGATGGAGTTCCTGTTTCTTGTTTTCAGCCTGGTATAGCCCTGGCTGTCGCGGACATTTTGGGGAGTGAACTGGTGGATGGAAGATTTCTCTCTCTGTCTCAGCCTCTTTGTCTTTCATATATCTTTTTTAAAAAAAAAGAAACAAAGGAAAGATTCTCCTAAAATTCTTAGGCTACAGCTTCATCAGGACACACAAGGATGGCTGTTGGCATGATTAAGTCCACAACACAATTTAGGGATTGAGTGCTGTAAATCATATCTAGGCTGGCCTTTGGGTCTGCCTATCAGGTCCCCTTTGTGACTTTTCATAGCTATGCATTTCAGGCATCAGGGCTGCATTATGATATGAGGGGGCTATCAGCACATTTGCCTTCCTAAGTCCCTTCCTCCGTAAATAACTACTAAAAATTATATTACAAAATTGGTACAAAGATGAGTATAACCCAGGTGCAATGCATTCTCACATGTGTATCTGTACACACACACACACACACACATGCCTATATAAACATAGGTATATTTTTAACAGAATTAGAATATTTTTTGAGCCCCTGAAAGTATCATGAGTCCTAAGAATGGAGCCTAATGGATAGGTCAATGTAATGGGCCAGCCTGTCACATCTAATGCACACAGGTACCACGAGAGAAGCACTTGTGACAGTGGTGTCTAAACTGTTTCTTTTTTAATTTTTATTTATTTGACAGATATAGTTAGACAGTGAGAGAGAGAGAGAGAGAGACAGAGAGAAAGGTCTTCCCTCCGTTGGTTTACTCCCCAAATGGCCGCTACGGCCAGTGCTACACTGATCCAAAGCCAGGAGCTAGGTGCTTCCTCCCAGTCTCCCATGTGGGTGCAGGTGCCCAAGCACTTGGGCCATCCTCCACTGCCCTCCCGGGCCACAGCAGAGAGCTGGACTGGAAGAGGAGCAACTGGGACTAGAACCCGGCGCCTATATGGGATGCTGATGTCGCAGGCGGAGGATTAACCAAGTGAGCCACAGTGCTGGCCCCATCTAAACTCCTAAGAAGGGTAAAAATACATTTGAAAGTGCCTTATATTTGCAAAGCATCTCCCTTTTTGTAGCACTCCATTACTATCTACCACAGGAATTAATTTGCTTTGCTCATTCTCATTCCTACTGCTTTTCAAATCGTGCTCATTTGGATTTGTCATGAATAAAATTGTATCATATTTTAATGGCCAGGCCCTTAATTACAAAAAGAGGAGCTTTGAGACTCTTCTTCAGGAAGGACTCGATTACATGTTGGTCAAGGGCCTGTGTTACTGCTTTATTTCCATCTACAGGTGTTTAGTTCTTGCAGTTATAATAATACATACAATAGATGCAAGTGGAGCCTGTTTGGTTGAAGTGGGGCCTGGGACCCCAGCTGCCTGGCTTCCTCTCAAAGACACCCCTGAGGAATGAATAGCAGGGCTCTGAAGGACCCACAACCCCCACCACTCTTGATACTGTCTCCTGTTTTTTGAATCATGATGTCTGATGTGTTTCCAGAGACACTTGTCCATTAGATTAGATCCTTGCCTTCCTGCCAGACAGAATGGTGACTCACTTCGTTTCTCTGAATGATCTTGATCCCAGAACCACGCCCTGATTTCCTGGAGATAAAAATAGAATGACTAGAATGGAATCATCAAGGCCAACAATGTCCGGCTACTCAGGAAGAAATAATAATAGAACATAAAGACTTAAACCCTCTCAGGTCATGTGCAATTCTAAACACTGGGCATAGGAAGTGGATGCCATCTTGTCCTTGCTTAAGGCACAGAGTTTCTGTAACTTGTCCAGGCTCCCTGACTATTCAGTTGTGGAGTTAGCCAATGGACCCAGCCAGTCTGACTCCAGGGTCTGGTGCTGAACTCCTGCTGGGGCTAGCCTGAAAGTTCCCATCCCAATATTGACATGGTCTGCTTTAGAAAAGAGAGCTTTTCCCTTTCTTTTATTTTTTAAAAAGATTTATTTATTTATTTGAAAGGCAGAGTTACAGAGAGCTAGAGAGAAAAAGAAAGAGAGAGAGAGAGAGAGAGAGAGAGAGAGAGAGAGAGAGAGAGAATCTTCAATCTGCTGTTTCCCCAAATGCCCTCAACAGCCTGAAGTCAGAAGCCAGGCCAATCCAGGTCTCCCACATGGGTGGCAGGGGCCGCAGTACTTGGGCCATCATCTGCTGCTTTCCTAGGTTCATTAGTAGGGAGCTGGATTGGAAATGGAGCTTCTGGGACTTGAAATGGTGCTCGGATATGGGATACCAGCATTGTCAAAGGCAGTGGCTTAACCTGCTGTGCCACAATGCTCCCCTTCCCGTTCTTCCTCACTTAGCTTCTGCTGCCTCTCCAAGGAACCGCATCCTCCTTGTCCAGGGATACTGCTCACCCTTCTCTCAACATCTAGATGCACGTCAGACTTCAGGTTCTGAATCCTAGCTGCCCCCTTCTTTTGTGCTCATCAGCAGTGAAGTGTGTGTAGAACATGGTCTTGAGGGCTCAGAGAACTGAGGGCAGCTGTGGAGTGCAGGGTTGAAGCCAGGTTAAGGCTGCCTCTGGTCCTCAGAGCTCTTGCTGTCTGTCACCCACTGCCTTCCCCACCCAGTCCATCCTTTGTGCTTGAATGCTAAGTCTGTATCTCAGCACTGAGCCCTCTCAATTTGGCACAAAAGTCAAGCTCGATCCATGGCCAGAGAGCTGTGTGGTACCGGGTTGGATGCTCCCCTATTTCTGGGAGGCAGTCACTGTTCCAACAGAATACTGCCTATACTGTCTCTTAGGCAGCATGCTTCAGTTCAGCGCTGGTCTACTTTAAGACATTAAGTGATCTGATCACCTGTGCCTCCCTTTTCTTATCAGTAAGGTAGAAAATAATTACAGTAGCTGCATCACTTACATGCAATTATATATGTAAAGCACTTAGATCAATGCCTGGTACATAGTGAATAATTAACAGTAGCTTTTATTGTTCTGAGATGGCTGGTGTTTTAAGACCAGCATTATCTTTTTTAAAAAGATTTTACTTACTTATCTGAAAGGAAGAGAGAGAGAGAGAGAAAGAGATTTTATGCCCAGAGAGACAGAGAGATTTTCCATCCATTGGCTCACTCCCCAAATGGCTGTAATGGCTGGGGATGGGCCAGGCTGAAGTCAGGAGCCTGGAACTCCATTGGGGTCTCCCACATGGGTGCCAGGGGCCCAAACACATGGGGATATCTTCTAGTGCTTTCCAGGCATGTTAGCAGGGAGCTGGATTGGAAGTGGAGAAGCTGGGACTTGAACTAGTGCCCACATGGGAAACTGACTCTGATATGATGCCAGTGTCACAGGCAGTGGCTTAACTCACTGTGCCACGATGCTAGCCCCAAGACTAGCATTCTTGTAGTGTCTGTCCCCATCCCCATTAGCCTCCCTCCCACTGGAGTATCAAAGAAACAGATCTCTCAGAGAGAGGGTAGAAGTCCTTATCCACATATGCCCCTTTATAGTTGGGTGGAGACAAAGCAGAGGACTGGTTGTCAACGCTAGTTTCCTGGGAGTTGTCAAGTCAACTCACCCTGTAAATCTGCCTCCATTTTGCCTGTTAGTCACAACATGGATAACACCATCACGCCCTGTTTGATTCACTGGCTTTACCTCCACCAGCTGAAAAGCTGTGTCACACAGTGGACAGACACTCCCCACCCGGGCTCAGTTGTCCTCCTCATCAGTGTCCAGCAATGATATTCGTGACTTTCTCCTGCGCCTCTCCTAAATGCTGCTTCTTTACAACTTTGCCCTTCCTGCCTTACCCATTTTCTTTTTTTCCAGATATTTGTTTCATTGTGGAAAATATAGCAGAAAAGCTTGTGGAAAAATGAAATTAAAAACTAAGTTTATTTTGATGCAAAAAACATTTGAAATCCAGGCACAGTTTTTTCCCATAGTATGCTTTTTCCATGAATTTTTTGAAGACCCCATGTACATAACCTGGTGTTGAGGTAGATATTGATGTACAGCGTAATCCTTTTAGAGATCAAGGACTCTGTCCCAGCTGCTGGAAGTGCTGCCAGCCAAAAACCCTTGGTTGTTAGCCCCTTGAGTGAGTGGCCAAGGTCAAACCCTTCCCCCAAGTGGCCTACATGCAGTGACTGCTCAAGACCTGTTCCCCATCTCTGAATCAGGACAGCACTGAGGGGCCATCCAAGTTGTAGAATACTCTGTATGATTGCTTGAGCTCGCCATTGAGACTACACTGTTGTTCCACCTCTTCCCCTACCTGGTTCTGCTTCCTTCAATTCTTTCCCCCACCCTTATTAATATGACAAGGTGAAAAAGCAATTTATCACCATGAGTCTTTTTCTCCCCAGTAACCGCCTTATAGTACAGGCTAATCTGTGTCTCAGAGGCGCCTTCCCAGGGATCCCAACATGCAATAGTGTATAAGGACTCTATGGCATTTAAGGAATAATAAAAACATTCATGTATTTTCCACCTTGCTGTAAGATGTTGACTATGTCACCAGTCCTTGGAGGTCCACTATGTGTCCTCTCCCCCCATTGCATCCTTTTCCTGCCTGCACTCTCACTACCGTCATGAATTTTCTGTTAATCATTGTTTTATTTTTCTTCATATTTTTATGAACAAATAAAGATGCTTTTATACAATCTACGTTTTCCTATTTTGAACTTTAGAAAATCCTCCTTACAGCATTTTTGTTCTTTGTACTTAGTCTTTTCATTCCATGTTATGGTTTTTTTTTTTTTAAGATTTTTATTTTATTTATTTGAGAGGTAGAGTTACAGAGAGAAGGAGAGAGAGAGAGAGGTCTTCCATCCACTGGTTCACTCTCCAGATGACCACAATGGCTGGAGCTAGGCCCATCCGAAGCTAGGAGCCAGGAGCCAGGAGCCAGGAGCTTCTTCCAGGACTCCCATGTGGGTACAGGGGCCCAAGGACTTGGGCCATCTTCTACTGCTTTCCCAGGCCATAGCAGAGAGCTGGCTCAGAAGTGGAGCAGCTGGGACTAGAACAGGTGCCCACATGGGATGCCAGCGCTGCAGGTGGAGGCTTAGCTCACTAGATCACAGTGCTGGATGCCCCTCCCCCTCATGCCCCCCTTTATGTTTTTGAGATTAGCATGGAAGCCAGCACAAAGGATGCTCTATAAATATTCATTTGCATTTTTCTTTTGCTCCTGGCAGAGTTTGCCCTCACAGCCCTCAGAGGGAAGCAGCCCTGCAGATGCTTTGATCTCAGATCTCTGGCCTCCAGAACTGTAAGGCAATGTGGCTCTGCTGGGGAAGCCACCCCATTTGTGGAGCTTTGTTGCAGCAGCTCTGGTAAGTGAACACACTGTCCTGTCTTCTTTATCCCTTCTTTGAGTATATTCTGTGGGCCCAGCTGTGAAGGCCAAGCAGTCATTTCAGCGTGAATATGCTTTAAGAAGGTGTGTTTGTGTCATCGGGAGCACTCTAAAAATGCTGAACTACTTTTTAAAATAAATCCACATTCTAGTTGGGAAAATCAAGTGCATATTCAGGTTTTCAGTTTCTGGGGAGAAAATCAAGAAAGCAGAAGGAACTAAAAACAGAAAAGTCCTGATGCCAGGGCTGGGCTGGATGAGTTGTAAATGGACGGGTGCCACGGGTACATAGGAACCCAAGTAGATGGGAACAGGAAGTTTGGCTGTTTGGTGGGCAACAGGAGTTGATGGTTGAAAAGGGCTAATTCTTCAGGTGGTGTTGTGGCACAGCAGCTTAAGTTGTCACTTGCAACATTGGCAACCCATTAGAAGCTCTGGTTAAAGTCCCGGCTTCTCCACTTTTGATTCAGCTCCCTTCCAATGTGCCTAGGAAGGCAGCAGAAGGTGGCCCAAGTGCTTGAGCACTTGCATCCATGTGGGAGACCCAGAAGAAGCACCAGCCTCCTGGCTTTGGCCTGGCCTAGCCATGGACCTGGAACTGATCTGATAGATTGTCTTCTCTAAGCCCTCCTCTTCTGATCTGCGTGAAGGCCTTATGTTAACCATACCAGCATTTACAAACTCTTGCAAAACAGTGACATGTATATATCAACAAGACTTCATTGGTCCATGGTAGAACTTCTCAAATCTTTATGCTGAAAGATTCTGAATGGCAAAAGGAGCCCTGAATATGTATGTTACTTTGACATTTGTATTCTGAGATGTATTTTAAACTTCCCATTTATCCCTCACCCACCTTCAGTTAAACTGCTGGTATATTGCCACCAGCCGTAATGGTTATATATTATATGCCCTGGGTGGGACACAGATGTGGAACAGAAAGTCCTTACTGTTATTCAGGGCCTGGGGTAATCAGGTAGGGAAAATAGTATATAAAGTGAAATTAGGCTAACACGTTACTTTTCCCAGGTTATATTTATTTTCCAATTGTATTTCATAAAAGACTTTGAGTGATATAGTGGTCAGGTCAGGTCAGCCAGGGCAAAATATGGAGGTAGATATATTTTTTAAAATAAAGTTTTAATTTTAGAACACTTTTAGACTTACATAAAAATTGTACAGATCATAAAGTGTTTCTACATACATGATATCCAATTTCTCATTTTATTATTATTATTTACCTGTTAAGCCACAACGCTGGTTCCTTCTCATATTATTTTTTAAATACTTATTTATTTATTTGAAAGGCAGAGAGAGAGAGCGAGGTCTTCCGTTTGCTGGTTCCTCCCTAGACAGCTACAACAGCCAGAGCTATGCCAATCCAAAGCCAGGAGCCAAGAGCTTCTTCAGGGTCTCCCACGAAGGTGCAGGGGCCCAAGGACTTGGCCCATCATCTTTTACTGCTTTCCTAGGCCATAACAGAGAGCTGGATCAGAAGTGAAGCAGCTGGGACTCGAACCAGTGCCCATATGGGATGTCGGCACTGCAGACTGGGGCTTTAACCTGCTGCTCGACAGCGCCAACCCCTGGCTAGGTATTTGGGGACTGTTTCTCAACTGGGATTTGTCTAATACCTTCCCCATGATTAGACTGGGATTATAGGTTTTTGGCAGAAAAAGAATCATGGTGATAAATTGCTTTTTCACCTTGTCATATTAATAAGGGTGAAATGGGGAAACCTATT
The DNA here is from genome assembly GCF_964237555.1 of Oryctolagus cuniculus. Taxonomy (NCBI): domain Eukaryota; kingdom Metazoa; phylum Chordata; class Mammalia; order Lagomorpha; family Leporidae; genus Oryctolagus; species Oryctolagus cuniculus. The sequence continues at coordinate 152,344,038 of NC_091434.1, read as the reverse complement.
TTTCTGCCAAGGGCTGTTTGGATATTGATACCATTTTTATTCACCAACCATACAAAATTATTAATTTAAAATTAGTATGCTATAGATTTATTAACTTTATGTCCTGTCTGTGGTTGCCTTGGCAAAGCGAAACCAAATGATTTCTTGTGTTTTATGTGGCCCCACCCCTTTTAAGGGACATACTATCATTATTTATCACTGTTGATGTTAACCTTGGCTACCTGAGTGAGGGAGTGTTGATCAGGTTTTTCTTGTAAAGTCCTCATTCTTTCCCTCTTGCCATACTGCACTCTTTGGAAGGAAGTCACCATACTCAGATCCTACTTAGGAAGTGGGGGATTACGTTCCACTGCTATGAAGGTGAAGCAGTTACATGGAATTTTTTGAAATTCCTCTGGATGGCAGACTTGTCACATCTCCTCTATTTATACATTTATTTAGCCAATAATTTATATTAGTATTGGTTTGTATATATTTATTTTATAGTTTGGGTTATAATGTGATATAACAGTATTTGCTGCTTAAATTGTTCCAGTTTGGCCACTAGGAACTCTTCCTGCAGAGTATTGTGCCTTCCAATATTGTACTGTACCTGTGTGTGTTTTAATGTTTTCTGGATTCCTGGAACTCTAAGATCCTCCAGGATCACCTTGTTTGGTGGGTATTTTCAAGACCCATCCAAAGTACATCAAGGGACCGGCACTGTGGTGTAGCAGGCAGAGCTGCCGCCTGCAGTGCCGGCATCCCATATTGGCACTGGTTCGAGTTCCAGCTGCTCCACTTCCTATCCAGCTCTCTGCTATGGCCTGGGAAAGCAGTAGAAGATGGCCCAAATTATGGGGCCCCTGCACCCACATGGGAGACCCAGAAGAAGCTCCCGGCTCCTGGCTTTGGATTGGCACAGCTCTGGATGTTGTGGCCATCTGGGGAATGAACCAAGGGCTGGAAAACTTTTCTTTCTCTCTGCTTCTGATTCTCTGTAACTCTGCCTTTCAAATAAATAGATAAATCTTTAAAAAATATATTATATAAAAGTATATCAAATGGGGTCTGCATTGTGGCACAGCAGGGTAAGCTACCGCCTGCAATGCTGGCATCACATATGAGCACCAGTTCCAGTCCTGGCTGCTCCATTTGCAGTCTAGCTCTCTGATAATGCATCTGGGAAAGCAATGGAGGATGATTCAAACACTTGGGCCCCTGTCACCCATGAGGGAGACCTGGCTGGAGGTCCAGACTCTTGGCTTGGCCTTGCCCCTTCCCAGCCATTGAGGCCATTTGAGGAATGAACCAGTGGATGGAAGATCTCTTTCTCTCCCTATCTCTTCCTCTATCTCTATAACACAGGGCCAGCACTGTGACTTACTAGGCTAAGCCTCTGCCTGCGGTGTCGGCATCCTATATGGCATTGGTTCATGTCCTAGCTGCTCCTCTTCCAATCCAGCTCTCTGCTATGGTCTGGGAAAGCAGTAAAAGATGGCCCAAGTGCTTGGGGAGACCTGGAAGAAGCTCCTAGCTCTTGGCTTCAGATAGGCTCAGCTCTGACTGTTATGGTGACACGGGGAGTGAACCAGTGGATGGAAGACCTTCCTGTCTGTCTGTCTGTCTCTCTGTGTATCTGTAACTCTATCTCAAATAAATAAAATAAAATAAAATAAAATAAAATCTTTTTTTTAAAATTTATTTGAAAGTCAGAGTTACAGAGAGAGGTAGAGTCAGAGAGAGAGAGAGAGAGAGAGGTCTTCCATCTGCTGGTTCACTCCCCAGATGCTGCAATGGCCGGAGTTGTGCCGATCCAAAGCCAGGAGCCAGAAGCTTCCTTTGGGTCTCCCACATGGGTGCAGGGGCCCAAGGACTTGGGCCATCTTCCACTGCTTTCCCAGGTCATAGCAGAGAGCTGGACTGGAAGAGAGGCAGCCGGGACTCGAACCGGTGCCCATGATGGGATGCCAGTGCTTCAGGCCAGGGTATTAACCCACAGCATCACAGCGCCATCCCCGAAAATAAAATCTTAAAAACAAAAATTTTTAAAAAGTCAAGTGTCTCTCTTTCTTTTGGCATCTGCTTAGTTGCTCTGACTTTCCAAAGACCATCCTGTTTATTTCCTGTTCCAGTCCTAGATACATTAGCTAATGACCTACAAAAACCTACAATAACACAATATTCTTCTTGTGAAAAGAAATAAATAACATGAACACAGAACTGCCTGTACATACTACCTCGGAGCAGAACACATGGCCACCACAACAGATGCCAGAAAGAACAGTGTGAAATCAGTGGGAAATACTGAAAGTTCTAGATGGTAGGTGCACTGGAATTGGCACTGAAAACTGATGACTCCTGATGTGGGAACCAGAGACAATGTAGGGCGCAGGAAAAGGACACATTAAAAGACCAGCAAAAGTCATTACAGTCAATAGAGTTCTCTTTGCCAGATGTAGGATAGATTCTAATATCATTATCAAGGTCGTCAGTCGTTTACTGAAGATTTCATTTTATAAGGGGGCAATTTAGATCCCCCTGCCTCCAGCCAGTTCTGTCATTTTAGGAGTTCTTGGTTTTCTCAGATTTTCTCACTTTCGTTAGAAATGCAAATGTAAGGTGGCCTCAGCCAGGTCTCAGATAAGGCAACTGAAGTCCACACCAAGCTGGCAATGCTGTATATTAGTTCCATTTTCCAGTTCTTTTTAAGGATCATTACTCTGAGGTTCTCACTTTGTCACTGTCAGGTAAGAACAAAGCAAAGACTGCTTCTCTTCAGGAGACTGGGAATTGTCTTGGACCCCAGAGACTCTTCCTGCTGGATCCCAGTCTAACCAGCATTTCTGTAAGATGGTTCTTGCTTCATATGTAGTCTTTATTCACCACGTCTTTCTGTAAGAGTCAAGGCCTGCCTTAGACAAAAGTAGACTGAATTTTGCCTCCAGACCTATCCTTTAGCTCTAACTTTCTGTTTCTTTTATTATTGTTATTGTTATTATTCAAATTATGTATTTATTTCAGAGTGTGAGAGAAAGAAAGAACTGCCATCCGGTGATCCACTGGTTCATATCTCCAATTGCTTCAATGGCTAGAGCTGGGTCAGGGCGGAAGCCAGGAGCTGAGAACCCACTCCAGGTCTCCCCTGTCCTGGTAGGAACCCAATTACTTGAAACATCACCACTGCCTCCCAGTGTTTGCATTAGCAGGACACTGGAATCAGGAACCTGAGTAAGAAATTGAATGTATGCATTCTGATGTGGGATGAAGGCATCTTAACCACTAGACCAAATGCCCATTGCAATTTCCTGTTTCTTATCCTTATCTCTTGGGCCCTGGTCTTGCTTTGAAAATCAAAGTAGCACAGCCTACAGAGTAATGAGAATTAATTTTTGCATGAGAAAAATTTTCCTAGGTACTTTTGTCCCCACAAAAAAAGATCCTATATTAAACCACAAAGAAATCATCAGTAAGTTCAGTGAAGTGGAAATACAACAGACAATATTCTCGGAGAACAATGTAATGAGAAATTATCAATAAAGACATAGGCATAAAGTCCTTCTGGATGGAAATTTAATTAGGTGAAAGCAAGCTAAAATTACAAAATTTCTAAAAACAATGGTAAAAGGCTATATATCAGAGCCTATGTGATACATTTAAAGTAGTGATAATAGGAAAATTATAGTACTAAACACTTTTTTCTCAAGCTATTATTAATAAAAATGTATGTAAACTATTATGTAAAGTTATAATTAATTTTCTCTTCCTTATTTTAAAGATTTATTTTTTAACTTGATAGGCAGAGTTACAGAGAGGGAGGCAGAGACAGAGAAAGAAATCTTCCAACCACAGGGTCATTCCCCAAATGGCTGCAACAGTTGGAGCTGGGCCAGGTCGAAGCCAGGAGCCAGGAACTCCATCCAGGTCTCCCATGTGGGTGCAGGGGTCCAAGTACTTGGACCATCTGCTACTGCTTTCCCAGGCACATTAGTAGGGAGCTGAATTGAAAACAAGCAGCCAGGACTCAAACTGGCACTCTGATATGGGACCTGGCATAGCCAGCCCCTGCTTTCTCTTTTAAAATATATTTTTAATTAGTGCATAGTAACTGCACATACTTATGGGGTATAATATGTGTATCAGATACAGTATGTGTATCTGATGTATAATGATCAGATCAGGGTAATGGGTATATCTATTACTTCAGACATTTATCATTTCTTTGTGTTGAGAACATTCAAGATTCTCTCTACTAGCTATTTGTAAATATTCAAGTAATTGTTGTCGACATTAGAACATTAGAAATTATTCCTCCTACCCAACTGTATCCCTGTACTCATTTAACCAGTCTGTCTTCATCCCTCCATACCTCCCTCCCTCTTTACAAGGCTCTGAATATCACTATTTCTATTCTATTCTTTCAAATCAATTATTTAGTACCTACATATGATATTTGTCTTTCAATGCCTGACTTATTTCGCTTTGCTTTATGTCGTCCAGCTCTACCCATGTTGTGGCAAATGATAGACTTTCATATTTTTATTTTCTATAGCTGAATAATGTCCACTATGAATATTATGACATTTTCCTTATCCATTCATTTGTCGATGGATACCTGGGTTAATTCTATATTTTGGCATATTCACAATAGTGAAAATCTGCAATAAATATGTGAGTGCAGATGTCTCTTCAGCATACTGGTTTCAGTTTTTTCAGATGTATACCCCAAAGTGGGATTACTGGATCATATGGTAGTGTTTTTTTTAAGATTTATTTTTATTTATTTGAAAGACAGTTACAGAGAAAGGTAGAGACAGAGAGAGAGGTCTTCCATCTGATGGTTCACTCCCCAGATGGCTGCAATGGCCGGAGTTGAGCCGATCCGAAGCCAGGAGCCAGGAGCTTCTTCCAGGTCTCCCATGTGGGTGCTATCCCAGGTTATAGCAGAGAGCTGGATCAGAAGTGGAGCAGCCGGGACTAGAACCGGCGCCCACATGGGATGCCGGCGCTTCAGGCCAGGGTGTTAGCCCACTGCGCCACAGCGCCAGCCCCCATATGGTAGTTTTAGTTCTAGTTTTCTGAGGAACCTTCACACTGTTTTCCATATTGGCTCCACTAATTTACATTCTCACCAACAGTATATGAGAGGTTCCCTTTTCTCCACATACCTACCAACTCTAGTTATCTTTTGTCTTTTTGATAATATCCACTTGATGTGAGATGATGATATTTCATTGAGGTTTTGACATACATTTCTTCTTTTTTTTTTTTTTTTTTTTTTTTTTTTTGACAGGCAGAGTGGACAGTGAGAGAGAGAGACAGAGAGAGAAAGGTCTTCCTTTGCCGTTGGTTCACCCTCCAATGGCCGCCGCGGCGGGCGCGCTGCGGCCGGCGCACCGCGCTGATCCGATGGCAGGAGCCAGGAGCCAGGTGCTTTTCCTGGTCTCCCATGGGGTGCAGGGCCCAAGCACCTGGGCCATCCTCCACTGCACTCCCTGGCCACAGCAGAGGGCTGGCCTGGAAGAGGGGCAACCGGGACAGAATCCGGCGCCCCGACCGGGACTAGAACCCGGTGTGCCGGCGCCGCTAGGCGGAGGATTAGCCTAGTGAGCCGCGGCGCCGGCCGACATACATTTCTTCTTTTTTTATTTAATAAATATAAATTTACAAAGTACAGCTTTTGCATTGTTGTGGCTCCCCCCCCATAACCTCCCTCCCACCTGCAACCATCCCATATCCCACTTCCTCTCCCATCCCATTCTTCATCAAGATTCATTTTCATTTCTCTTTATATACAGAAGATCAGTTTAGCATACATTAAGTAAAGATTTCAACAGTTTGCTCCCACACAGAAACATAAAGTGAAAAATACTGTTTGAGTACTAGTTATAGCATTAAGTCTCAATGTACAGCACACTAAGGACAAAGATCCTACATGAGGAGTAAATGCACAGTGACTCCTGTTGTTGACTTAACAAATTGACACTCTTGTTTATGGCCTCAGTAATCACCCTAGGCTCTTGTTATGAGCTGCCAAGGCTATGGAAGCCCCCTGAGTTCACTGACTCTGATCATATTTAGACAAGGCCATGGTCAAAGTGGAAGTTCTCTCCTCCCTTCAGAGAAAGGTACCTCCATCTGTGATGGCCCATTCTTTCCACTGGGATCTCATTCACTGATATCTTTCATTCAGGTCATTTTTGCCACAGTGTCTTGGCTTTCCATGCCTGAAAAACTCTCATGGGCCGTTTTAGCCAGATCCGAATGCCTTAAGGGCTGATTCTGAGGCTGGAGTGCTATTTAGAGCATTTGCAATTCTATGAGTCTGCTGTGTATCCTGCTTCCCCCGTAGGATCATTCTCTCCCTTTTAATTTTATCCTTCATTATTTGCTGACATTGGTCTTATTTGTGTAATCTCTTTGACACTTAACCTATCTTTTTGATCAAATATGTACTTAAACTGATCACTTTAACAAGTGAGATGGCATTGGTACATGCCTCCTTGATGGGATTGAATTGGAATCCCCTGGCACATTTCTAGATCTACCATTGGAGGTAAGTCCGAGTGAACATGTGCCGAACTTTGACATACATTTCTGATGATCAATGATGATGAGTGTTTTTTTCAAGTACTTGTTGACCATTTGTATATCATTTTTGCAGAAGTGTTATTCAGGTCATTGACTCATTAAAATTGACTTATTTTTTTCTGTTCACTTGAGCTCCTCTTGTTGGATGAATAATTTGTATTTTTCCCATTCTATAGGTTGTCTCTTCACTGCTTTCTGTTACCTTTGCTCCATAGAAGCCTTTTAGTTCATATAATTTCATTTGTCAATTTCTGCTTTTGGTGCCTGTGCTTTTGAGATCATATCCAAAAAATCTTCCCATTGCTTCACACCAATATCCTCAGGCTTTCCCCCTAGGTGCTTTTTTTAAAATTATATTTATTTATTTTTTTGACAGGCAGAGTGGATAGTGAGAGAGTGAGACAGAGAGAAAGGTCTTCCTTTTCCATTGGTTCACCCCTCAATGGCCGCTGCGGCCAGCAAGCTGCGGCCGGGCACTGTGCGGATCCGAGGCCAACAGCCAGGTGCTTCTCCTGGTCTCCCATGTGGGTGCAGGGCCCAAGGACTTGGACCATCCTCCACTGCACTCCCGGGCCACAGCAGAGAACTGGCCTGGAAGAGGGGCAACCGGGACAGAATCCGGTGTCCCGACCAGGACTAGAACCCAGTGTGCCGGTGCTGCTAGGTGGAGGATTAGCCTAGTGAGCCACGGCGCCGGCCCCACTAGGTGCTTTTTAATGGAATTTTTAATAAAGACAATAAGCTAACATTAATAAAAGAAGTAGGGAAGCAGAGGATCCAAGATGACTAAACAGTAAGAGGCACATTGATCTCAGCCACAGAAAGATACCAAAAAAACAAATGAAGGAGCACATTCCCGGGGAACTGATTGAGAGAATTTTCAGTGGAGAAGTGTGGGGAGCAACTCGGACTAGACTGAGTTACTGGAATTAAGACTTATTCTATGCATCTGCTCTCCCACAATATGGCGCTGGGAGAGGAGAAAACAGCTTCTACACAGCTGCCTCCAGTTCAGCCAATAAACTGTAGGACTTGCTCCTGATTGGAGGAGAGCAGCGTACTCGGCGTGTGGGTAGCAGAGTTGGGATTGGCAGAGGAGGACTATAAAGGAGGAGAGAGACGGCATGCACCAGGAACATCTAAGGGGAACATCTAAGGGAACACCTGTGCAGCCCCCGAGAGAGCCGGCCGGCGGTGTGCCGCTCCCCCGTGGAAGTGGGGAATGTGGCAGGGGGAACCGCCCTTCCACGGAGGTGGAAGGGACAGTAGCCAACCCGGGAAGAACCAGCAGCAAACCCGGGGAGGGCCGAGCAGACAGAAGAACAGCGCAGGGTCCTGTGTCGTTCCTCCACGAAGACGGGGAGCGACAGAGAAGGACAGAGCAGAAAGCGGAGTGGAATGGGAACAGACATGCTGCTGCCCTTGCTACCAGACATTCCTGGTTGTACATGCTTGGCTCCTGGCTGGAAAGCAGCACCTTGCCAGGGTATGGTGTGAGGAGGCTGCTGTGGTTCCTGCCACTGGAGCCTTTGACTAAGGGAGAATCCCACAGTCTCCAGGGGCTTTGAGTCCAGCCTAGGGAGTTAGTGGAGAATTGCGCAGGTACTTTGCTCTGTTAAGAGAGGCCATGTTGCCCCCCAACTCTCCCTCCACCAAAGCACCAGACCCAGTTTGCTGTGGTAGAGTCACAGCTGAACTGTGTTCTGACTTGGGGAAAAGCAGGTAATGCTGCTCCTGCAGAGGCTACTGGTGCTGGGGATAGGGCAGCTCGCAGGGTGGAGAGCACTCTCCCTGTACCCGGAGACTGTGGGAGTTCTGGACTTGGACCGTGGAGCTGAGAGGGCTGTTGGTTGCAGTTAGGTTCTTGTGCAACCACCTAGTCTGACTGTTGGGACCCAGAGCTGCCTGCATGCTGGGATGGATCTCATGGAGGGGTTGGAGGACACAACGTGCAGTGGGTTGGTGCTCTGGACAGTGCACACACCTGGGTGAGTGAGGTGCACTGGCACTGTGAACTCACTTTAGGCTCTGAATCATCTGGTTCACTCTGACACAGACAACGGTTGGGACTGTGAACATGCTAGCCAGCTCCAATATCCCCTCCCCCCACTGACTGTAATAAAGGAGCTTTACCACACCCATCTTGGGTGTCACTCTGTACTCTTGCCTCAATCTTAAATGGTGGCTAATGCTTCCTGGTCCCACCCAGGACACACCATTGGAACTCAAGTGTAAGCCACAGGCACTCCACCAAACCCCAGAGACACATTTCTTGAATAAAGCCTTCAATGGGGAAAAAATCCTCTGGAGGAGACAGTAACAAGAGATCCCCTGGATATGCAAAAATAAACATAGAAAGACAAGAAATATGAACCAGGGAGACTACATGACTCCCAAAAAGGAACCTAATAGTATATTATATTGAACGGTTAAGAAGTGTAGATTGACTCTTTACTTTACATGGAGTTAATCATGTGTGTATAAAGTTAACTGAAAATAGATCTTAGTAAAAAATAAGAGTGGAAATAGGAGAGGGAGGAGGAAGAGGGGTGGGAGAATGGATGGGAGGGCAGGTACAGTGGGAAGAATCATCATGTTCTTAAAGTTGTAATTATGAAATGTATGAGGTTTATATTCCTTAAATAAAAGGTTTTTGGAGGAGAAAAAAAAGAAGTGGAGGGGCTGGCGCTATGGCATAGTGAGTAAAGCCGCTGCCTGCAATGCTGGCATCCCATATGGGCACCAGTTCAAGTCCTGGATGCTCCACTTCCAATCCAGCTCTCTGCTGTGGCCTGGGAAAGAAGTAGAAGATGGCCTAAGTCCTTGGGCCCCTGCACCCACGTGGGAGACCCGGAAGAAGCTCCTGGCTCCTTGCTTCAGATCCTCACAGTTCCAGTCGTTGTGGCCAACTGGGGAGTGAACCAGTGGATGGAAGACTGACTCTCTCTCTCTCTTTCTCTCTACCTCTTCTTCTCTCTCTATGTAACTCTTTCAAGTAAATAAATAAATCTTAAAAAAAAAAATAAGTGGGGATTGACCAAATGCCTGAAAAAAATTCAAAAGAATGATTGTAAGGTTACTCAAAACCACAGAGAAACAGTTAACTTAAATAAGGAAATGAATATGTAACATGGATGAGAAATTGTGCAGAGACAGAGATACTGAAAAAAAGCAAACAGAAATATTAGAGACGAAGTATTCAACAAGTCAAATAGCCGGCGCTGCGGCTCACTAGGCTAATCCTCTGCCTGCGGCGCCGGCACTCTGGGTTCTAGTTCCTGTCGGGGCGCCTGTTCTGTCCCGGTTGCTCCTCTTCCAGTCCAGCTTTCTGCTGTGGCCCAGGAGGGCAGTGGAGGACAGCCCAGGTGCTTGGGCCCTGCACCCACATGGGAGACCAGGAGGAAGCACCTGGCTCCTGGCTTTGGATTGGCGCAGTGCGCCAGCCGTAGTGGCCATTTAGGGGTTGAACCAACAGAAGGAAGACCTTTCTCTCTCTCTCTCTCTCTCTCTCTCTCTCTCTCTCTCTCACTGTCTAACTCTGCCTGTCAAACAAACAAACAAAAAACAAGTCAGATAAAAAATACAGTAGAAAGCCTTGACAACAGATTTGGTACATCATAAGAAACTATATCTGATCAAGAAAACCGGTTTTTTTAAATATCTCAGAAAAAAAAAAAGAAAGAAAAATTAGAAAGACCAAAAACTGGGATTGATGGGCTATCTCCAAATAACCAAGTATATCTGTCTTAGGAGTTCCTGAAAGTATAAATCCATTCAGTGATATAACAGCATAAGATTTCCCCAATTTGGAGAAAGAGATAGAAATCCATATATATGAAACACATACAACCCAAAATCAACACAACAAACTTTCAAAAGTAAAACATGAAGAGAATATCATAAAATTTGCAAAAGACACCAGATCACCTTTAAAGGGACTCTTATCAGATTGATAGTCAAAGTCCCAGAACACTTTGCCCAGTGAAACTCTCATTCACAAATGAAGGTGATGTAAAGACCTTCTGAGGCAAGCAAAAATCCAAAGAATTTGTCACCTCATGGCTAGCATTACAAATGATGTTTAAGAAAAACAATCAGCATCATGAAAGAATGTGAAGGCAGAAAATCTAGTAAAAGAACAAAGGAGATTCAAAACAAATGATAGGAATAGTTATGCAAAAATGGCAGGACCAAGTCATTACTGATCAATAATAATCTTGAATGTAAATGCACAAAATTCTCCAGTTAAAAGATATACACTGGCTGAATGGATTTTAAAAAAAACACACATGACCCATCTATAGGCTGCCTACAAGAAACACACTTCATCAATGAAGATTACACATAGACAGAAAGTGGAAGGATGCAATGATATTCCATGCAAATGGAAATCTAAAGAGAGTAGGAATCACTATGTTCATATCAGACAAAATAGCCTTTAAGGCAAAAGCTATTAACAGAGACAAGAGGGTCATGTAATGATTAAAGTATCAATTCAACAAGAAGATGTGACTATAGTAAATGTATATACATGTAATGCTAGGGCATCAGTTTTATGAAACAAATATTAATGGACCTAAAAGAAGACATAATCTCAATTATAATAGTAATGGGAGACTCCAAGAGCCCACTTTCATCAATGGATGGATAAACCAGACAAAAAAATCAATAAAGAAACAAAATTAATCTACACTATATGTCGCTCCCCCATTCGTGGAGGAACAACACAGGACCCTGAGCTGTTCTTTTGTCTGCTCGGCCCTTCCCGGGTTTGCTGCTGGCCCTTCCCCGGGTTGGCTGCCGACCCCTCCACCTCCGTGGAGGGGCGGCTCCCCCTGCCACTTTCCCCACTTCCGCGGAGAAGCGGCACACCGCCGGCCGGCTCTCTCGGGGGGGGGGGGGGGGGGGGCTGCTCAGGTGTGCCTTCAGATAGATGTTCCCCGGTGCACGTTGTCTCTCTCCTCCTTTATAGTCCTCTTCCACCAATCCCAACTCTGCTACCCACACGCCGAGCAAGCTGCTCTCCTCCAAACAGGAGCAGGATCAGCTCCTGCAGCTTGTCAATCAAACTGGCGAGAGGCAGCTGCGTAGAAGTTTACTCCTCCCCAGCGCCATACTGTGGGAGAGCAGATGCATAGAATAAGTCTTAATTCCAGTAACTTAGTCTAGTCTGAGTTGCTCCCCACAACTATAGACCAAATGGACCTAATAGATATCTATAGAACATTCTACCCAACAGCTGCAAAATGTGCATTCTTTTTCTCAGTACATGGAACAATCTCTCAGACCATATACTAGGTCATAAAACAAGTCTCAACAAATTCTAAAAAATTGAAATCATATCATGTCTTTCTTGGCCACAATTGAAGAAAGCTAGAAATTAACAACAAAACAAACTCTAGAAAGTATACAAACATATGGAGACTGAACAACATGCTCCTGAATGAATAGTGGGTCACAGAAGAAATCAAAAGAGAAATAAAAGAATTTCTTGACACGAACGAAAATGAAGTGGGAAGAATCACCATGTTCCTAAAGTTGTAATTATGAAATGTATGAAGTTTATATTCCTTAAATAAAAGGTCTCTGGGGGAAAAAGGAACTATTTTATATGCAAAAAATAAAATAAAGTCATTTATAAAAAAAGAAATCACTGAAAATGAAAACAACATATAAAATTGTACAGGATACACCAAAATAAGTTTTAAGAGGAAAGTTTATAGCAATAGTGCCTGCATCAAAAGATTTGAAAGGTGTCAGGTAGATTATCTAAAAATATTTCTCAAGGACTTAGAAAAAATAAGAAAAAACCAAACCCAAAATTAGTAGAAGGAAATAAATAATAACAGAGAATAAACAAAATAGAAATTAAGAAAATTACAAAAAATACCAATGTAATGAACAACAATTTTTTGAAAAAATAAAATTGATAAACCATTGGCCAAACTAACCAAAAAAGGGAGGTTAATCAGAGATTAAAAAGGAGATGTTACAATGGCTACCACAGAAATACAAAGTGGAGAATCTAGAAGAAATGGATAAATTTCTGAACACATATAACCCACCAAAATGGAGGCACAAAGACAGAAAACCTGAATAAACCAATAACCAATACGGATTGAGTCAATAATGAAGAACCTCCCAACAAAGAAAAGCCATTACCAGATGACTTCACAATTGAATTCCATCAAACTCTTTTTAGGAGAACTAGTTCCAATTCTTCTTAAACTACCCAAAACAATTGAAAGGGAGGAAACCCTTCCAAACTCATTCTGTGAGGCCAAAACTACCTTAATTTCAAAACCAGAGAAATATATAATAAAAAAAAAAAAACAATGTAGACCAATATCCCTGATGAATATAGTTGCAAAACTCCTCAACAAACTTCTAGCAAATCAAGTCAAACAAGACATCAAAAAGATCATCAACCCAGACTAAGTGGGATTTATTACAGGGAGGTAGAGAAGTTTCAACATATGAAAACCAAAATATATGATGCATCACATCAACAAAATGAAGAATAAAAGCCATATTATGATCTCAATAGATGCAGAGAGAGCATTTGATAAAATACCCTTTCATTATAGAAAAACTTTAAGAAATTATGCTGAGGAATGTTCCTCAACATAATCAAGGTAATACGACACACTCACAGCCAGCATCATATTGAATGGGGAAAAGCTGGAAGCATTTCCATTAAGATATGGAACAAGGTGAGGATGGCTGCTCTCATCACTGTTACTAAATATAGTTTTGGATGTTTTAGCCAGATCCATTAGGCAGGAAAAAGAAATCAAAGGGATACAAATTGGAAAAGAGGAACTAATATTATTCCTGCTTACAGATGACATGAACCTCTATATAGGAGGACCAAAAGACTCCACTAAGGGACTATATCAGAACTCATAAGAGAGTTTGGTGAAGTCGCAGGATATAAAGTCAATACATGAAAATCAATAACATTCTTATACACATACAATGCTCTGGCTAAGGAAGAACTTATAAGACTAGTCCCATTCACAATAGATAAAAAAAATTTTAAATACCTTGGGATAAATTTAACTAGGATTTGAAAGATCTCTACAATGTAATTTACAAAACATTAAGGAAAGAAATAGAAGAAGACAAAAAATTGGAAAAATTTTCGAGGTTCTTAGATTGGAAGCATTAACATCATCAAAATGTCCACACTACCCAAAATATTTTACAGATTCAATGCACTCCTAATCAAAATATCAGGGATATTCTTCACAGATCTAGAAAAAATAATCCTAAAATTAATATGGAGACAGAAAAGAGTCTGAATAGCCAAAACAATCTTAACAATAGAATTAAAGCCACAGACATCACAGTACCAGATTTCAAGACATACTACAGGGCTGTTATAATCAAAACAGCCTGATACTGGCAGAAAAATCAATGTATAGACCAATGGAATAGAATAGAAACTTCAGAAATTAATTCATACATCTGCAATGAGCTAATCTTTGACAAACACGCTGAAATCCTTCCCTGAAGAATGGGCAGTTTCTTCAACAAACAGTGTTGGGAAAATTGGATTTCCACATGCAGAAGGTTGAAACAAGACCCCTACCTAATACCCCATATGGAAATTAACTCACAACAGATCAAGAATCTAAACCTAAGACCCCAAACCATCAAGTTACTAGAGAAAAACATAGGGGAAATGCTGCAACTTACCCTCTTAGGCAAAGACTTCTTGGATAAGACCTCAGAAGCACAGGCAATAAAAGAAAAAATAGACAAACGGGATTACACCAAGCTAAGAAGCTTCCACGCAGCAAAGGAAACAATTAACAAATTAGAGACACAACTGACAGAATGGGAGAAACTATTTGCATACTAGGCATCCAATAAAGGATTAATATCCAGAATACATAAGGAGCTCAAGAAACTCAAAAACAATGAAATAAGTGATCCAGTTAAGAAACAGGCAAAGGATTTGAACAGGCATTTTTCAAAGGATGAAATACAAATGGCCAAGAAACACATGAAAAAATGCTCACATCACTAGCTATTAGGGAAATGCAAATGTAAACCACAATAATGTACCACCTCACCCCAGTTAGAATGGCTATTATCCAAAAATCAAAAAATTACAAATACTGGTGAGGATGTAGAGAAAAAGATACCCTAATGCACTGTTGATGGGAATGAAAATTGATACAGCCATTATGAAAGACAATATGGAGATTTCTCAGAAAACTAAAAATAGATCTGCCATATGACCCAGTTATCCGACCCCTGGGAATATACCCAAAGAAATGAAATCAGTATATAAAGAGTTACCTGCACTCCCTTGTTTATAGTAGCTCAGTTCACAATAACTAAGATATGGAATCAACCTAGATGTTCATCAACTGATAACTGGATAAAGAAATGTGGTATATAGACATAGTGGAATATTATTCAGGCATAAAAATGAAATCCTGACAATCACAGCAAAATGAATGTAACTGGAGATCACTGATATGCTAAGTGAATAAGCCAGACCCCAAAAGACAGATTTCGTATGTTTTCTGTTATATGTGGTAGTTAATATGTAGGGAGAGCATAAAAAGTGTGTGGCTGTCATAACATTTGGTTTATAGTTATAAATATTGCCTCACTGAATCATACCATGTAAATGACAATGTATTCTTCTTTCCCACATAAAAAAATGAAATGGAGAGGAGGAGAATAGTGAGGATTCTTGGGTTACTAGTAGTGCTTTGTTCTTAATTTGGGTATTGTTTATGAGTGTGATCAGAGAACAAAAAATTTATTTATCTGTACATATATGTGTATTTCTTAATATGTACACTGTATTTTAATAAAATAAAAAATAAATTCTTAAAGGTTTTTTAAAGATGTCTCTAGGGATCCTTTTTTTTTTTTTTTGACAGGCAGAGTGGACAGTGAGACAGAGAGAAACAGAGAGAAAGGTCTTCCTTTTCTGTTGGTTCACCCCTCAATGGCCACTTCAGCCAGTGTGGGGATCCATGTTTTAACAAATAAAAAAATACTAAGAAAAAATAGTAGAGGTGGGTAAGGTAGTTTCATCTGTGTGTTTTGGATAGACGAGGTCTTTGCTATAGTTGAGATATATATCTTGCTCTAGACTTTCAGATATTTCTAAGGAATAAAAGTTTCATCCTCCACCCCACAGAAAGAAGCTTACATGTATAGTGCACTTCTGCCCTTAAGTCTGATTCTGCTGTATAGTAGCTGTAGTGCCTACACAGGGCCTTCCAAAAGTTCCTGGAAAAATGCATATTCTGAAAAAACCAGATGGATTTCAAAACTTTTTGTGCACCAAAATAGCATCTGTTAATGCCATTTTCCACTAACTTCTTGATGTTCCCTCCAAATCACTGTTCGCAGTATTTTCAGGACCCACCCAAAGATAACCAAGCATCTCCCTTCCCTTTGGCACCTGCCCAGTTGCTTTGTGTTGCCAAGGACTAGCAAAAGAATTGATTTGTGCATGAGGTTCAGGAATTCCAAAATAACCCGGGACTCTCATAGTAAACAGACTGCTGGCTATTTTCTTAATAACAAAGCAATTATAAAGTGCATGAAAAAGAAAGAATTTCCTGGCCATTTTCAAAGTGGCAAATGGAGGGGAGAAGTGGGTGGTGACAAGTGGTTCTCAAAGCTGGTATTTCAGTCTTTTTAAGAAGGAGTTCCAGAATATATAATTCCTACTTTCCTATCCTTTTTTTCTGTTAGGCACTGAAAAATAATAGTATAATTCTCATTGGCAATTTTTAGTGATAACGTGGAGACAGAACTTATTTTTTTATAAGGCATAGCTGCTGAGTGGCTGAACGCACTTATCTGTGTCTTTGTTTTTCTCTATCAATGAATGTTTATTAGGCACATAATACTGTAGTCTAGGCAGAACTGTAGAGTTACAAGAACGAAACATAGCTCTTGTTATGAAGGCACTCACAACACGGATCAAGATAATAAACAATTGGTGTACAACTAGAAAAGTGAAATAACTTTAGTTAAACTGACAGCACAGAAAAAAAAGAGCCAACACAGAACTTGGTAGATTGAAAAATATTTTGCAGAAGACATCCTGGAGTTGGGGGTTAGAGGAGGAATCTGAGTTTACATTGCAGAGGGGGAGAGTGGGGGCTCATGAAAAGGCATTTCCAGCCAAAGAAACAGTCTGAATCAGGGAAAGAGGTGGAACAGGAAGACATTGGAAAATCATTTTGGAATGGCTGGAGCATAGGATATAGGGAAGCTGTGAACTGTGGTGCTCACAGAAGCAGGGGCCCAGTCACAGAGGGGTTTTGTCAAACATACTTTGGACTAGATAGAAAAAATGGAAATTCAGAGCGGGTTAGGCCACAGCTAGGGATGTTATTGAAGTGTCTGGTTCAAGTCCTGAATATGCCACACTTCTGATCCAGTTTCCTGCTAATGCTTCTGGGAGACAGCAGCAGATGGGCCAAGTACTTGAACTCCTGCCACCCACATGGGAAACCTGGGTGGAGTTCCTGGCTTCTGGCTTTAGCCTGGCCTAGCACCAGCTGTGGTTGCCAACTAGGGAGTGAACTAGTGGATGGAAGAGACATTTCTCTCTTTCTGTCTCTCCCTTCCCCCTTCTCTCTGTTACTCTTTCAAATAAATAATTAAATAAATGTATGATTTTTTTTTTAAAGTGGAAGCTCTGTAGACTGTTAACTGAAAATGTATGTATTAGAAAACTTGATATTGGATTTAGGAGTAGTGAAACTAGCAGGAGGGGGATCGGTTAAGAAATCATTTAAGACAGATGAAAGATGGTGAAGACTTGAGGTAAGGCAGTAGACACGGGCAGGAGTTTGAGAGAAGTAAGAGATGTTTAAGAGATAGAATTTTAACAACTGGGAAAACTTTGTGATACGCTGGTATTTAAAATGTAGGTAGAAGGGCCAGTGTTGTGGCGTAGCTGGTAAAGCTACCACCTGCGACACCAGTATCCCATATGGGCACTGGTTCCAGACTTCCTGCTAATGTCCTGGGAAAAGCAGCAGAGGATGGCCCAAGTGCTTGGGTCCCTGCCACCTACGTGGGAGATCCATTGCGGCTGTTTGGGGAGTGAACTAGCAGATGGAAGATCTTTTTCTCTCTGTAAATCTGCTTTTCAAATAAATAAAAATAAATCTTTAAACAAATAAATAAAATGTAGGTAGAAGCAGATAAAAAGAAGAAAAGACAACTGGGTAAATCAGAAGGATCTGGCCAAATAGCAATAATTGAACCAGAGGGTGATAGTCCTAATACCTGTATCTCACCTTTGTACACAGGCAGACAAATCACAACTATTATTTTTTAATTGATTCAATTATTCATTTGATAGTATCTTTTCAATTTTTGAAAATTTATTTCATTTATTTGAAAGGGAGAGGGAGAGGAAGAGGAAGAGGGAGAGGGAGAGGGAGAGGGAGAGAGAGAGAGAGAGAGAGAGAATGAGCGAGTGCACTCTCATCCACAGGTTCACTACTCAGTTGCCTGCAATGGCTGGGACTTGGTCACACCAAAGTCAGGAACCAGGAACTCCACTGAGGTCTCTATGTTGGTGGCAGGGACTCAAGTACTTGAGTCATCATCTGCTGCTTCCTTGGCACATTAGTAGGGAGCTGAATTGGAAGAGAAGTAGCTGAGAGTCACACTTGGTGTTCTAGTCTAGGATGTGGGCATCCCAAGTGGTGTTTTTAACTGTAGCATCAAAAATCCGCTTAGCATATTTTTAATTTTTAAGCATTTATTTTAGTTGTTTGAAAGAGAGATACATACACACATATAGACAGAGATCACCTATCCACTGATCCATTCTCTGAATGTCCCAACAGGAGGGACTGGGTCAGTCCAAAGCCAGGCGCCAGGAACTCAATCTGGAATTCCCATGTGCGTTGCAAGGACCCAACTGAGCTATTACTGATGCCTCCCAGGGTGCACATTAGTCAGAAACTCGAATCAGGAGCTGAACTGGGACTTGAGCCCAGGTGCTCCTAAATGAGATGCAGGTGTCCCAAGTGGCATCCCATCTACTACACCAAATGCCCACCCTCACAATATTTTTGAATGTCAGTAGTGTGCCATGCTCTCTGGGAGCTAAAGATCCAGAGAGGAGTAAGAGAAATCAGTCCTTACCCCTGGAGCCAATATGCTAGTGGAAGGCAGACAGATGCTAAAGAAATAATGAAAGAAGGAAATTTAACTAACTATAAACAGCCCAAGGGCACACTTGCTTTAGATGGAGTAGTCAGGGAAGGCCTCTGTGAGGATGATGAGAAGGTGTCAGCCCACGAAAAGGTCCAGGACAGAGCTTCAGGCAGAGACGGCTAGGGCAAGACCCTGAAGGGAGGACAAGCTTAGAGAGAGGACGGAAGGCTGGTGAGGAGGGAGGTGGTGTGCTAGAGGGTGCAGGTGGAAGGAGTTGTGTTAGAAAGGAAGCTGAAAACAAAAAGAAAGAAAAGAAAAAGGGGCTGGCGCTGTGGCATAGCACATTAAGCCTCTGCCTGAGATGCAAGCATCCCACATGGGCACTGTGGGATGCTTCCAGACTCGGCTGCTCCACTTCTGATCCAGCTCCCTGTTAATGCACTTGGGAAAGCAGTGGAAGATGGCCCAAGTGCATGAGCCCCTGAAGCTGCATGAGCGATGCAGAAGAAGCTCCTGGCTCCTGGCTTTGTCCTGGCCCAGCCCTGGCCATTGCAGCCATTTGTGGAGTGAACCAGCAGATGGCAGATCTCTATTTCTCTGTCTCTCCTCCACTCTGTAACTCTGGCTTTCAAATAAATAAAAAATAAATCTTAAGAAAAAAAGGAAGCTGGCCGGCGCTGCAGCTCACTAGGCTAATCCTCCACCTAGCGGCGCCGGCACACCGGGTTCTAGTCCCGGTCAGGGCGCCGGATTCTGTCCCGGTTGCCCCTCTTCCAGGCCAGCTCTCTGCTGTGGCCAGGGAGTGCAGTGGAGGATGGCCCAGGTGCTTGGGCCCTGCACCCCATGGGAGACCAGGAAAAGCACCTGGCTCCTGGCTCCTGCCATCGGATCAGTGGGGTGCGTCGGCCGCAGTGCGCTGGCCGCGGCGGCCATTGGAGGGTGAACCAACGGCAAAGGAAGACCTTTCTCTCTGTCTCTCTCTCTCACTGTCCACTCTGCCTGTCAAAAAATAAAAAAAAAATAATAAAAAAAAAAGGAAGCTGAGGCTCAGTCCTGTAAACTTAATGCATCATGGCACATGACTTGGATTTCAATGTCAGTGCAATGGGAAGTCACTGACAGATTTTAATGTGAAAATGACGTGACCTGATTCATGTGTTTCACTCTGGGAGATATGGAACAATATGTTGTAGGAGAAGTTTAGAAACTGATAAGAACAGATACTACACTTGATCTTAGCCAAAAGAAGCGATGAGAAGCTTAGAAACGATCAGTGCAATTGTCCAGGTAAGAACTGATAGTGACCTGGCCTTGGAGTTTGAACACAGGGATTAAAACAGATCGTGGATACATTTCAAAGATTTATTTGTTGTTTGAAAGGCAGAGTGACAGGGAAAGACAAGCAGAGAGGTTTTCTATCTGCAGGTTCTCTCCCCCAAATGACTTCAGTAGTTGCAGTGGGGCCAGGCCAATGCTAGGAAACAGAAACTCCATCTGGGTCTCCCATGTGGGTGGCTGGGACTCACATACTCAAGCCATCACCCAATGTTTCCAAGATGAATTGGCAGGGAACTGGATTGGAAGTGGAGTAGCTGGGACTCCAGCTGTCTATGGGATGCTGGCGTCTCAATCAGTGGCTTAACTCAATGCATCATGATGCCCACACCAATGTGATATATTTTAGAAACAGAATGGATTGTACATGCTGATGCAGAGAATTTTTGTGAAGTTACACTGAATAAATGATGATATTATTTCCTAAGATGGCAGAAGTCATTGTGGGATGGGTGGTGGAAGTCAAGAATTCTGTTTTTGGGGACGGTTCTGCGGCATAGGAGGTGAAGTCACCTCCTGCAGTGCTGGCATCCCAGTTCAAGTACTGGCTGCTCTACTTCTGATTCAGCTCCCTGCTAATGTTCCTAGGAAAGCAGTAGAAGGTGGCCCAAGTAGTTGAGCCCTTACACCCAAGTGGGAGACCTGGAAGAAGCTTCTGGCTCCTGTTCTCAGCCTGACTTATCCCCTGACATTGTGGCCATTTGGGGAGTGAACCAGTGGATGGAAGATCTCTATATCTTGCCTCTCTTTGTATCTCTGCCTTACAAATATAAATAAATGTGTTAAAAAAAGAGTACTGTTTTTCTCAGATTAACTTGAGATGCTTATCACATGAAGATGCCAAGTAGATAGTTGAATACATGAATCTGGGATTCTATAGATGTTATTGGAAACTATTGGACTAGATACGGTTGCCATGGAGAGAGTGAGAATGGAAAAAAATGGGGCTCCAGGACTGTCTGAGATATTCCAATGTTCAGTGTTTGAGCAGAGGAAAACAATTCAGTAAATGAGACTGAAGTTTCTTCCTGTGACATGTGTGGAAGCTTAGGACAGTGTGACGTCACTAAAGCCAATGGAGGAAAGTTAATCAAGCACGGAAGAGGGATCACTGGGTCAAATGCTGTTGAGAAGTAGTGTAAGATTGAGGTCAGGTTCACCATTATTGGTAACAGTGACGAGAGCAGATCCAGGGGAATGTAGGGGTGGGAAATCTGATCTGCGTGAATTGAGGGAAGAATGACGTATCTAAGTAGAAGTTATGTCTTTTATGACAGTTTGGTTTGCAAAATGAGAGAAATTCAGAATTGGTAAGGGCCAATTGGATCCTCATATCTGATTCTAGGTCTACGTTGCTTTCCACATGGAACATTCAAATTTGGTATCAAAATGAAATCATAACCAGTCTTGAAGTAGGAGAGCAATGTTATAAGGTCAATGCCAGTCTTAAATTTTTCTGTTGATGAGGGGTGTCTACTTTAGAATTCTACTTTGGATTCATTCTACTCATTTCTGAAAGCGAGTCAAGAAGTGGAAGACTGTAAATGATTTATAGTTTACTGAGACTTTTTATATAAAATGATCTCATTTATTCCCCACAGGGATGCAGAGAAATGGGAAATAGGCAGGATAAGTTTTATTATCCTCGTATCTGAGATAAGTTATCTGAGTCTTAGGAAGGAAAAGGCTCAAGGTTACTCATTTATAGAACACTGATTAAACACATGTGTTCTCAGAGGAACACTACCTTGGGTTTGATTCATGGTTCAACTATTTATTAGTTATATGATCTTGGACAAGTTCAATAATTCTCTGTGCCCCAGTTTCCTCATTTGCAAAATGGTGGTAACAAGGGAATATACCTCATCAGGTTATTGCAGGGTTTCTGACTGTTGATCCATCTATGGCATTTAAAAAAAGATTTATTTATTTATTTGAAAGTCAGAGTTACACAGAGAGAAGAGAGGCAGAGACGGAGAGAGAGAGAGAGAGAGAGAGAGAGAGAGAGAGAGAGGTCTTCCATCTGCTGGTTCACTCCCCAGTTGGCTGCAATGGCTGGAGCTATGTCGATCTGAAGCCAGGAGCCAGGAGCTTCTTCTGGGTCTTCCATGTGGGTGCAGGGGCCCAAGCACTTGGGCCATCTTCTACTGCTATCCCAGGCCATAATAGAGAGCTGGATTGGAAGTGGAGCAGCTGGGTCTCGAACCTGCGCCCATATGGTATGCCGGCGCCTCAGGCCAGGGCATTAACCTGCTGCACCACAGCGCCGGCCCCCATCTATGGCATTTTGTGTGCTGTTTGGCACATAGTAAGCTCTCAATAAATGCTGGCTACTAAAGAGGGACTGAGCCAGGCCTTGAATCTAGTTCTCCTTAGCTCCGCCTCTAGGGTTCTTCCTATCATTCCTGTTCATCATCTACCTAGAAAAGCAAGCTGAAATGAATTTGTCTTGAAATGATCTTTTCAGGAGCATCTGAGACTGAGGATATATTGTTTATATTTTTACTTAACTTCTAACTGAATTGCAAGGCAAAGATAAAAATTTAATGTTGCTGCATCTTCTGAAATCACTGTATAGAATGTAATGTTGGCAGAGATCATGGTGAAGCTCATTATATCAACATAAAGAGCTGTTCTTTCTCATTTAATTTTTTTCTCCAGAATTTCAGACCTTAGCAACTGTGGCCAAGTGTTTTTCCCTATAACACGTGGTTAAATTTCCTGGGGTCAGAGAAGGAAGCTTCTCTTTCAATTTTAGATATTCAACTCGATTTTAGAGCCTGCTTCAATTATTTATTATTACTTTTCTGTCTATTTTGGTTTCTGTACAGAATACATTGTTCTGAAACCCTGGATTAATTTAATCAATATAAAAAAAAAAAAAACATGCGAGTGATACCAGGACCAGCTGCTACTATCCTGAAGCCCAGGAAATTATAAATTATTAGGCTGTGAGTACCTTCCCAGGCACATTCAGATATAACAGATCAACACTATCTGTCCTTCTTAATGGGGTACTTCATTGAGATGAAAGGTTTCACTGAACAGACAATTCTTCTTTCAAATTCTGTTAGGCAAAAATCCTACCTTCTCCATAGTTCTCAGCTTTTTGGAAGGAAAGAAGGGAGAGTCTTTCCTCATGGGAACTTTGATCACTACTCTAATCTTCTGTATTCTGCAATCTCTACAGGCTTATCTGGACACACATCCTTCTAATGACGTCCTAGAGAATTGTGAAGTTAAGGGGTTGAGTCTCAGTACCAAGGACAGGCCATGAGGTTAGCCCTGATTATTTATTTATTTATTTTTAATTTGAGAGGCAGAGAGAGAGAGAGAGACAGACAGACAGACACAGAGAGACAGAGAGAGTTAAGATACAGAGACAAACACCAAGAGAGAACTTTCATCTGCTAAGTCACTGTTCAAATTCCCACAACAGCCAGGCCTATACCAGGCTGAAGTGGGGAACTGGAAACTCAATCAAGGTCTCCAAAGTGGGTGAAAGAGACCCCATCACTTGAGCCACCACAGCTGCCTCCTAGGATGCACATTAAGAGGAAGGTGGAATTGGAACAGAGCTGGGTGAGCCCAATCACTCCGATATGGAACAAAGGTATCCTAGTAGTGTCCTAATTGCTATGCCAAACACTTGCCTCTGACTATGGTTAATTTTGAGATTTCAGCCACGCCACCTCTTTATATAATCAGTTTATACAATAAAGGAATGAGGATCAATACAGAGGAAGCTATGCCTTTCCCCTATTCCTTCTTCCCAGTTGTCCAGTGACAGTTTTCTTTTCTGAGGTTAGCACTGGATTAGGAGTCAATCTTCAATCTTCAACATGCGGCAAAATCTGATCTATATTTTTGTGTCCTTTTTTTTTTTTTAAAGATTTTATTTATTTATTTGAGAGGTAGAGCTACAGACAGTGAGAGTGAGAGACAGAAAGGTCTTCCTTCTGCTGGTTCACTCCCCAATATGTTCTATATTTCAAACAATTCTGTAAATGTCCCATAAAATATTTAGGGATCACTTTCTAAAAAATGGGAAAACAAAAGTGATCTTTCACTTTGGGATTTGATAGGAGTTGTATCATGATAAGATTTGAAAGAGCTATTCTGTCAAGCTAGAAAAACTGGGTTCAAATCCTGATTCTGTTACTAATAAGGGTGAATTTTTATTTATCCTTACTTTTAGTTCCATCACCTGTAAAATGGACATACTGATAACTATGCAGTAAGAACTTTTGAAGATTATTTGAAAAGTTTGTATAGAATGTTCAGTGCCTAATGCTCCCTCATTGTGAAAGTGCCATGAGGGCCAGCGCCGTGGCTCAACAGGCTAATCCTCCGCCTAGCGGCACCGGCACCCAGGGTTCTAGTCCTGGTCGGGGCGCCGGATTCTGTCCCCCTCTTCCAGGCCAGCTCTCTGCTATGGCCTGGGAGTGCAGTGGAGGATGGCCCAAGTGCTTGGGCCCTGCACCCCATGGGAGACCAGGAGAAGCACCTGGCTCCTGCCTTCAGATCAGCGCGGTGCGCTGGCCGTGGCGACCATTGGAGGGTGAACCAACAGCAAAGGAAGACCTCTCTCTCTCTCTCTCACTGTCCACTCTGCCTGTCAAAAAAAAAAAAAATAAATAAATAAAAAAATAAAAATAAAAAGAAAGAAAGAAAGAAAGGGCCACGAAGGAACTAAGCTTTGTGTCTTAGATGCATCAGGTCTGGCCGGAGCAAGATTAAAAAATTGGTTGGGGTCAGCGTGCTGGCTCAGTGGGTTAAAGCCCCAGCCTATAGTGCCAGTAACTCATACGGGTGCCAGTAATCCATACAGGTGGCAGTTCAAGTCCTGGCTGCTCCTTCTGATCTGATCCCTGCTAATGTGCCTGGGAAAACAGCAGAGGATGGCCCAAGTACTTGGGCCCATGTACTCACGTGGGAGACCCAGAAGAAGCTCCTGGATCCTGGCTTCAGAATGGCTCAACTGGGTCCTTGCGGCCATTTGGGGAGTGAACCAGTGAATGCAAGACATATCTTTCTCTGTGTCTCTACCTCTCTCTCTAAATCTGTCTTTCAAATACATGAATCTTTTTTTAAAAAAAGGCTTAATGTGCATAAAATTGGGAAATTTTATATAAATCTGGTTGGCTGATTTTTCTTAGAGGAAGGAAAGAGATAAGACTATAGTTTGGGTATTTGTACCTCCCAAAGTCCTGTTGAAATGTAGTCCCCACAACTCAGAAGCCAGTGGCTTTGGAAGGGGGCCCTTTGGGAGGTGATCAGGGCTAGAGGAGATCATGAGGGTGGGGCCCTGGGTTGTGTTAGTAGTTTTGTAAGAGTAGGGAGAGTTAGGTGAGCCAGCTTGCCCTGCCCCACTGTGGGTGCCCTCTGTCATGGGATGATGTAGGAGGAAGGCCCTCACCAGGAGATGAGCATTACTGGCATCACACCCTTGTGATTCTCAGCCTCCCTAACTGGGAGGTAAAATAATTGTATTCTTTACAAATTACCAGTCTGTGTTATTCAACAATTACGATGGAAAATGGATGGAGACAATGTGGTAACACAAGGGTCAATCAGGACTGGAGTTTAGTACCAACTTCATTCTTTGGAGCTGATGCACACTCTCCATTTCATCTGTTTTTCTTATTGGTTGGGCATCATTACTTTGCATTACCTGTTGGATTTCTGGGGAAAGTTGTTTGAGAACTTTGTTTTGGGCATCCCTGGAGTGAAGGACCAACCATCATTAGGATATGTACTTGAAATTATTGTTCTTTAATATTGGGGTGGGCATTGTGGCACAGTGGGTTAAGACAACTGTTGGGATACCTGAATCCCATATCAGAGTGCCTGGAATTGAGTCTCACTTCCATTTCCATTCTAGCTTCTTGCTAGTGTGCTTGGAGGCAGCAAATGATGGCTCAAGTACTTGGGCCCCTGCCACCCAAGTTAGAGACCTGGATGGAGTTCTTGGCACTTGGCTTCAGCCTGGTCCTGCTCAATTTGAGGAGTGAACCAGTGGGTAGAAGATCTCTTTCTCTGTCTTTCCTTCTTTCTGTCACTCTGCCTTTCAAGTAAATAAATCTTTAAAAAGATATTGGTGGGGAGGATTAAGATTGTGGGAGTAGGGAGGGAGCTTGCTGCTCTAGGAGAAGATAGTTTAAAAAAAAAGTGGAGAGTGCAGTCTCAGGGAAGAGCTAGAGAGAAAACAGCAGAGGAAACTATGCAAATTGGAGGGACACAGTAGACCTACATGGAGGACAAGGACATGCACAACTCAGCAGCCGAAAGCCTCCACACCAGAGTTGGAAAGTGAGGTGAGACCAGACTGCAGCAGCCCAAGCCACTGATGAAGCAGCTGCAGGGAGAGCCTAGAGGGAATCTGGCTTGGAGCCTGGTGGGGGATGGTGTACCTGCCAAACTAAAGGAGAAAAAACAAAAGGGGAGGTGACATTTTCTCTCTCCCTAATCACCCTTCAATGGCATCCTGTGACAAACTAATAGAGAGCAGGCGCCATTTTGGATATATGTAGCAGCTGCACCAGCTTGTGTGTCTGTGCCCAGCAACCAGATAAGTGGAGACTCCTGAGTCCGGTGGGGAGAACAGATAGAGCTGGGTGCTCATGAATGTGGAGGCTTCTGTGCTGGGACTATGAAAACATTGAGGCTGTGTGGGAGGACTCAGGGTGTGGCTGGGACTTTGGGCAGTCACTGTGGGAGGATCCATGCAATCAGGGCTCCCTGGTTACCCAGCGAAGGATATTGCTAGGGAATCTGAGCTTACACTGAGGACTGCACAGATCCTTTGTGTGGTCCTTGTGGCAGAGAAGACAAATAATATGCACACTGAATGAATAGTGGGTCATAGAAGAAATCAAAAGAGAAATCAAAACTTTCTGGAAGCAAATGAAGATGACAATACAATCTATCAAAACTTATGGGATACAGCAAAAACACTGTTAGGAGGAAAGTCTATAGCAATTGGTGCCTACATCAAGAAATTGGAAAGGCATCAAATAAATGAGCTATCAACACCTCTCAAGGATCTAGAAAAACAATAGGAAACCAAACCCAAAACTAGTAGGATAAAATAAATAATTACAATTAGAGAAGTAATCAACAAAACTGAAACAAAAAATACAAAAGATCAGCAAAACTAAGAGTTGGTTTTTTGAAAAAATAAACAAAATTGATATGTAATTGGCCCAACCAACCAAAAAGAGAGAGAGAGAGAGAGAGAGAGAGAGAGAAGAACCGATTCAATAAAATTAGAGATGAAAAAGGAAATGTAACAACAGACACCACAGAAATAAAAAGAATCATCAGAAATTTCTACAAAGAGCTGTATTCCAACAAATTGGGATACCTAGAAGAAATGGATAGATTCCTGGACACATACAACCTACCTAAATTGATCCATGAAGACCTAGATATCCCTAAGAGACCCATTACCAAGACAGAAATTGAATCAGTAATAAAGACCCTCCCAACAACAAAAAAAAGCCCAAGACCAGATAGCTTCACTGCTGAATTCTACCAGACATTTAAAGAAGAACTAACTCAAAATTTTCTCAAGTTATTCAAAAAAATTCAAATGGAAGGAATCCTCCCAAATTCTTTCTATGAAACCAGCATCACCTTAATTCCTGAACTCAGAAAAGACACAACAGAGAAAGAGAACTAATGAAGAATTTCCCTGATGAACTAGACACAAAAATCTTCAACAATATTCTAGCCAATTGAATCCAACAACACATCAGAAAGATCATTCACCCAGACCAAGTGGGATTTTTTCCTGGTATGCACAGATGGATCAACATTCACAAATCAATGTGATACATTACATTAACAAACTGAAGAACAAAAATCGTATGATTATCTCAATAGATGCAGAGAAAGCATTTGATAAAATACAACATCCTTTCATGATGAAAACTAAGCAAATTGGATTTAGAAAGAGCATTCCTCAAGACAATCAAGGCAATTCATGACAAACTCACAGCCATTGTTCTATTGAATGGGGAAAATTTGGAAGCATTCTCATTGAGATCTGGAACCAGAATAGGATGCCCATTCTCATCACTGCTATTCAATATAGTCCTGGTAGTTTTAGCCAGAGACATTAGGCAATAAAAAAAATTCAAATGGATTCAAATTGGGAAAGAGGAAGTCAAACTATCCCTATGTGCAGATGACATGATTCTATATATAGGGGATCCAGAAGACTCCACCAAGAGACTGTTGGAGCTCATAGAAGAGTTTGGTAAAGTATCAGGATATAAAATCAACACACAAAAAACAACAGCCTTGAATACACAGACAATGCCATAGCTGAGAAAAAACTCAATCGCATTCACAATAGCTAAAAAATAAAATCACATACCTTGGAATAAATTTAACCAAGGAAGTTAAAGATCTCTATGATGAGAATAACAAAATATTAAAGAAAGAAATAGAAGAAGATACAAAAAAATGGAAAAAACTTCCATGTTCATGGATTGGAAGAATGAATATTATAAAAATTTCCATTCTTCTGAGAGCAATTTACAGATTCAATGCAATACCAGTCAAAATACCAAAGACATTCTTCTCAGATCTAGAAAAAATAATGGTGAAATTCATTTGGGAACATAGGAGACCTCGAATAGCTAAAGCAATCTTATCAACAAAAAGCTGGAAATAGCACAATACCAAATTTCAAGACATACTACAAGGCAGTTATAATCAAAACAGCCTGGTACTGGTACAAAAACAGATGGATAGACCAATGGAACAGAATAGAAATGCCAGAAATCAATGCAAGGTTCTACAACCAACTTATATTTGACTAAGGAGCTAAAACCAGTCCCTGGAGCAAGGACAGTCTCTTCAACATAAGGTGCTGGGAAAACTGGATTTCCAAATGCAGAGGTATGAAGCAGGACCCCTATCTTGCACCTTACACAAAAATCCATTCAAAATGGATTAAAGATCTAAATCTATGACCTGATACTATCAAAGTATTAGAAAACATTGGGGAAAGAACCCCTGCAAGACATTGGCATGGGCAAAGAGTTCTTGGAAAAGACCCCAGCAGCACAGGTAATAAAAGCCAAAATTCACAAATGGGATTAAATCAAATTGAAAAACTTCTGTACTGCAACAGAAACAGTCAGGAAGGTGAAGAGGCAATTGACAAAATGGGAGAAATTATTTGCATACTATGCAACTGATAAGGATTAGTAAGCAGAATATATAAAGAGATAAAGAAACTCCACAATAAAAGAAACAACTCAGTTTTTTTGTGCCATTTTTTAAAATAAATCTCTTGCTCTTACTTTGCTGGCTTACGATTGATTTCTATTTGTCGTTGAAGCCAAGGACCCTCTGAGACTGCAGTCTGCAGCTCTCCAGTAGAAGTGTGACGACAGTTCCTAATAAATGCATTATATACCGTATAAGGACTGGAAAAGAGGGGCTGGGAGGATCCACACACAAAGACAAGCTCAGCAAACACAAAGGTTAGTTGCATGCTTTGATTGCTTTACACTGTGTGTATGTGTTGAAATAGTGTACTGTACACCATAAAAATGTACAAGCACTGCATATTAGTCACAAATTTAAAAAAGTTAAAAGAATAAAAAACCCTAAAATCATATATAAATGAGAGAGATGAGGGAATCTTTTTTAACAGAAGTGGTACTGGATGGGATTATG
Organism: Oryctolagus cuniculus; assembly: GCF_964237555.1. Lineage (NCBI taxonomy): Eukaryota > Metazoa > Chordata > Mammalia > Lagomorpha > Leporidae > Oryctolagus > Oryctolagus cuniculus. The sequence continues at coordinate 152,314,272 of NC_091434.1, read as the reverse complement.
AGTCTACAAGAATGCTAGCTTTAATAATATTACATTTTGATGTTTTACACATAAAAACTAATAAAAAATGAAATAAGAAAAATGTTTTTCTTTAGCAGTGGGTAATTTGCTCATTCACTCTTATAAAGTCTCATGTTGTTGAAGAAAGATATTGACCAGATGCCTGGGGGCACCCAACAGTGAAGCTTCCTGCAGTGTTTAGGGATTAAACCTTTGACCTTGGTCTCAATGGCACAAATATCCCTGTTTACACATTGTCAGAGCCAACTCGGAATACTGGCAAAGCATCCAAGGATTCACTGATACAGTATCACACACCTCCTTAATCAAGTATGATATAATATGACGATAGACTATTAAATAAAAATAAGATACCTGAATTTAGTGGAGTGTGAGGTTAAAACTATAACGTTCCAGCTTTAGACAGAATAAATGTGATGGCCACTTTTCATTGATTAACCTAGTGTTCTTTGAAATGTGTGGTTGAAGCATATTGTCACCACTGCCTATAAGTTTCAGATTGGCAAGACTTTGAAATATGACTCTGGGAGAAAGGAATCAACAGCACTTGGTGTAAAAAGGATGATAATCTTTGGCCTTCCTGTGGTTAAGATTTACAACTGTGACCTTAGACTCTGTAGTCACTTTAAGTTACCAGTGATGACTGCTTTGAGTTACTAGGTCAGTGTGTATTGCCTAATATAATGTCAGATTCGTGCTTCCCAAGGGCTGGGCAGTATTAGGGACACCAAACAAAGTGAATTTTAATGTCTGCAGAAGGTAGTGCTCTGATATATGAGCCACCACAGTAACAACGAATTTTCATGGCAAGAGATTTCAACACTAGTTCCTAACCTCTTCCATGCTATCCCTGCTTTTCATGAATTTGCTTTCAAGTAGGTGAAATAATCTAAAATAATCCAGTAAGAGATGAAAATAAAGGGTTATAAGGTAGCCAACCTGCTAGAATGATCAAAAAACAAAACAACAAAACAAAAGGGCTGTGTATTGTGGTGCAGCAAAGCCGACCACTGGGACTCCTGAATCCCATACCAACGTGTGATGGAGTCCCATTTCTGCTTCTAGTTCAATTTCCTGCTCACGCATCCTGGGAGGCTGCAGGTGATGACTCAAGTTTTTGGGCTCCTGTCATCCATGTGGGAGACCTGACTTGAGTCCCTGCCTCCTGGCTTCAGCCTGGCTCAGCCCAGTCTGTAGTGGGAATTTGTAGAGTGACACAGCAGGTGGTAGAGTCTCTCTTACTCTTGGTCTGCCTTTCAAATAAGTAAATTCAATTTTTTTTTCAAAAAAGGAGTTATATGAGGGATGAAGCAAAGTTGAAAACAATGCCCTCCAATTTTGTGAACCCATCAGGACCTGGAAGTTGAACAGAACCCTCTCTCCCACAGTACAAAACTGAATATGTTGCTGAAAATTCATATTTGTGTCCAGGTAAAAATAAAGGCAGTTTAAGAGTTTTTTTTTGTTTGTTTGTTTTCTTTTTCTATTCAGTCATTGCCTGATTTAGACAGGAGGAAGTCAAGAACAATATAGGAAACTTGACCCTTCTTTGATATAGTGTATTGCATTTCCTCGTGTTGTCAACACTAGATGGCACTCTAGGGTTGCTTTTCTTGTATGGCTCTCCAGTTCAAGGTCTTTCAACATTAATTACCTCCTTTAAAAAGAGCAAACAAGCTATTTAAACAAAGGGTCCCTGTAGTTGCTCTGTAGTCCTGTTTTTATATTTATAGTCATGTAATCAATATGTTAGAAGAGTAATTAATTTTTAACCCCTGTCCATGGGGAGATCAAATGTTAGTGGAGTTAATGGATAGAACAGGCTTCATTATTCTAAAGTAGCACTAATGATAAGGCACAGAAGGAAGCAGAGAGTTGTAAACAACTATGCCATCAAAATGCAGTCATAAAGCAGAAGAGCACTGTGCTCACGGGATGCTGACCTCTGGCCTCTCTCCCTCAGTTCAGCTACGGTTTCTGTTACAGTCAACTGGCAGCATGATTCGAATAGTCTCAATTGATTTCTTAAGATATTGTCCCTCTGTTTGGAATCCCTTCGTAGTTCCCCATGTCCTAACACCTTCGGGTGCAATCAAAGGTCCTTTGTGATTTGGCCTTCTCTGCACTCCAGGCGCATGCATCCTGGCCTCACGAGTGCACCTGACTCTTCATCTGCAGCACGTTCCCAGTGCTGACCATGTGCTTCATGGTACTGGCCAAGGGCCAGGCTGTGTGGTGTGTTCTCTCAAGAGGTGAGGGTTCTGGATGAACTCACTCCCAGGACAGGAGTGGAATGGCAAGACCAGAGCTAAGGGGCTGGAAGCCTCTAAGAACAAAGGACTCACTCTTCTTTTATCCCGCTCACGTCCTCCTAATACCCAACTCCTTCCTGGAACTTCTAAGCCCTTCTCCCCAGATTATGAGAAAATAGGACAATCCATAAGCAGAGGAAGCTTGTGGTGGATTTTACACCAAGGCTCATTAATAACAGACATTATTTTTTCTTTCCCAAAGAAAAAATAGTTCGTATTCAGATTAGTCTCTCTTGCCCTGTAACTATTCTTGTGCAGTTCTTTCCTGACATGATTCCATCCATGAGCTGTCAGGGATGCTAATTTTTTGGACTAGTCATTAAAATAGGAGGATTCTTAAATGACTTATCCTGTAGAAAATACTGGTTGACACTGGTCTTGCAAACATACATTGAAAGACTATTAGGCCGGCGCCGCGGCTCACTAGGCTAATCCTCTGCCTTGCGGTGCCGGCACACCGGGTTCTAGTCCTGGTCGGGGTACTGGATTCTGTCCCGGTTGCCCTTCTTCCAGGCCAGCTCTCTGCTGTGGCCCGGGAGTGCAGTGGAGGATGGCCCAAGTCCTTGGGCCCTGCACCCCATGGGAGACCAGGATAAGTTCCTGGCTCCTGCCATTGGATCAGGGCGGTGCGCCGGCCGCAGCGCGCCGTCCTCAGCTGCCATTGGAGGGTGAACCAACGGCAAAGGAAGACCTTTCTTTCTGTCTCTCTCTCTCACTGTCCACTCTGCCTGTCAAAAAATAAATAAATAAATAAAAAATAAAACAAACAAACAAACAAAAAAGAAAGAAAGACTATTAGGGGCCTCTCAACACTGTCTCCATATCCCTTAAGAAAATCCTGGTTTTTCGTGAGACAAATTAGGACCATAAATATACACTTCCTAGTTACCCTCTATGACTATATTCTGGTCCAATTGTAGCAGTGTAAGGGTTCTGAGGTCTTTCAGGAAGTTTCTTGAAGTATGGTGACTCGGTCTTTCCTCCGTCTTGAAATTCAGGAAGCAATCTGGACCTTAAGGTGACCTTGAGCATAGAAGCTCACTGGGATGGTGGGAGAGAAAGATGGGAGCCCATCATGGGAGTTCAAGATGACACCTTGCAACCTCCATGCCAGCCCCTATCTCCTTGAACTTATCACCTAGTGTAAGCAGGAGTAAAGGTGTTTAAAGGGAACAGGTTGGGGTGGAGACAGCATTTAGTACTGTGGGTAGGTAAGATGATGGTTGGGAAGCCCATGTTCCATATCAGAGTGCATGAATTTGAGTCTTGGTTCTGATCCCAATTCCAGCTTCCTGTCCTGGGAAGGAACAGGTGATGGCTCAATAGATGGGTCCCTACCACTCATGTGGGAGATGTGGACTGAGTTTTGAGTTGGCTTCAGCCTGGCCCAGCCTTGACTGTTGTGGGCATTTGAGGATTGAACCAACAGATGGGAAATTTCCATCTCTTTGTCTCTCAATTAAGTAAAATAAATATAAAATTTTTAAAAAATAAAAAAGTATTGGCTTTTAAAAATAAAAGGATATGGTAACCAAAGTATGTACAATTTTCAACTCAAAAGTAGAAAACAATCTTGGATATGATTTGTGTTCATTTTGAATGAAAGGAAATTCTTCAGAACAGAGGAGGTCTGCCATTGGGGAATACTAGTTGTGATGCTTGATGACTTGCTAGTGGATGGCTTTGCTCACTCATTACTTTCAGTTGACGACTAGATAAATTGAGCTACAAGAAGTGTTAGTTTTTATTCCTTAGGGTATGCAGTGGCTTAGTTCTTTATTCATTTTTTTAGAACCAAAGATTAATTATATTTGCATAGTGGGAGTGGGTGAGGAGGGAGAGGATTAAAAAAATTAAAGGAAGATGTAAATTAACATTTATTGAGTATCTTTAACAGGCTAGTAGCAAAGCATATGTAATTTTATTTAGTCTTTCTAGTTAGTAATCTTGCATTTTATGATAATTCCTTCCCAATCTCATCTCCCTTTAAACATTACAGTTTCTATATCTATCATCTATTTACATCTATCATCTATCAATCTGTCATCTATTATTTATCTATATCTATTACCATCATCTATCTATCAATCACTAATCTTTCTCCCTGCCTGGGAATATGTGCCCTGTGGGGGCAACAGTCTTAGCTAGTACATTCCTTGCTGTATTTCCCTTCCTCAGAACAGTATTTATAAGGTAGATGGTTTTTAATGTTTTTAAATTGAATAAATGAAAAACCATATTTGTCTGTGAGCAAATAGTGAGCGTTTGGCAAAGCTAGGATGAGACGTGGATCTATCTTGCTTTAAACTCTTGTCCTTGCATTCCAAGTCCTCCTTCCCAATGACCCAGGACTCGCCGTTCTTCTCTACTATCACCACAAGGACATTCTGGCAAGGTAAAGGGAAGAAGCTCAGTAATGCTATGGGTAATTTGTGCTTTCTCTGATTTTACCTGAACTCCACAGCTGCTTTAGTTAACTACACATTAAAAAATCTGAATTATTTAAATAATTGCTTGAACTCTCACTTTTCTTTGTTACCATTTATTATTCTTTCTATGTATGAAGAGCCATTTCCTTTTAAAAATAATGTTGTGCATACCCTTATGAACTAGTTAATTTTCTTTCCAACATTTTCTATGGGGCCATGCAGATATGATTTAATAGTCACTGCAATAACGCTGTTGTTTCAAAGGGTAGAGTCTTTTTTTTCTTATAAAAAATTGAATGTGAAGAAAAAAAAAAAGACCACCTCATACAGTGTGAGAATGCCTGTTTTTCTTGGTAATATTTCATTTCCTTAGCAAGACTATTTTCTTCTGCTTTCCATTGTCAGCAGACAAAAAAGATACAATTACATCAAGGAAACCTGGCAGGGCCGATTTTGGAAAATAAAGTGAATTCAGTTTCTGATTTGAACAAAGAACAATTTATAATGCTGGAAAAACACTGCCCTGATGAGATTCAAACCCGGCATTCTCATGTTAGCACAGGACCCCAGCTCAGAGCTACATTTGTGTTTATCTTTGCGGAAGGGCAGTGACTTCACCTCCAAACTTTGAACTCCATGGGGGATGTGGACTTGTTTCAGGGTCAGCTGGCAGTGAGCACCAGGGCCCTGTGCGAGGCCGGGACCAGAGTCATGGCCTCTCCAGCCCTGAGCTCTGTGATTCTGAGAACAGATTCGCGTTAACAGCTCCAGCGCTTATCTGGGAACAACTGAAGGGCTGGGGTTCGTTAGAGGGAATTTTTTGAATCGGATGAATTCTAAGGAGACTCCTGATGTAAAAAACATATTTTGGTGAATCTAATAGCCATAAAATTACTTTATCCTTGTATGAAACCTTATCATAATGGTTAATATTTATAGTGATCACCATGGGGTATGGTTATCTTTGTTTAAAAATTTTAAGAAATATATTTACTTATTTATTTTCATTTTATTTGAAAGGCAGACAGAGAGAGACAGATGGAGACAGAGCAGTTCAGGCTTCAATCTGGGTGTGCCACGTGGTTGACAAGGACCCAAGTATTTGAGCCATTTTACCTCCCAGAAAGCTCATTAACAGGGAGCTAGATTGGAAGCAGAGAAGCCAGGGCCTGAACCAGGCTCTTCCATATGGGATGTGAGCATCTCAAGTGATGCTTAGCCTCTGAGCCAAATGCCTGCCCCTGTTTTTATGGATGAGGAAAGTACAACATAAAAAGATGAAATGACACAGAAGGTCATACAGGTTAGACATCAGGCTGGACAGGGGTCCTATTCCTCAGATCAGGTGGTTTACTAAAGGGTAAAGGGAACCAATGTCTGTTCACGATTTTTTCCTTCCGACTTTTCTGGACCGTTCCAGACTTTGGGCATGTTGAGAATTAATTTTATTTGAGTCTTTTTGGGGAAGAAAGCAAATTATGGCTGGCGCCGTGGCTCACTAGGCTAATCCTCTGCCTGCACCGCCGGCACCCTGGGTTCTAGCCCCAGTTGGGGCACCGGATTCTGTCCCGGCTGCTCCTCTTCCAGTCCAGCTCTCTGCTGTGGCCCGGGAGGGCAGTGGAGGATGGCCCAAGTCCTTGGGTCCTGCACCTGCATTGGAGACTGGGAGGAAGCACCTGGCTCCTGGCTTCGGATCCATGCAGCGTGCTGGCCATAGCGGCCATTTTGGGGGCGAACCAACGGAAGGAAGACCTTTCTCTCTCTCTCTCTCTAACTCTGCCTGTCAAAAGAAAAAAAAGCAAATTACAAAGAATAACGATAAAATGTGAAAATGAAAGCCCTTAGAAATGACGACTACCACTTCTTGAGTGCTTTGCACACATCATTTGTTCAATCGTTCACAATCTTATGAGGAAACCTAAGAATTTTCATTTCGCAGATGTGGAAACTGGTGCATAGGAGGGCTAAACAATTGCTCCAAAAATCAACCACCCGGTGAGTGGTGGACATGATTGAAACTCAGTTTGTCAATTCCAAACTGTGTCTATCCAACCTTTATGCTAAAGCATTTCCAGTCCAGAATGAGAGCAAGGGGGCTGAGCCTGCCAGGCAGGTCACTGGGTGCCGACTTAAGACTGGAGCAAGTCGGTAATAGGATGTAAAGCAATTCAGGTTTCCACACGTGGATCCTTATGAAATGGGTAAGATTAGGCTGGCCCCACGTGTGCCTAAAGGACAGCCGGAGAGAAGGAGAGTAACTGGCCGCAGTAACAGGTTGGCCACACGTGGTGACAGTTCCAATCAGCCAGAAATGGTCATTCAGCTGAAATTCTGAAATAATCCTCACAGAATGCAGCTATTCAGGAATAGGCGATCTACTTTTATGACCTAAGTCTAAAATCTTTTACTGCTTCAAAGCAGTCTGGAAACTTCCATCGCAAACTTCCACTGGAGAAGAGAATAAGGTTTTTGGAAAAGCGTACTGTTTTGCTGATTTTTTTAATCTATACCCCCATATTCATTGCCGCTCAATTCACAATAGCTAAGATATGGAATCAACCCAGATGTCTGTCAGCTGCAGACTGGATAAAGAAATACTGGTATACAACACTATGGAATACTACTCAGCAATAAAATAAATGAAATCTTATCTTTTGCAATAAAAGGATGCAATTGGAAACTGTTGAAATAAGCCGATCCTAAAAAGACAGATACCACATGCTTTTCCTGATCCGTGATACAGTAATAGAGTACCTAAAACATAATGTATTGGAGTGAAATGGACATTTTGAGATTCAGTGATCATTTATAGCCCCTGTCGCCACTGTTGAGGAACAGTGTTTTTTAATTAACACTGTTTTGCTGAACTCTTTACTTAGTGTAGGGTTAATCTTATGAGTATAAAGTAAGCTAAAAATAGATCTTTGTAAAACTTAAGAGTGGGAATAGGAGAGGGAGGAGGAAGAAGTGTGGGAGCGTGGGTGGGAGGCAGGGTAGGGTGGGAAGAATCACTATATTCCTAAATCTGTATAAATGAAATACATGAAATTTGTATACCTTAAATAAAACATTTTTAAAAAGCATACTTATTCTGCTTTGGCAAACAGAAATAAGCAAATCTGTTTTTTCATTAAGAGAAACCATTTCTGGGGCTGGCACTACAGCATAATTGGTTAAGCAGCAACTTGGAATGTTAGCATCTCAAATTGGAGCGAAGGTTTGAGTCCTGGCTATTCTACTTCTTCTCTAGTTCCCAGCTAATGTGCCTGGGAAAGCAGTGGAAGATGGCTGAAGTGCATGAGTTCCAGCCACCCACATGGGAGACCTAAATGGAGTCCTTGGTTCCTGCAGATGGAGGATATCTCTCTCTCACTTTGCCTTTCAAATACATTTTTTTTATTTTTAAAAAAGTAAAAAGACCATCATTTTAGTCTCCTCTCCATTTAAATAAGAGTTACGTAAATAATCTGAAGAACATTGGCTTGAAGGGACTCCAAATTATAAGACAGCAGATACAGAGGTGTTCAAATAGGTTGGTCCAGGCCTGTCTACACAGTTCATATCAAGGAGGGACGTTTCTGGTGGGAGTGCAAAGTCCCAGCAGTAGATAGACAATCCCCTCGAGTGGGGAGAGCATGCTGAGTAACAATAAGAGGTAGGCTACTAAAAGGTACTCAAGTGTCTGGTTTCAGGTGGAGTATTTCTGGAAGCAGACACAGAGAGTGTAACATCGGCTACCCTTGTGGAGAAGGAATGGAGGAAGAGATTCCTGTCCACTTTGTACCTCTTTGTCCAGCTCAAAAAGCTTTTTTCATGAAAACATATTTTACAATGGAAAGAAATTAAACAAAGCAACATAAAGGACAATGCAGGGAGCATCCAGGAGTGGGAGGAAAGTGATGTATTCAGATACGCTGCATGAAGGCAGCTGTTGTGAGGTCATAAGGAACAGGCGCTGTGAGGGCAGAACTGAGAGATTAAATTTGAGGATATGGAGGCTGGCGCTGTGGTGTAGTAGGTAAAGGCGTCTGTAGTGCCGGCATCCCTTATGGGTGCCGATTTGAGTCCTTGCTGCTGCACTTCCAATCCAGCTCCTTAATGTGCCCAGGAAAGCAGTGGAAGATTGCCCAAGTGCTTGGGCCCCTGCACCCGCATGGGAGATGCAGATGAAACTCTGTAACTCTTTCAAATACATAAATAAATCTTTTTAAAAATGTGAGGATATGTGGCTGGCGCCGCGGCTCACTAGGCTAATCCTCTGCCTGTGCTGCCGGCACCCTGGGTTCTAGTCCCGGTCAGGGCGCTGGATTCTGTCTCGGTTGCTCCTCTTCCAGGCCAGCTCTCTGCTGTGGCCCAGGAAGGCAGTGGAAATGGCCCAAGTCCTTGGGCCCTGCACCCGCATGGGAGACCAGGAGAAGCACCTGGCTCCTGGCTTCAGATCAGCTCGGTGCGCCAGCCGCAGTGGCCATTGGGGAGTGAACCAACGGCAAAGGAAGACCTTTCTCTCTGTCTCTCTCACTGTCCACTCTCACTCTGCCTGTCAATAAATAAATAAATAAAATGAATGTGAGGATATTCCTGGGGTAAAACGCTGGTGCAGTGATATCTAAGCCTCACATAATTTGGAGACCTTCCTCTAGAGCCCTCCGGGAGGATTCCACTCTCCTCAGACCATGGTGTTTGAAATGAGATGATTGAAAGCATCATTTTAGGAAATTGATGTGCCTGTGCTAGAGGAAGTTGCACAACAGGTTAATTCTCTATCAGTAGAACAGTCCGTAAGGAAACACATTCTTGCAGTAAACAGAGAAGAGAAACATAGGAAAGACAAATGTATAAAGGATTTGCATTTTTTGAATCACAGATGCATTGACAGAGAGCAGCACATGACACATTTTTGTGTTAGCTTTTCCTCCTGTGAATCAACTGGCTTGATGGTGGCAGCCCAGACTTTTACTGTCATTTTAAGTTTTCGTTTACTAAACTAACAGCATTTCATTAAGCAAGACTAATTCCTCAGAGCATTACCTTAGCCAATTAGCTTTCACACAGTCATTAATTCCTGTGACATGTCCTGGGATGAGATCATTATCAATATTATTTTTATTAATTAAGTTCATTTTCAGAAAAAACACTTGCATTATTTTTAACATTGGATGTTTTCTAAAAACATGGTTTTTAGTATCTTAGTGATAGTGATTTGCTGCTTTCCCACCAAGGTGATTCCACAGACCCTTCGGCTAACAAAGGTAGTTTGCATCCTGTTTAATACTCACAGTTTAACAAAAATCAGAAACAGATTTGCAGCAGGATGACGAGAGAGTACTTGAGTTTCTCTTGTAATTTCTCTTGACTGGGACTTCTGAAATGACCTGGGGGTCACGTGACTGCAGGGTGGTCTCCTGGGGCAGGATTTCACAAAGGCTCTCAATTTGGCATTTCTTGTTTACGAGAATTGTTGCTGCTGATGAGTATGGTGGTTGTTTAGTCACAGTTCTATAGAAGGAAAGCCCAGCTTGACTCTAATGGAAAGAGCAGATGTCACAGAACCCAGTGGCAAACATCAACGTGAGGGCTTCAGCTGGCAGAGTCTGCTACACGTCCCAACACTCAGAAACAGAGACGGAGAGAAGAGACTTCATAAAAACAACTGTGAAAATGGTAACTAGGAAAGGTAGATGAAATACGGTGTTTATACATTCCGGGCTACCCAATAAAAATAGGAACTGATATTACAGAGTCCATGGACCACAAATGAGGCACACAAATTGTTTAGGGAGCCAGTGAAAAACTGTTCTGACATGTTTGGATGCCAAAGATTTTTAAAGTTGATCTCTTTTGGCCTGGGAAGATTTTACGCATTTTTGTCGTTCCACTCCAGAGGTCTAAGGATTAGCGGATGTTTCTGCCCGCCTGGACTCATGTGAAGATAGGAACGCATCAAGACAAAGTGCTTCAAGAATGGGATAAAAATTCATTATTATTTTAATGTGGGTTAATATTAAATTGCAAGTTTATAGCATTCACATTAGAATTTTCTGTTGATGCAGCCTAAACATGTCATTTTCATTTCAGAATTCCTTCTTTTAATGCTACCTGATTTTCAGAATGCTTGACCAGGTAAGGTTTAATTGCTCAGGAGAATAGGACTTGAACTTTATTCTTTTTTTAAAAAACAAATTTATTTATTTGAGACAGAGTTACAGACAGAGGGAGAGACAGAGAAAAAGGGGTGGGGTGAGGTCTTCCACCTGCTGGGTTCACTCCCTAAATGGTCACAACAACCAGAGCTGGGCCAATCCAAAGCCAGGTGCCAGGAGCTTTTTCCTGGTTTCCCACACGGCTGCAGGAGCCCAAGCACTTGGGCCATCCTCCACTGCTTTCCCAGGCCATAGCAGAGAGCTGGAACAGAAGAGGAGCAGCTGGGACACAAACCCATATGAATGCTGGTGCTGCAGGCAGAGGCTTCACCTACTGCACTAGAATGCTGGCCCCTTGAACCTTATTCTAAATTGGTCTATGTGGGGAACTCTAATTCTTTACTAATTAATAATAATGATTTTGATAATAGTAATAATAGATTGGGAGATATTTGAATGCTAATTGAATGTGAATACATATTAGCATTTAAAAATCTATATATTTTAATTGATAACAAGGAAAACACATTAATCAGAGTAACTCAGAAACATCCACTGGAGAAAAGGGAGCGGACAGACTCCTTCTATGTGATCGTCAGACATGTGGATTTGCTTTGACTCCAACACAGCATTAGTTGGATAGCAATGTACAAATGATGGGGTCTTTAGCATTTTTTCTTTCCCTCCCTTCTTTCTTTTCCCTTCCTTCCTTTCCCTCCCTCCCTTCTTTTCTTTCTCTTCCTCTCTCTCTCTCTCTCTCTCTCTCTCTCTCTCTCTCTCTCTCTCTCTTAACCAAAGAGATGCTCTTGTGATTTTCTTGGATTTCTGCTCCAGGTCACACAGTAAGTCAAGAGTAGTTATAAACCTCTCAGCATTGTGATCAATACGTTTGGCTGATGTAATCGAGACCTCTGGTGTAATTTACTGCAAAGGACAGTTTGGGCAAGGCTCTATTTTATTACCTTCCATTCACCAACTGAAATATTTCATTAGTTTATGACTGACACTCTTTCTAGTGTTGTGATAGATAGGGAATTGAGACAGTCCTGAAGAAAATATCAAGCATGAAGCAGAAAAAGCAGCAAGAAGCATTTCTTCCCTTGGGGAATAATGTCTGCATACCCATCTATGTCCTGAAACTGTCTATGGTGCCACAAAAATGAGTTGTATTTGGTCATCTGGATAGATGAAACTGTCCATGAAGCATTCCTTATCTTTCAAACACATCATAAAACTAAAACAATCTTGTACTTATTCTACTTTTCCCCAAATTGAATAATCATTAAGTAAAGCATCATAAAACTCTCTAGACATGATACTAAGAAAGCGACCCTTATCATTGCATCTTCACACAACATCCTGCAATTTAGACTGCTCTCTTCCCTGTGTGCTGTGTATTACAGGCCTGAATGTTAACCAAGAACAAAGGAAACCACTTGTTGCAGAAGTGATCCAAGGAACAGCAGGGAGTTCAGAGAAAGGGACGGAGGTATCCTTCAGGTATCTTGCACTCAGGGGCAGGGTGCTTCTGTCTTGTCACTCTTCTCTTCTCCCACTCTATCTTATCCAAGCTCAAGGCTAAAGAAGAATCATGGCTGTGTACTGCATAATCCAAGTGTGAGGTGAAGAGTAGGGTAAGGATTTGAGTTGAGACATCTGTAAAGGCCTAATTTCTCTTTCAGCCAATCACAGGCTACCTTTATTTACATGGGCTTTTACTGCCCAAGGTGAAGATAAGAATATTACAATCACTAAGTAACCAGGCTGTGCTAGTAGCCTTCACACACTTGTGTTTAGTTCTGAAATAACTTTGAGGCAAGCAGGAATGCCTACGTAACAAGTGAGGAAACAGGATTAGAGTTCAGTGTGTTGCCCACACTGAGTCAAGGCTTGGTCTATTTGCCCAAGAGCCTATATTTTTCTTTTTCTCTTCGTTTACAAAGATTTATTTAATTATTTGAAAGGCAAAATTACAGAAGAGAGTGAGAGAGATCTTCCATCTGCTGGTTCAGTTCCCAAATGGCTACAATGGCTGGGCCAGGCTGAAACCAGGAGCCAAGAACTCCATCCCAGTATCCCACATGGAGGCAGGAACATCAGCAGGGAGCTGGATCGGAGTGGAGCAGCTGGGACTTGGACTAGTGTCCATATGGGACGCTGTTGTTGCAGGTGGGCAGCTTTACCCACTATGCCGCAACACTGGCCAATGCAGAGCTGTAATGTCTCTCTGACATTTTACAGATCTAAGGAATGTATTGTTCTAATATTCACTAAGTATAAAATTTTTGGTCTCCTCTATTAAATTCCTTGGGACAGGAGGGACTGTTTATTTTTATATCCCCATTACCTCACTGTATTCCTGACAAAGGTGCTTAATGAATATCTGTTGACTCAAAGAAAAAACAATGTAAATCAGGGGCTGGCATTGTGGCAATGCAGGCAACCCATATGGGTGCTGATTTAAAGTCCCAGTTGCTCCACTTCCAATCCAGTTCCCTGCTAATGCACCTGGGAAAGCAGCTGAAGATGGCCCGGGTACTTGGGCCTCTGCACCCACAAAGGAGACCTGGATGAAAGCTGCTGACTCCTGGTTTTGGCCTGGCCTGGCCTTGTCTGTTGCAGCCATTTGGGGAGTAAACTAGCAGATGGAAGATACCTGTCTCTCCCTCATTCTATATAATTCTGCCTTTCAAATAAATAAATATATCTTTGAAAAAATACAAGTCAATTTCCTATATAATGCCAACTTGTTTCCTGAACTAAATTGTTAGATTAACAATATGAGATGTCAGCACTCAGACATCTGATATATTTTTATAGGTTTAATATCTCTTCTTCATGCTAAAGGATGAAATCTGCCATAATAGGTCAAGGAATAAAAATGTAAGTAGTGTCTACAGCAATTACAGAATGAAAAATTCTGTGGTAATTAAGAATTCAGAGCATCACACAAAGCTTTGCCAAGAGCTAAGTCCTTCTATCCCAACCCATGTCAGTGCTCACCAAACACGAGAGCTACACAGGCAATACTTGTCTCTGAGGTGGTTTAAAGAGATTGAGTGAGGATAAGAAAATGTTGTTTCAGTTCAGCAATTATTTGAGGCTTTACTAAGTGCCAGATATTAGGGATTTCAATACGACAGGTTCTTATCCTTATGGGGCACACAGTCTGACTGAACTTCCTGTGGAAATGCATCGTGTGGCTTAGAGGAAGTCTGGCTACGTACAGGGGTTGGGTTTTTTCTCAGGAAAGAATAAACCCCTGCTGTATTTATTAGACATCGGTTTAATCTTGGGTTCTTTTAAAAATCACATTTCTTCAAAGTGCTACACCATTCCTATATGACTGAGCATCACCTTTGAATTATTTTACCATGACACACACACACACGGAGATAACCTGAAGGTTTTCTGCCAACTGGGAGCTCCTGAAAGATGGGTAGCTGGGCAGGTGAAAAGGGTAGTTTTGAGGGGGCAAGAAAGCCAATCTCTGACCTCTCCAACTGCCATCTCAGTATGTGTCTCTGCCAAGCATGGGATAGCAGGTCCCTGGTTATATATACTGGCCCAAAGACACACCTTGTGTCCATACACAGGTGCCAGAGAACAGGATGCTAACATAGGAACCAGGTGATGTGGAAGTTGAAAGATTGTCAGAAGAATGCAGGTAATTTGAAACCTAAGTGCAAATCACCCTTAGAAAGAGAGTGGCTTCCTAAGATTCAAGGATTCAGGTATTATTAACCATTGCCTATGCCTTGTGTTGACTAAAGCTCTCAGAAATGGAGAAGCTTGATGGATCCAGGAGAAATCTGTCGTTGGCTTACTCTGTCATTATGTAAATGATGTAGGTAATGAAGTATGACTAGCAATAACAAACTCTCAGTACACAAGATGTTACATTACTTTATTTTAATCATAAGATTTATCAGGACAACAACTATTAACAATACAAAGTACCATTCAGCTCAACTGCAAGTATAGGCAGTGACAAACATCTAGTTCGGAAGAGTCACTTACTTCCAAGATCTGTCCAAACACATTAACCTAAGGACAAGTTGATAAATAGCAAACATGATTTTCACATTGCAGTTTTCTCAAGCAAGTATGTACAGGGTGCAGTTCCACTGGTGGGTGGCTTCCACAAGTTCTTTTGGCTCCTGGTGCATCCATGCTCTCCACCTTGGGAGAGATACTTCTTTCTGCAGAGTGGATTTCCCTATGTTGACATCCAACGTTTACAATGCCCTGTGCATGAGCATGATTCTTTACATTTATGAAATAGTAACATCAGAAGTGAAATATCTCTGCAGTATAACTCCTTGTGTCTTCCCACCATTGTCAAAGAACTTTTGGTTGCAATCATTTTCCTGCAACAACAGCCAAACTCAACTATTGGGTTTCAGCATAACACACCCTCTTTGTAGCTTGCTATGTTAACCCTTGGCTTCAAGTCCTGGTGATGTAATAAGGGTGGGGTGTACTGGCAATCAGTACATTTCCTTATCACTATTTACAGCCATTGAAAACCATGAGATTATTAATCTGAGTCTGACATACCTTCTCTGAAATGTTCACAGTGCAGTATTTTTGTGGCCTAGCAAAATTTTTCTTATATCATTAAAAATAAACATTTTTATAAAAATATAATACTTTCAATGTTTACATGGACAAAACCAGTTAGGAGTAACCTATGCCACATGCACTATACAGTAGTAAGCACAAAATTCCACAGGACAAAATGCCACAATAGTCTTGCTTAGAGTAAATATTCATCCAGGTAAAATGGCTAGAATTTTCAATTATTTTTGTTTGTTTCTAAGATATGTTTTCCTTAAGACAAAACATGTCCTATTACAAAACGGGATGTCTTGTTTTCAATCTGTGAGGTGAGAAGCTGCCACCTGAGTAGGAGGCCAGGTATTTCTAGTCTATCCACTGTTTGCTTTACATAAGGAGTTTTGATGGGAGCCAATGAACCTCTTCCTTGGATGTATTTTGCTTTAAATACACGTGGAATTATCTTTGAAGATATTTATCACCACAAATGACTTGTTTTGAGTCATCATTTAAGAAATTACAAAACATCTAAATGTCCACATTCATTAGATCAGAACATGAGCTTTCTCAGTTGATTTTTTAAAAAAAGTTTATTTATTTATTTGAAAGGCAGAGCTACAGAAAGGCAGAGGCAGAGGCAGAGAGAGAGAGAGAGAGAGAGAGAGAGAGACAGAGATAGAGATAGAGACAGATACAGGGAGAAAGAGAGAGAGGGAGAGGGAGAGAGAGAATGAGAATATCTTCCATCTGCTAGTTCACTCCTCAGATGGCTGTAACAGCTGGAGCTGAGCTGAGCTGAGCTGATCTGAAGCCAGGAGTCAGGAGCTTCTTCTGGATCTCCTACGCAGGTGCAGGGGCCCAACGACTTGGGCCATCTTCTACTGCTTTCCCAAGCCACAGCAGGGAGCTGGATTGGAAGTGGAGCAGTGGGGTCTTGAACCAGCACCATATGGGATGCTGGCACTGCAGGTGGCGGCTCTACCCGCTATGCCACAGTGCCGGCCCCTCAAACAGTTGATTTCTAAATGACAACTAAGTACTTCCCTGTGATTAGGCTATTTTATGAAGATATTCTTTATGACATCTATGTACAACATATAAATGTCCCCATGTCATGCTATTTTGAAACTCTGATGAAAGTCTTTGCCTCCAGATAGTCCTCCAACAAAAAGAATGTGTGTACAAAAGTTTAAAAGGGAATGTTTGCCTAATAGGCGAATGACAGCATCAGTAAGGAGAAATGCTAGTGACCGTACAGCAGGTAAAAGTTCTTGGAAATGAGGAAATTCTAAACGAGGTGTAGACTCCTGGGCTGTACAAGTGTCCTGAACATTACCACTTCTTCTGAATTTTCTGTGACCCAGGAGCCCTCGAATGCATAGTAGTTCCCCACAGAAAACCAGGTGGGCCTCTGATTTTTAAAACATTCAATTCAGAACTCAGGGGTTGGACTCCAGTGGGATAGGAGTGTGATCCTAACTACAGGGCTGCTGTTGGTCACTGGTCTGGCGGACCAAGCCTCTGGTTCTGATGCTCTGTCAGATGAGAAATCCTTATGGCCCAGAAATGCAAGTAAGAATACAAGGTCCTCTCATGGTGCAATTTTGGCAAAATTCAAAAATCAAAAAGCTAAAAAATGTTGGATGACCCTTCAAAGGCCAGGCAGTGAGAACTGTTGGAGAAAGTACGACTGTTGCTTGGATAGGACTGTGCGGTATCCAGGCATCACGTGTCCACTGTGCCATCCACGCTATCCTGCGATGACAACAGAGAAGGATAGGGAGCCACACATTTCACGTTCACGTAAGTCGCATTCACGTGGACATAGTGCTCCCCAATGAAAGTAGAGAAGATCGTGGATATCCTGGAGACCAGTTCTGAGAAGGACGGGCGCATTTCGGCTTTCGGGTGCCAGCACTTTAGCATCACTTCGTACCTGTTTCGGAAGGAAATGCTGTGAGAGGTCCCCAAGGAGGCAAGCATGTCTGTGAGAGTCAAGACTATAAAAGGGACAGAGGATCCTGTCAGAATTCCTACTTACAAGGCATCTGGGCAGTATTCGGGTTGCAGGAGTCTCCTGCCTTGCAGCAGGTACACGGTTATGTCAAAGGTGTTCACATCAGGGTAAGGTGGGGCTCCTCTTGTCATCAGCTCCCACAGGAGCACGCCGAAGGACCACTAGTCAAATGAGGAAGAAGAGAATCCAGATGAGAGAAGTGTGTGACCACTCAAATCCAAATGGAGATCAGCAGGGCTGGTAATGAAAGCTGGCTTAACATACTCAATACGACTGCTGCTTGAGACAGAAGTTTCCTTAAGGGCGATTATTAAGCTGTAGCTTTCAGGGATAATTGGATTGGATAAGGTTAGATGATAAATAAATGTAAAGTTTTCAAAAAGAACAGCTGGATGTACATGACGGTTAGGATTTCCTTGAGTTAGTATAGTTTCCAACTTTTCCCTTGTATGATCAAAGCACTGACACACTTCTCTCCTTTTCTCTTCCCATAGCTTTACTACATTCTTAGATTGGTAGTAGTAGAAGATAAAGGACACCTTCCAGAATTTAAATATGTGAGATTTCAAAGTGAATGTAAACACTCTTTTAAGAAATGTAACCCTATCTAATCTAAATGTGTTAAAAGAGAAGATCTAAATCAGTGTTAGTAAAAACCATAAATAGGCCGGCGCCATGGCTCAATAGGCTAATCCTCCACCTTGCGGCGCCGGCACACCGGGTTCTAGTCCCGGTCGGGGCGCCGGATTCTGTCCCGGTTGCCCCTCTTCCAGGCCAGCTCTCTGCTATGGCCAGGGAGTGCAGTGGAGGATGGCCCAGGTGCTTGGGCCCTGCACCCCATGGGAGACCAGGAAAAGCACCTGGATCCTGGCTCCTGCCATCGGATCAGCGCGGTGCGCCGGCTGCAGCGGCGGCCATTGGAGGGTGAACCAACGGCAAAGGAAGACCTTTCTCTCTCTGTCTCTCTCTCTCACTGTCCACTCTGCCTGTCAAAAATAAAAAAAAAATAAAAAAAAAATAAAAAAAAAACCATAAATAATAAAACTGCTGGACAACAAGGCCCCTATTGAACACTAATTTCAGCAGAACCGTGATTTGGAAATGTTGAAGTCCTAGATTAATATAAACCAGCTGCACGAGCACTTGATAGCAAGACCACAAGGACACGGAGAGGTTACGTGACTTGCTAGACATTCGTTAATACATCTGAATTCACACTGGGACAAACATTTAACAGTTCTTGACCCTTGGGTCTTGCTGGGTTTACTGAACTTCACTAAATATGCATTTTCTTGATCTCAAGCATTCTGGATGAGACAGAAATATTATCTCTCCCTGGACACATGCCAAGGTGAGACTGACACAAGGAGAGTAAGCCCCATGTGCTGGTGCCCCTGTGCAGAGGACCCAGGAAGTCAGTTCCTGCTTGGCAACACTCTCAGGCTACTCCAAGGCAAAGAAGTACATGGGGGAAGAGATGAAGCCTCCCCCTCCCCCCAAAAAAAAGAGAAAGAAAGAAAAGGAAGCTTGGAGAAGAAAGAGAATCCACACTAGACAGGTGGAACAGGAAATTATAACATTAAGAGGCAAGGGTAGTGTAATACTCTGCAAGGACAATAAACTGTGACCGAAAGAAAGAAGATAGGTAGAGATGGGAGTTGCTGATACAAATTTCTGCTAATGGCTCTTTCCTTTTTGCCCAAGTGCAAGAACCCTTTAAGGCCTTGGACTGGCTTGATCCAATCACAGACCACAAAACCTTCCCCTCCACCCCCTGGGGGTGGGGGAGGGTGCTAGATAACTTTGCTATCTAATTCAGCCCTTCAAAGGCTGCCATAGCCTGAAAACCTTGTGATTCACTTGTCACTGGGTTAACCTTCAAAGCATTAAATTCTATCTAATGAGTATTTATTGAACTTTGATCATGTACAATTAGGTTACTGCCCAAGTTACTGAACAGGTCCAGGGCTGCTTGAACAAGTGTAAGAGTATCGTGCAGGGGCTGGCGCTGTGGCATAGTGGGTAATGCCACCACCTGCAGTACTGGCATCCCATATGAGTACTGGCTCAAGTCCCAGCTGCTCTACTTCCTATCCAGTTCTCTGCTATGGTCTGGGAAAACAGAAGAAGATAGCCCAAGTCTTTGCGCCCTTGTACCTTCATGGGAGATCAAGAAAAAACTCTTGGCTTTTGATTGGCGCAGCTCCAGCGGTTGTGGCCATCTGGGGAGTGAACCAGCACATGGAAGACCTCTCTCTCTCTGCCTCTGCCTCTCCGTAACTCTTTCAAATAAATAAATAAATTTTTTAAAAAAAGAGTATTGTGGGGCTGGTACTATGGCGCAGTGGGTTTACACCCTGGCCTGAGGCGCCGGCATCCCATGTGAGTGCCGGTTCTAGTCCCGGCTGCTCCACTTCTGATCCAGCTCTATGCTCTGGCCTGGGATAGCAGTAGAGGATGGGAGACCCGGAGGAAGCTTCTGGCTTCTGGCTCCTGGCTCCTGGCTTCGGATCGGCGCAGCTCCGGCCATTGCAGCCATCTGGGGAGTGAACCAGCGGATCGAAGACCTTTCTCCCTGTCTCTACCTCTCTCTGTAACGCTGAACTCTTTCAAATAAATAAAATAAATCTTAAAAAAAGAGTATTGTGCAGAAAGATGTTACACAGATAGTGACTCTGACACAGGGAAAAGTCAAAGAGAAAACAGTGAGGTGCTGAGAAAGGCTTCAGGAAGAGTGACAAGAAGGCGGGTCTTGGAGGAGCAGGGGAATGTGTTTTCTGGGCACGTGGAGCATGCAGACAGAAAGAGTGCTCCAGATGGAGGAAGTGACCCCAAGGGCAAGAGGACACATGTGTTTTTGTTGAACTGTGAGCACTACAGGTCCCACTGCATGAGGACTAGAGATAAAGTTGAAATATGTCTATGCGGTGGAGGTTTCTAAATGTTGCAGGTAGGTTAAACTGAAAGTGACAGGACTTGACTTGGTGCTCCTGGAGACTACATCTATAAATACTCTGTATGCAGGAGACAAAAGAACATGGTGATCCACAATACAGGGGCCACTTAGGAGGCCTCTGAATCAGAACAGTAACACATGCAGCACAGGAGCCTATGAGGTTATACTCCCGAATCAGGGAGGGAGAAGACTATCTGTCATATAACAAGGCATGCATGGGAGTCATACCCTTTAAAAATATTATCTTACTTCATCCTTATAACAACTCTGAAATGTAACTGGTTTCATAGATGTTTTAAAGATAGAGAAACCAAAGTTCTGAGAAGGCAGTGAAGTTCTGATCAAGTCTCTCTCACTGATAGCCTAGGCTACCCGTAAGTTTGGAGATGAACTCCTTAAACAAGAGGGAAGAGGTGAGAACATTTGCAAGGAGTTCTAAGATTGGGTAGTAACCAAGTCCCAGAGGAGAGCTGTGGGACTCCTGGCACTGGGTCGGGGGGAGGGAGGCTGTTTCTAAGAAAAACACTGTCCAGTCTGCATCCCAAACTCCCATAAAAGCGCTTGTGACTGACAGCACTGTGGGAGGAGGAGGCATGAAAGAGAATGACCCTGACCAGCAAGAGAGAAGCTGGGATATGTGTGGGGCTGAGGGGAAAGATGTGGGTACAGTGGGGGAGAGAGGCAGACCGTGAGTGTGCACTAGCAATAACAGCAGCAGGTCGCTTTTACTTTCAAGGCAAGGGAGCTCTGTCATTCATGTGTACTGTGTGGCACTGGCCAGTAATTTGGGATGTCTGAGCAATGAGCTCATCTGAAGACTCTCTGCCCATCTTTAGCCAAGGTGAGGACCAGAGCAGCAATGAGATGTCAGAGATGGTTGGAAAAAGTTGTACAAAGTGACAGAAGGGGTCACTGCCAAGATAAGTAAGGGGTGGAGACTAGAAAATGTATCATTCAAGAGTAGGTAAGTTGAGAAGATAAATACAAACCAGAATTGATAAAAGAGAAAAAAGGATATATTGATAAAACCTCATCAACTGGTAAACTGATTAAATTTTCAATGAAATTAAAAACACTTGCTCTTGTAAAGACATTAGAAAAAGAAAAGGCAATCCACAGAGTAGAAAAATGTATTTGCAAAACCATGTATCTGATAATACATATATATGTGTCCAGAATGCATAAAAAACCCTAAAAACTCAATAGTAATAATAATAAAGTCTGGAGATGGGTGTTTGGTACGGGTGCTATGTCAATTGATACACATGCATCCCATCTCAGAGTGTCTGGGTTGGAGTCCCAGCTCCACTTCTGACTCCAGCTTCCTGCTAATGCAGACCCTGAGAGGCAGCACAGGTGATGGCTCAAGTAGTTGAGTCCTTGCCACCCACATGGGAAACCCTGATGGAGTTCAAGGCTCCTGGCTTCAGATTGGCTGGGCTCAAGCTACTGCAGGTATTTGGGCAGGTATAAGTAGATGAATGAGTTCTGTCTGTTTTTCTCTCTGCCTTTCAAATATAATCAAACACATAACAATTTAAAAAGCCTGAAAATCAATTCTGAAACCTAAAAAAAATAGGCAAACGACCTGAGTAGACACTTCACTGAAGGAGACACAGAGATGGCAAACAAGCACAGGAAAAGGTGCTCAATGTCATTAATCATTAGAGAAACAAAGACTAAGAAGAAAATAAGATATCACTACAACCTAATAGAAGGGCAAAACCCTTGAAAACTGACCATAACAAGTGCTGATGAGGATCCTCAACAACTAGAACGCGTATGGATTGTTAGTAGGGATATAAAATGATAGAGAGATTTTGGAAAAGAGGGCAATTTCTGATAAAGGTGAACATACACATATTTTAGAGTCTTAATTCTAGGTATTTAACAAAACCAAAATAAAAATTATTTTTGATCTACAAACTTTTAAGCAAATGTCACAGCATTTATAGTTACATATAATTAATTGCCTAAAATCACCAAGACCTCAAATGTCCTTCAACTGGTGAACGGATATATAAAATGTGGTCCAGCTATACAATGGACTACTACTCAGAAATAAAAGGAAAGAGCCATTCAACTGTGGAAAACAGTATGAAGTTTCCTTAAAATATTTAAAATATAAATCATGGCCCAGCAATCCTTCTTCTGGGTATTTAGCCAAAAGAACTGGAAACATGATCTCAAAGGAATCTTCATACCCATGTTCATTTCAGCACTACTCACAATAGCCACGAAGTGAAAGAACCCTAAATATCCACTGACAGGCAAATAAATAAAGAAAATGTGGTACATACATACAATGATATATTATTTAGAATTTAAAAAAAGAAAGCTTTGTCATATGCTACAACATGGATACACCTTGAGAACATTACACTAAGTGATACAAACCAGCCACAGGAAGGCTGTGTGATTCTAACTAGGTTGGATACCTAAAGTAGTCAAACTTGAGAAAGGACTGATACATTAATAATACCAATACAACACAGACAACTCTCAAAACATTAAGTGAAAAGACACAAGCTCAAAAGGTAACTGTATGATTCCATTTACATAATGTTCTCAAAAAAATAAAACTATAGAGGCAGAAAACATCAGAGATTTGCAGATCCTGGGGACAGGGAGAGGTGATGACAAAGGACACAAGGCAAGGTTCTGAGATGAAGGAACTCTTGTCTGTCCTGATGGTGGTTGTTACATAATGCATGCTTTTGTCAATACTTGAAGGAGGGTACACTGAAAAGACAGTAAGGTAAACTGTACAATGGTGATGCCATCATCAGAAATCAGGAAATGAGACATGCCAACATGGCAGGAAAGAATCTGATTCTGAGCATGGTAAGTTTGTGCTGCTGCTGATACACAGGTAGAGAGGGGGCAGAGTTGTTTGTCGCTGGAATGCTTGCAGTTATTGAGGGAGGCTGACCCTGGAAGCCAAGACTCATAAGGAACAGCTACACCAAGCAGGTGAGAGAAACAGAAGCAGCACAAGGATAAAGAAAACACAGTGAGAGCAGGAGACAAAGCAGATGGCGCAGTGTCCAGGAAGACAAAGGAAGAGGAAATTTCAAGAAGGAAGGGGTGGTGGATACAGAAAATGCTTCAGAAAGATGAGGCAGGACGAGGGCTGAGAAAAGCTGGCTGGACTGAACTTTTGAGAAGTCACTGCAGACCAAGGAAAGAGCTTGCACTCAGCATGAAACATAGTATGAGAAATTTCAAGTGTAGAAATACTCCAATTTTATCTGACTTAAAGAGTATTGGGACTGTAGCTGAACTTCATCCAGCATTGGCTAGAATGAGAAACTATCTATAAGCAGGCAAGTTTTGGCTTGTAGATCCTCAACATCCATACAGCTTAGGGCATGCTTTTGGAAATGTGCCATGTAAACTGCCATAAGACTGTGATGTTCTCAAAGTGAATCTCTGTGCAGATTTATCCATGCAACAAGTAACCATTTGCCAAAGCAGCACTGTGTACAGATTACTCAGGTTCGGCCTTTAAAAAGTAAGACACAGTGTCTTTCGACAACAGGGAGACTGAAATAGCATCATCACATCTACAGAAGCGTGTATAAGTTTCCAGTCAAGATTCTGAGTGACTGTTGCTATGTGAGAAGTGCCTACCGTGGTGCCATGTGTGTGTGTGGTAGTAGGGTGTGTGTGGGGGTTGTCAAAATGTTCAGAATCCAACTCTTACCTTGAACATGCAAAATTTCATCAGATACTTTTTAACAGCTTTGCTGATGTATAACTTACAGATTATAAAAGGTGCCAATTTTAAGTTTAAAGTTGATATGTTTACTAAGTTTATTTAGTTGTACAGCTACTACCACAATCAATTTAACACTTCAGAAAGTTCCCTTATACCCATTTATAGTCAGTCCTCACTCCCATTGTCAGCCCCAGCTAACTATCAATGTATGTTCTCTCTAGAGTTTGAGCTCTTGCTAGAAATTTCCTGTAATGAGAATCATCCAACATAAATCTTTTGCGTCTGCCTTCTTGCCCCTAACAATGTTTCTGCCACATGTTGTAGCATGCATCAGTAGTTCCTTCATACTGCTGAATGGCAGTATTCCACTGTATAGATATACCACATTTTATTTGTCCACTTACCAGTTGATGGATGTTAGGATTGCTCCCAGTTTTTGGCTGTTAAGACAAACACTACTGTGATCACTCATGTACATGTCTTCATATGAGCACATGTTTTCATTCCATGTCTTTATTATTATATTATTATTATTCATAAGTATCTTGGGTAAAATGTCTATTCAAATATTTTGCCTATTTAAAAAAACTAGAGTATTTTGCCTTCTTACTATTGCATTGTTAAGAACTGGATCAGGTTCTGGATGGCAGACTAACAGGGAACCTTTCAGGATCAGAACCCCAGACACTCAGCTCCACTGTGTACTATCAGTTTCTCTTATCAATCTTTCACATGTGGAAGTTGCATTCTTCCACGATGACCTGTGACACACTTATCTAGTCACCTCAATTTATTCTGTAATAGTCCCTTCACAGGAATGGAAAGTCGACTTTCCCTTGAAGACTACAATTTGTTTAAAACTCTTACGAACATGGCCTCACTGTTCGCTTTGGCTGACTCACAGGGAGGAGTATGATGACTTCTTGCTTCCCAATCCAATATAGCATTCAGATCCCTATCTCATTATCTTTCAATAGCTGCCAACCCTGTATCTTTTCAAATCCACACCCTCCACCAACATTATTTTCTGCCTGCATTGTTTGCTGATATCATGGGCTTCCACTTTTTTCTTTCCCAGGTGTCAATCTTTGTGTACTTCTAGATTCACAGTCTTCTTGACTTGCTGCATATGAACAGTCTACGTGTACTCCCCAACCCATTGCATGCCCAGACTCCTCAGCACATCTAGACTGAATGATGTTTGTCACTCTTTCGATGCGCTCAGGAGAAACGGACACTGCTGATCATACCAGAAACTTTCTCTTCCTCTAGCTTTCATGGCAGTCCCTTCTCCTGGGCCGTCTACCTCTTTGTTCTCTTTCACTTCACATCTGTAGGTCCTCCTGAATAATTACTTTCAAACTCTCAAACACATATCCCTAGATTTGACCTCTGTTATGGACTGAACTGTGTCCCCTGGAAATTCATACGCTGAAATCCCAATCCCCAGTATGATGGTATCTGGAAATGGAGCCTTTGAGAGGTAATAATGTTTAGATGAGGCCGTAAGGGTGGGCTCTCATGAAGGAATTACCACCCCTGTAAGAGCTTCTCTTGCTCTTCAGCCATGTGAAAAGCCCTCAGAGAGAAGGTGATGATTTGTAAGGAAGAGAAGCTACACTGGAGAAGGTAACAATCTATAAACCAGAAAGAGAGTCCAACAACCATGCTGGCGCCTGATCTTGGACTTCTTGCCTCCAGAACTGTTAGATTTCTGCTATGTAAGTCATCTCGTGTATGGTATTTTATCATGGCCGCCCTAGCTAAGATAACCTTTTCTACAAGCTGCAGATCCAAATTTCAAGTGCCCGATTGACCTCTCTGCCTGCACATCCTTCTCCCAAGTCAAACCCATCTTATTCAAGGACCTAAGTGTTTTTTTCTCCTGCTCCAGCTTTTTGCTCCTGGTCGTCACATATTTGTAACTGCACCAGCATACAGTTTTGCTCATCTTTGACTTTAATCAATTCTTGCGGAATACCGCGGATAATACCTCTGAGATGCCCCCTTCACCAATTCCTTTCCACTCCTACAGTTTCTACATTATTTCAAGTTCTACCTCTCCGTCGTTCTGCCTCTATTCCTCTCACATCGTCTCTCAGAAGGAAGAGGACTGCAATCTAATCTTGTTAGATGTTTATGTTTCCCCATGGCCAGAGAATAAATTCCAGGTGTGCTGGTTTGGTTTTCAAGGACCTCTATGATCTAGAATAAATCTATTTTTCTCAACTTATTCTGCTAACTCCCTCTGTGCTCTCCCTGCTTGCCCAATAACCAATAAGCACTGCTTCTTTAAAATTTAGAGATGCTTGTACCCTCCAGACCCTTGGCCTCACCTGGATTGGTATTTCCATTTGATCAGTTGCCCAACTTCAAACCTTTTTTCCCTTCAGGCTCATTTTAAGCACCACCTCCTGCATAAGGTAATAAGGGCAATGCAGTGGAGCTGGTGAGTGTGTCTCCCATCCTCAGTGCTCAGGTACATGCCTGAAGTTTGCCTGTGAGAGGAGGATGGTCTTTGCAGATAAAGGAGGGCACTTTTCCAGGCAGGTGCAAGGATCATGCTCTCACTGCCAGACCTGCCTTAGCTGCAGCTTCCAGATCCAAGGTGGAATTCTTGCTGCCCTTGGGCTATGAGAGGTAGGGCGAATCCCAGTCCACTGTGTGTCAAAATCACTGATAGCCTCCTGGATGAGAGGGGTCATTCATGGTTCCCCTCTGAGCTTTCTAAGGAGCCAGCATGGTACCCTACTCAATAAATGGATTTTAATAAAAGAGTAAATTTATGGAAATATCCTAGGGGTATCCAGCAGACAACCAACATCAGTTTTACACATGAAGATAACTGGAATTGGCTGGAAATTAGGACTTTTTTTTTTTTTTAAATTGAGATGCCATAAAATTATAAAGAAAGGTGGGTATAAAAGTAAAAGAGGAGAAAGTCAGGGATGATTGGTACATTACCACATCAGATTTGGTTGTAAACTTCTGAGTTTGCAGACTTTCTAAAGCCATCCACTTCACTGGCAGTTTTGCACCTGTTTTGTTGTGTACACTATAGTATTCTTTATCATACATATCTCGGGCAAGACCAAAATCAGCAACTTTGACAGTGAATTTTTCATCCAACCTACAGAATGGACAAAAAAATTATTCCTGGTGGCTGAAACAGAATTATTTACAGCAATGCTGAATATCTACAGAGTACAGCAAGTGACGCTGGTATCTGAAATCCATAACTCCTGAGCAGGAGTGCCTCATCTGGCCTCTATTGACCTAGCATTAAATTATAATGGAATTCTTCAATAAAGATGCTTGACATTTCCATTATGAATTCAACAGGCTGAGAACTCATGAATGTTAAACGTAAGAAACTCCACTATGCTTTAATGTAGAATTAGAGAAGCAGTAAAACTGCCTCTTCTCCCAGTTTTCCTTGGTTGTCAAACAGAATCTACCAACTGACTCCCCAAAGGAATCACATATCTTCACCTGTCAACTTATTAGCAATACTCAGTTTTATGGGAAACATGGAGGGTACTTTTTCATTCTCAGGCTAAGTTAGTATATTAAATTCATATAGCTCACTACTGAGGTAATAGAAAAAAAGGATACACAGTAAAACATCTAAGAAAAACAGCAAAGTTTAGTAAAAAAAAAATCAATTTCCGCTGTGTGAGGCTGCATATCCTTTGTTTAAGCTGGCTTTTATGTTGTTACATCGACCAAAACCAAGGTAGGAAATTAATAGCACAGCTCTTTCATTCACACATACCATAAGTCATGAATCAGGGCTGCGCAGGGGAAAAAGCACTGAATCAATTACTAACTGTTGACTGTTGTGTTATCCAGCCAGGCAGCCAGACACAAATAAAGTTCTTTGTATATTCATTCCCAAATACCATTTTTGGTAGGGCTTCTGCAGGCTGACTTCAAGTCCACTCTTGGGAAGTTACACTATATTGGTATCTGTGTTACCACTCCTCTCCTTTTCACTGTAAAATGCTGAAGATCAAATTCTCCCTAGCAAACACTAATGTGGCATGAAACCACAACACTGGGGGCTACTGGTGGGAAGGGCTGTGGGTAGCAAAACATACAACAGCTGTGTAAGACCCCCTATGGAGCAACCCTTTTAAATTCTTTGTCTGATAAAGCATGAAAGCCCCGCCCACATCCCCAAGGCTTACACATCCATTTAAAACTTTAATGGAACCAAAGGAGGTTTGCATAAAGGAGAAAACATCTGCCCTAGCATTCAACAGCTGGGGACAGACTCCTCCTTGTCACTTAAGGTGGACACATGGCACAGAGACTACTACTTACATACAGTTTCTTGCAGCCAAGTCTCTGTGGACAAACTTTTTGCTTGCAAGGTATTTCATGCCTTTTGCTACTTGAAGACCAAAGCCAATAAGATCTTTTACAGTTGGGTTCTGAAATCAAAGAGAGTTGGAAAAGCACAAGCTAAACATCTACTATCATAATTTGGATCTCAGAATTTTGAAATGTTTGTAAGAATTATAATATTGTCTCAAATAACAGTTTGTGCCCAGTTGATAGCAACAACATTTTTGAAGTATGTATTGTATACAAAGTTTTTGTAAATGACGGCTTATCTTTAGACACTTCTGTAATGCATGTGTGACAGGTTCTGCTTTTCAGATAGGAAGGTGGAGAGGCTTAAAAATGTAGGTTTTATGATTCTTTGGTTATGATGAGGGCAATCCATCATGAGACAACTGCCTGTTAATTACACTTTCCAAGGGGCTTGGGTACATGACATAATGCAGGCCACACAGAGGAACACTGGGGACAGTCAGGAACAAGGGGAAAAACAGGGCGAGAGATTACTGCAGTTTCCACCAGGAAGGCTGGTGAGCCTGGGCAAGCAGGTTCGGGATTGGCTATTCTGAATAATTTCCGCAGGCCCTGTGATGGAAAGGCTGTTTTTGTTGCTGGTGATGTCTGACCATGGGATGGGTAAGTAGTGGGTAGCAACTGGAGTGGGAATGGCCCATCTAGCAGGTGGCAGGGAGAAAGGTTCTGGATTGGTTGGTTTGCATATAAACGCAAGCTATTGAATACCTCCAGGACTTAGCTAGCAGTCCCTCCAGCATCAGAGACCTCAGGTGTCAAAGCATCAGATACACAGTAAAGATAGCAGACTCAGAGAGAAATAAATCACCCCAAGCCACCCAGATGATCAGTAGTAGAATCATGATTTTAACCTAAGTCTGTTAGTTCCAAAGGCTACATGGTTGTGAGATCTATCACATCAGAAGACCTCCCACAGGTACTGATGCACGTGCTCACTCCTGGGGAAGTCTTGCACAGTACAGAAAACATGAGATCCCACTCTCCACAAACCCCATCCTGGAAACTGGCTGGACTCAGGACTGCCTGTAGGAACGTAAGAACTGTATCTGAAATTACACGGTGTCCCTGTGGCTGACAACCCAGACCAGTGTCTGAGCCTGAGGAAAGAGTAGCTCTTCTTCAGCAGCCACTATGCAAGGCAACCGGGGGGAACTCAGCCCTAAGGGGTGCACTGCCCAAGCACACAGCATGTGGTTAGGTCAGTGCCTGGTGCTTTAGGCTTCTCTGGAAGACCTCTCTGTCAGTGGTTGTCACCTGTACTTCCTGCCTGGGTAGTAAAAGGCTGTGGTGCTATTCTGTACTGGGTAACAGGAAAACACACCAAGCTTGAACTGGAGAAACTACTGGAGCAGGTTGCACATCTAGCACTCCTGACTCTTCAGGACAAGGGCAAGAGGGAAAGTGAGATCTATTAGGACAGCTTTGTAAGGTAAGGTCGCAGACTCACTGCCCCGGAATGTTCCATTGCTTTGGTTGATCATAAAATGTATCTTTCTTGTCCTTGAGCTTATTTTCTCTGAGAATCTGACCCCAAGTTTATAAAGTTGTTTTTGATCAGCAGTAAAGCTACTCCATGGATTCCCACAGAGACCAGGACTCTGAAGCCAAGAAGGAGGCCAGGGTATCTAGAGTTCTGTTCTGGGGACTCCTCCTTTCATCCTCCATGGCCCTGCCCTGGCCGATGCTTGCTCACCCTTTAGGTCCTGGCATCATCATCATGAAGAAAACTCCCACTTGCAAGAGACTAAGAACCTTTTTTGAAATAGTGAGCTCATTCATTCAACAAATGCTTAACAACAGCCCACATGCAGAATACTCTTATAGAGGTTTGGAGCTACAGCAGAGAACAAAACACACAAAGATTCTGACTCTCATGACTTTACATTGTGATGGGATGTGCATGTACACATAGGAGTATTTCAAAAATTTATGTAAAGTGGATTAAAAGACAAGTTTACTTTTGTGAAAAATTTTTTTTTTGCGAAAAGATTTATTTATCTGAAAGGCAGAGTTACAGAGAGGGAGACACACACACACACAGATAGGTAAAGAGAGAGAGAGAGAGAGAGAGAGAGAATGAATGAATGAATCTTTCATCAGCTGCAACAGACAGGGCTGGGCAAGGCTGAAAGTAGGGGCCAGGAGGTCAGGAGCTTCTTCCAGGTCTCCCACATCAGTGGCAGTGGCCCAAGCACTTGGACCATCCTCTGCTGCTTTCCTAGGTGCATTAGTTGTAGCTGGATTTGAAGTGGAGCAGCTGAGACTTGAACCGGCACCCATGTGGGATGCCAGTGTTGCAGGCAGTGGCTTAATCTGCTAAGCTACACATTGGCAC
Organism: Oryctolagus cuniculus; assembly: GCF_964237555.1. NCBI lineage: Eukaryota > Metazoa > Chordata > Mammalia > Lagomorpha > Leporidae > Oryctolagus > Oryctolagus cuniculus. The sequence continues at coordinate 152,283,401 of NC_091434.1, read as the reverse complement.
CACAAAAGAGATTTGTTTTTCATCATATACACTGATCTTTTGGAAGGTCTCTCATATACAGAGGTTTCAAATTTTTTTGCTTCAAAATAAACTTATCTTTTAATTCCATTTTTCATGAACTCTTTGAAATTCCCTTGTATATATACCTAAATGGATAGCTATTACTTATTCGTTTATGGCCTAGTATAGCACTATTCAACAAAAATATAATGGAAGCCCCATATGAGTAGAAAATTTAAAATCTTCTGGTAGCCACATTTAAGAAAGTAAAAAGAAATAGGTGAAATTATTTTTCATAATTTATTTTTCAACTCAATGAATTCAAGTTATTATTCTTTCAACATATACCTAATATGAAATATGTTCATGAGATATGCTGCTTTATTTTATACCAATATATTCAACACAATAGCATACTCCAATTGCACTTCTCACATGTGCCTCATGGCCACAGGACTGGACAGCTCCAGCTGAGCATGTCTGATGTGGGTGAGTGTGCTGGAGGGAAGATAGGCAGGGAAGAGGAGACAGGCCAAAATGCATAGGATGGGGAAGGTCAGCTGCACTTGTCAACAGGCCGGGAAGGCTCCATTTTGAAGATGACATTAGGGAAAAGATTTGAAGGAGAAGAGGAAGTGAGATGTGTAGATATTTGGGGGAAGAGTGTTTCCAGGTAGACGGGGCAGCATGTACAAGGGTCCTGAGGTAGGACAGTACGGGATAAGTATGGGAAATAGTAATGGACTCATCTGTAACTAATTCTTCAATATATTGTAGAGGTAAAACTCCACCTACAGTGAGGTTTGCCCTGCCTCTATTTCTCCTGTGCTATGCTCAGTTTCTGGCATAGGAGGCACTCAACAATGACTAAATGTGTCTATCGGTCAGATGGTAGAGCTAGGCTGCTTGCAGAGCATATAATTACTGTCTTCCAGATATCACTGACTTCCCACTGGGATAGAAGGTTCTGAGATTTCTGGATGGTACCAACATTTTACGCATGCGTTTTGGCTACTAGTGTTTTAAAAGGCTTAAACTAGGCATATTTTGAAAGGACAGCTGGTTTACAGCTGGTTCTATAGTTAGTAAGCTTGGTAACAGACTTACATGTGTCTCATTTCGAATGAAATTTCTGAGATCTCCATGTTTCATGTACGGTAGGACCACCAGTGGAGACCCTTCACTTCGAAGGCAGATTCCCAAGAGTGACAGGACATTGGGATGACTGAAGTCTTTCATGATGATCCCCTCAGTCAGGAACTGGGAAACTTCTCCTATGTCAGTGATTCCTGAGAAATCCAGCAGAGGAGATATTAACTTCATGATGCAGCAACAGACAATTCATCACTTTAGACAGGAAGGGCAAGGAAACGGAAAACCACGGGTTACATCTTGTCCTGAAGCCTCAACCCAGGGTACTCTTTTTACAACACATTGGAGTGAATAATGTAGGACTAGAAAGGTGGGATACCTCTTCTCACCATTCGTAAGTCATAGATGACGCTCAAATAACAAAAAAGAAGGCTGACAAGAGAAAGCATACCCAGTTTATTTACCTATAATTTTATGTGACATAGAAGTCTTCTGAAATGAAGACCCAAAGACTCAAGGGGAGAACTGTGTTTTTATGCTTAGATTCGATAGAGTGGACAGCAGTGTAGAAATGTGATTGGACAAAAAGCATAACCTAGTAACAGCCCAAGTGGGGGAAACCTGTTTGTTAGGATTCTTCTCAGTCTCTGTGTGGCATTTTTTCCTGCTGGGTATGGGGCAGGACTCTCCCGGAATGAGGGCTTCCGATGTACTCACAGACAGGGTAAGTCTGAGAGTTTCTTGATGTCCAATTCTTACATAGAAAGGCTAGAGGAAAATATCTGGGTCTTAGGGCTGTCTCTAGGGACAGGGGGTCTGGTGTCTATAACCTGCCTTGGGAAGGAGGAAATGGCCCATCTTGGAGGAGAAAGGAGAGCAGGAGAAAGAAAGGCAGGAAAACATCTAGAAGAGGCCTTGCTTCTGAGGCTCTTCCAGGTCTTTTAGTTCAAAGTCCTCATCATGCCAAAGTGCCATACTTCTGAGCCCCAACAGTGTCACCCTATACTATGTCCTCAAGTCACCAGCTACCCCCAGTTTCCTAAGACAGCATCCAGCCTGTGTCATCCAGAACTGCAGGGTATCTCATATAGAAAAAAGGCAGAGAAGCTGGCCATTCTATTTCTGTAGTGACTGTGCAGGGCAGTCATTTTTTGGTAAAGGGACAGATAGTAAATATTTTTTGGTTTTGTGGGCTGAGGAGTCTCTGTTGTAAATACTCAACTATGCTACTGAACCACAAAAGAAACCACAGTGAGTGGCTGTGCTTCATTTATGAAAAGAGGTGGCTCCTGTGCTAGCAAAACTTGATGAATCCCTTTAAGGTACCTAAGTACCCATTTCTTGGTATGACAGTTTCTAACCATTTCTGGATAGAGATACCAAGGGCCTGAAACAAATTAGCATTCACGAGGAGTTAATAGCTTTTATTTTATTAATTTGTCTAGTATCTTTTTGGGGTGACAGTGTTGGTATTCTTTTATAAATGCAATGCATTCTTAGATCTGGAAGTCCCCATGAATTAGAACACACATCAAGCACAGAGAAGGATTTCTGGGTATTATGATTGTTCTGAGTATAACTGGTAGGAGTGCTCTCTTAAAAGGCAAGTTATCTATCACAGCCAGTAGTTGGGTATCATATAGGCTGTCTCTTTAATTACATCATGGTCAAACTTCCAACCACATTAACCATACAGGTCGCTGCTCAGCACAGAGATTTATATAGAGAAAAGCTGAAGTAGTGTGGCAATAATGTGTCTTGTAGGAAAAATGTCCATTAGTGCATTTAAGGCTTATTAATTTCAATGTAAATCTGTAGCATAACTGGTTAACATTTTTTCAGGCAGCTGCAAATTATAAGCAGTGAATTAAAAATGAGAGTAGAAAAAGTAAGCATGTGAGACCTGCTCATAAAGGCAGAGCCAGGCACACTCCAGCATGTGGTATACATTGGTTTGCATAGTACATTAATTTATGGCCATAATTATGACTCTGAGTCCTCCATAAAGACTTAGTTTATGTTTGGAAGAATTCTCTGTTTCTTCAACATTTCATCCTAGAAAGATTTTCCTAATAACAGCCAAAAATTTTAAGAAATGTTCCAGCATTAAAAGAGGGTAAGTTTCACTTACTTAGGAAGCTTGTTTATGTGGAGCCGTCTCATTCCACAAAAATGCGGATAAATGAGGTATTATCATACTTATGATTCTCCAATTTTCTGCCAGCATACTTTTCTCCTGTTTGTCTTATTACATTTTTATCTTTTTAATGGGAGTTGTGGTCAAAAAATAATTATTGCCATGTCTCTGGGTAAAATGAGTCATTACTACTGAATGTGCCAACATGCTTCCAATACTTTCCATAGATGTCACTTGCAAAACAATTATTATAAGACCAACACAGTTAAAACAGTTAAGTAATACTTGGTTCATCCAATAACCTCATTTCTCCTACACCCTTACTTACATGGGCTCTGAAGGATAATTTCAGAGGAAATACTTCAGCAAGAGTTTAGGTCAAACAGATTTTCTGAGTTAGACCCATAATTTCAGCAGTAGCTGATTTTTTCCACATGAGAAAGTATAAATCAACATTTTACTATAAGCTGTTTATTGGTTTGCAAATCACAAATGTTTACTCCACTGTTATATAAAGTGTAACTTACTATTCAAAGATTTCACAGCACAGTGAATTTTCTTGCCATCATTGTCCAACAAAGTCCCATGATATACACAACCAAAATGCCCTAGGTGAAGGAGGAAATGTGGTTAGTGCTATGTAACATTTAACTGTGCCAATAGTTAAGTAAATTAAGGTTTTGCACGACCTTCATCTCCTTTTCTCGCCATATAGGAACAATGCATTGTTTTTTATACTTTTGAGCAATAATACCACTCTATGTGTACATGTTTCTATTTTTTAGAAAATTCAGTTGGAAAGGCAGAGAGAGAGAGAGAGAGAGAGAGAGAGAATCTCCCCAAATGCCCACAATAGCTGGCAATAGCTGGGGCGCAGCCAGGCACTGGGGACTCAGTCTGCATCTCCCACATGGCTGGCAGAGTCCTGACTACTTGAGCATCACCCGTTGCCTCCTAGTGTGTACACTGGCAAGAAGCTGGAATTGAGAGTGAAGCTGGGACTGGAACCCAGACACTCTGATACGGGATGTGGGCATCCCAGGAGGTGTCTTAACAGCTACATCAAAAGCTCACTCTGAATTTGTGTACATATGGTAATGCAATACATTTCACTTGAAGATATAAGCAGTATGGTCATTTAATACATGGTTAAAAATTGTAGGTGATATGACTGTTAATAAAGGCTGATATAATGAGATATGAAGGCACATTGGGACCACTGAGAACAGGGGATAACATCTACCTTATAAATGAAATTTATTATTTTAAGGATTAAATTTATTTTAAAACATAGCAATAAAGTTTTACCCACAAGAAGAAATCTAGTAAAATAAGTTCCCTATATTCCAGTAAACTAAACTGAAATAAAAATGTTACCATTAGAAATAAGGTTAGTATTATAGAATAAGGATTTCCCCCATTAGTCACCGGTTAATACGTAAGCCAGGTTGGCAGAAACTGAAAGACAGTTGCCCAAATGAAGAAAATTCATTCTGACTCATTTTATGCAATTCTCTCTGGTCTTAACCACATCATTTTCTCAATGGCAACCTTTCATCTAGTGGCAATAATTTTCCCCAGACGTGCCAACCATCTGATGGTTGTATAAGCCATTCATCAATTAATTAATCCAGCCAGCTGCGATGTCCTGAGTGCCTAGTATGTGAGTGTCAGGCATTAGGTTATCCTTTTATCCCTCAAAGATGAAGAAAATAAAACCTGGCTTTTAAGTGCTCACGTTCTACCAGACCAAGACATACAAATAGACAGTAGTTAATATTTACAGAATTGTTAATGATTGTTACTTCAAAAAAATTCGCTATTTTAGCATCCTTTCCTGATTAAAAAGAAATCTAATCTTACAAGCATAGAACAGCACATACTTAGTGAGGACATACACTAAAAAGGTGCGATTACTGGAATTTATAGTCTGCTAGGAGAACCCGAGAGGACTCTGATGGAAGCTCTGGAAGCAGGTTTGCAGCAGTGAAGCTGCTCCGAGGGAAGGAAGCGCACGCTGAGGATGAACCTCCCAACCCTGCGAGGCAGCAGGGTGTGGATGCAACCACAGCAAACCGAGAAGGCCTTGAGCCCTGTGTTCATATCAGGCAACTCACGCCATTAAGCTTCTCTCACATCGTGCTGGAGGCCCACACAACCTCTTTCAGTTTAAGTAGAATAAAATGGATCAGAGGCCGTTCAATATTAAGGGTAAAAGCTTTTTAGGAAAAAAAAAAAAAGAGTGGAGTTAATTTGTTGGCTTCTGATTGGCTACTTTTCCTGGTAAATACTTCCTCCAATGCTGTTTCTGCTAGCTGGTATTGCTGCTCTGGCTAGCTTACTACCAATACTCATTCCTCTTTGTACAAATAAACTGGAGTGCACTGGGAGATGATCTATGTCATTTCAGATCAGGGGAATGCTATAAATTCCCTGTCTTCTGATGCTATCCAGCAGTGTACAAAGTGCTATAAACCAGGACGTGGAAGAGTTTGTCACTGTGCTCAGGGTAAAGTCAGGAGGGAGATAGGAGTGAAAATATTTGAGCTAAAAAGAATGATTTTATAAAGGGAGTAAACAGCACCTTCCAAGAAACTGTAGTTGCCAGTAGGATAGAAAGATGAGAAAGGAATGTGATTTATTTCTAATACACTGGGGAGATTATCCAACTGCCTACAGGCACAGGGGCAAATCCCTGTGGATCTGATTTGCAGGGCTACATTTCTGCAGGACAGAAATCAAGTATGCTTGTTATCAGTGCTCTGTCAGTAGCTTTCACCATTGTCTAAGTTCCTAATCTGCAAAGGCAGAAGATAAAATGCTTACTGGAAAATCGCATTTAACAAGAAATACGAGTGGAAATACTTACCTCTTCCTATGACTTCACTGAAATGCACAATCAGGCTACTTGGCCCAATCACTACGTGCTGGACTGCTTGGACCAGCTCTGGATTTAAAGCACTGAGGTCAATGTGGACAGTATTTTGCAGTAATGGACTGGATATATCAGAGTCTCCACTAGTTAGGATGGGAGACAGGTCCGTCAGAGGATACTGCACTTGTCTGCATGATCCATTCTGAGATGAGTTAGGAAACTGGTCTGCAAGACAAAGCAGAATTACTAGAAAACATGATGAAACGTCACTTAGTGAAGACTGAGAGGTAGCAAACTCAGTAAGTCTGAATTCCACAATGAAAGAAATGGTGGCTGTATCATTGAATGAGGCTGGAGGAGCATTTACAAAGGAACTGGTTTGATAAAAGTGATAATTGGGAAAAGATACAGGCTTACATAAACATTTTATAGAGTACTTACACTAAACGCTTTGATTCCCTCTTCATTTCCTTGTACATTTTTATCAATAGCAAAAAACCATGCTTTAAATTTATTTTTAAACAGATTGCTAGTGTATTCGTGTATTCTTAAGAACGGGATGTAGTAGGAGTAGTCAAGCAACTGGCTAGTCTCAGACACATCCAGTTCAAATGTAAGAAAATGGAAAAAAAAAAGATGAGTTTGAGAGAATGGTGTTTATTAAAGGAATTAATTCATACAGCACAAAACTACATTGATCCCTAAGGAAAATATACGCAGTAAAACATGTGATATACATGCATACACACTGAAACATATACGAATGCATAGCTGTGCGTACATATGTAGCCATACACACATAAATATATGTAATACGGCTAGAAGTATATAATGACTAAATGTGCAGGACAGAAAGCTTTTATTCATTGGTGATAAATTCTCCACTGTGTGGAGATGGCCCTGGACTTAGCATTAATGCTATTTAGGAAAGGCAGGTTAGAATTGGGTTAATATGTCATTCTAATAGCCTCACTGAGGTCACCTGGAAAAGGAATCAGTATTGCTTTTGAGCTGATCTTTCACCCAAAGCTCCCTAAGAGCCTCAGGTAAGGTTCCCTTTTACAAGAAGTTCTTCCAGCTCAGGGGTAGGAACTGTGCTGAGAGTAAACTTCTTAATGTTATACAGGACAAAGGAGCCACGAGTTGCTTTGCCCTTTCCACCGGGAACCCAAACAGCTCAAGGAGGAGGCACCATAATTGCAGCAACTGACCTGAAGGGAAGTGATGCAGGGCACAGAAATGCAATAGCACATAACTTAGGGAGAGGGTTATGTGGGGGGCCCTACTGGCACCAAAATACAGTTTGTCTGCAAAGGAGTAAGAGAATCAGAACTAGAGAGAAGCTGTTGGTGGTACCTAACTATTCCTAACCCCACTGAAGCATTTATAAGACCTTTCACAGTAGACAGTTTGATTAATCACAAATGAACCTGGCTAGAGCAGTGAAATCTCAAGTCATTCAAGGAAAGTTTGGGGAGCCACCTATAGGCAGGGTAGTTACTAGTTGGAAGTAATTCAGGTGCAGCCTCAAAGGAAGGGCATAGAAATGCTGGGTGGATGAGGGAAGGAGGGAGTGCAGTTGGGTGTCTCTTCCTTTAATCCCAAGGAGCCAGGTTCTCCAAACCTTCTCCAGGATATTGGAAATACAAATTAATCTCTCTAAACTCTGTTCATTTCCTAAACCTTTGCATCCTGGAAATCAAGGTTATAAATCCTCGGGGGTATAGGGATGGAGGGAAATCCTTGATAAAACACAAGAAAAAGTCCCTTGACATGGAATTCTACTAACCCTTTAGTTCAGTTCAAACATATGCAGAAACCAGTTTAAACCATAAGCTTCTAGGCCGGCGCCGCGGCTCACTAGGCTAATCCTCCGCCTAGTGGCGCCGGCACACCGGGTTCTAGTCCCGGTCGGGGCGCCGGATTCTGTCCCGGTTGTCCCTCTTCCAGGCCAGCTCTCTGCTGTGGCCAGGGAGTGCAGTGGAGGATGGCCCAGGTGCTTGGGCCCTGCACCCCATGGGAGACCAGGAAAAGCACCTGGCTCCTGGCTCCTGCCATCGGATCAGCGTGGTGCGCCGGCCGCAGCGCGCCGGCCGCGGCGGCCATTGGAGGGTGAACCAACGGCAAAAGGAAGACCTTTCTCTCTGTCTCTCTCTCTCACTGTCCACTCTGCCTGTCAAAAAAAAACAAAAAAACAAAAAAAAAAAAACCAAAAAAAAAAAACAAACAAACCATAAGCTTCTGACTCTGGTGTAGCACCGCAAAGAATTCTAGGCCTCCTTGAAAAAGACTGTCAAGGTGTTCCCATTTGTTACAGAGAGAAAAGCTCTGCAATTGCCTCTTCATTAGATTCTGACTGTACATCAATCACCTCATTCTTCCCTCTGGATGATTCTTTTGCCTGTTTTTTATTTCTACATCTCCAAAGAGTAGGCTCAGTGTAGACAGTGTAGAAGGAAATCCAACTCTCTTAGCAACGATGGCAGAGGTTTGGTGTGTAAGGAGTTTGAAAAAAATATTTATTTCAGATTAGAGCTATGAAATGTGAACAGAGACTAATTGGATCTAAATGTCAAACTATACAATGGGTTTGTTTCATCCATATTGCTAAGGGAATGGGTTTAAAAGACAAAAGGAGTCACATGGGCAAAGACAACATTTACAATGTGTTTGTTTACAGAAATAAAATGAACTTCAAAAAGTAAGACACAGTAAGTGTTGAAAAAGTTAAAATGTTGAGTGCCTCATCGCTCTTTTACATTTTTGGATGAGCAACTGCTAACTTTTCCAGTACTCAAAACTGCCTGTGACTCACTTTATTTGTCCAATGGTAAATATTCAACCAGGGAAATGCTTGTACTTGACTCACGTCCTGTAACTTCTAAAGATAATGGAGCTGATACAACACAGACACTTTGCTTTCACCAGGAGACTGTAAATATAACAATGTGAAAAGCTCTAGCTAACTGACATCATGGGCCTAGTATTTTGCAAAGCAGATGATGCTGACCCCTCCTTTTATAATAGAATAACTGAAGGTTTTTCTAGGACAATTCTCAAAATATATGCAAGTCTTGAAATATGGAAGGCAAAAGGCTGCATGCTAACAGATCATTGAGAATGCTTCCAAGGATTCCTAACAGGAGGTCTTAAATGTTTGGAGTCCAACAGGTAAAAAATGTAGCAGCTTCCACTCATATTTAAATAAATATAGTTGGCAACTAAACTCTTCCTGGATTGGTAAAGTGAACTTCATACTCTCTTAGCATTACACTTTGATGATAAGTTTCTTTCACTCAAATGATTTCAAAATTAACTTATTTATGGGAAGAGAGCCCAAAGACTCTAAAATGATAACACATGGGACCATTTTAAAGTAAGAGCCGTGTAATTCTGTGTCAAATGAAACACTGCTTTGGCACAGGCAAACACTTCTTTTATATTTTTATAAGAGGATAAAGGCAAAACCAAAAATAAACAATATTCACAACCCACTGAGGTAGGTGTACATATATTTCTCAGAACAATAAACTGAAATATACCTTCTGGAAAAGTAGCTCTGTAGTCTACAGATTCATTTGAAACCATTTCTGTAGTTGGGCTCACACTTCGGGCACTTACAAGCCTATCCAAATGAGGAGTGTGAACTCTTGCATCATAGCGAACTAATTCACTGCCCAGATCTTAAAACAGAGAGAAAGAAAGAGCTTATTAAAGACATGGCTGTCATGGGTCCTGGTAGACTTTGATCTAATGCCCAGAACTCACGACTTTTATGAGTCTCATATAAGTCAGCATACATGAATCTATGACGACTTTAAATTGTATGATGATATTCTTCAGGTAACTTAATAACACAGTAACCAAAAAGTACCTTTAATGCGCTTTTTCTTTTTTAGCCACAAAAACAGTCCAAGTAATAATAAAAGTATTATTGATATGGAGACACCACCAACAATCAATCCCATAAAATTCTGATCTGGTTGAACTATTACTTTTCCAAGGACAGTTGAAGAAACTGCTTGCTTCCACTAAATAAAAGATAAATAAAGAGAAGTCAGAATTTAATCGTTAAAGATACAAAATATACTACCCAGGCAGAATCACAATTTCTCTGGGCTCAAAATACCACCTGATTAATACCATTCTAGAACTGGCATAATTGTTTTCAGGGTAGTAAGAGATTCCTTAATTCTGCTTCAGTATTAGATAATGAGGAGAGAAATAAAAAAGTCCGTGGCCTCAAGGAACTGACTTGTAAAAGGGGAGACAGACAATAAATGCTTATAATGCAATATGCAATTGATACCATGTAAGCATGAATAAACAGGAAGAAACAGAGACAATGGAGCATTAATTCTGTCCTGGAAGGCTAGGGTGGAGGAGAGAAGACTTCCATAAGAAGTAAATACTCATATTATTATTACGGGACAATAAAGTCTCAGAATATTTTTATTTCAATTTTGACACTGAGAAGAAATCCTGGAGGTCCTTTTTGGTTCTAACATTTTATGATTTTAAGATTGATGATCTTTCTTAAATTCCAACACTAATACCATGATTCAGTGCTAGATTTTATAATTTTTTGTACTTTCCTATTTCATATTTTTTTAAAAGAAGACTTCAATAATCCTTTAAATTCACTCATATTTGGATACACAAAATGTGGTAATATGCAATGGAATATTATTTACCCATAAAAGGAACAAAGTTCTAACACAAGAAGTATGAACCCTGAAGACATTAAGACATTATGCTAAGTAAAATAGCTAGACAACAAAGGAAACTACATATGATTCCATTTACATGAAATATCTAGAAAAGACAAGTGCACAGAGACTGAAAATAGAACAGAGATGATCAGAATCTGGGGTCAGAGAGGGAATGTGAGCTAACTTCTTAATGGTTACTGAGCTTCTATTCAGGGTAAACAGAAAATTTTTGAATTAGGCAGTGGTGATGGTTACAAAATATTGTTAATGCAATTAATGCCACTTCCTCAAATACATTTAAAAATTCCATCCTATGCTACACACTTTCACTGTGACTTAAGGAAATTCATCATTTAATATATCAAAAGCCATTCAACTGTACACTTAAATTGGGTAACTTGTATGGCATGTGAGCTATATCACAATTTATTTTTAAATGAATGAAGAAAACAAATCTCATCCTAGGTTATCTGATTTACCTGTTTACATGAAAGAAGTTATTGTGAAACAGTTTCCTCCTTACTTTACTCTGTCCAGTGCATATATCTTTGGCTAATGGGCTTCTATGCATTTGGGATCACTGTAGTGGGCAGGGGCTCACAGGCTCCAGTTCCTGGTGTGGTGAGAGGTGAGGGGAGACATATTCCCTTCTGAGAACTTCTGGCAAACTTTGGCAAGAGTGTGGCAGGATGGAAAGCAGTGTGGGTAGGAAGGACCTTTGAGACCCTCCCAAACTTAGGGAAGGAAAAAAAAATCCCACTATTTCTAAAATAACATCTAGGACTTGAGGCTGAGTTGATGAGCTTTAATGATTTATTTTAAGCTTACGAGTGACATAATTACACTGGCATCTTTATTTACATCATGAGAGGAATGTAGGAATCCCACCTCTATATTTAGTTCACTGTTCAATTTCAGCAGGTCATTGGGGACCGTGCATAAGACGGCTTCAGAATCTGAGTGTATGTTCTCACAGCTCTTATTTCCAACTTTCAACACTTCACCTTTAACTGCTTCAGGGTCAATATCATTTCCCTGGAAGGAAGAAAAAAAAAAAAGAGGTTGTTAACACTTCACAGTTTTGCAGGAATTCTAACAATTATCAAAGAATATAAATATACTGCATAAAACGCAGTGATTTTATGATGCTCATTCCCTGGGACTGGAATGATGGAAGTGCCTGCTTTAGGGCGCTAATTAGTCTGGAATTACACAGTCTATACCTTTTCCATCAAATTAGATTTTAGAGAAAAGGAAAGAGACTCTTATCTTCTAAATTCTTACCACTGACAACATCTTACCCATGATCACCTTATTAATGTCTTCAGTAGGTATCAATGTTTGGCAAAAAGCAAGCAATTTAGAGATAGAGTTGTTGCTCTGCCTAATTTGCTGTGACTCTCAACTCTGGCTTGGATGTTGCAGTCACATTGAGAGCTCTACAAAATCTGGATGCCTGGGTCCCATCTCCAGAGAGCTGATGTAACTGGTTTATGTAAGCATATCCCCCCCCCCCCCTTTTTTTTGACAGGCAGAGTGGACAGTGAGAGAGAGAGACAGAGAGAAAGGTCTTCCTTTGCCGTTGGTTCACCCTCCAGCGGCCGGCGCGCTGCGGCCGGCGCACCGCGCTGATCCGAAGCCAGGAGCCAGGTGCTTCTCCTGGTCTCCCATGCGGGTGCAGGGCCCAAGGACTTGGGCCATCCTCCACTGCACTCCCAGGCCACAGCAGAGAGCTGGACAGGAAGAGGGGCAACTGGGACAGAATCTGGTGCCCCGACAAGGACTAGAACCCAGTGTGCCGGCGCCTTAGGCGGAGGATTAGCCTATTGAGCCGTGGCGCTGGCCGCATATCCCTTTTCTGTTTTGAGTTATGCAGTTTCTTTTTATCCTTCAATCCATAAATGAATTGTTTTTAAAAAAATATTAAAAAAAATTTATTTTGAAAGGTAGAGAGGAAGAAGGGAAGAGGAGAGAGGGAGAGGGAGAGGAGGAGGGGGAGAGGGAGAGGGAGAGGGAGAGAGAGAGAGAGGGAGGGAGAGAGCGAGTGAGCGAGCTTCTGTCCATTGGTTCACTCCCCAGCTGTCCACAACAGCCAGGCCTGGATCAGGCTGAAGCCAGGAGCCTGAAACTCAATCTAGGTCTCTCTTGTAGGTGACAGGGACCCCAATACTTGAGCTATCACTGCTACCATGCAGGTTGAGTATTAGCAGAAAGTCAGAATCTGCAGCAGAGCTGTGCCTCAAACCCAGGTACTCTGATGTAGGATGTGAGTATCCTAATTGACATCTTAACCATAAACTCACATGCTTTCCCCTTAAAGGCATTCTTTATGATGCTATATGACCTTCATTACGATTTGAGAACACAATTTCACTATTTTGAATAATTACACAGCTATATTTTTTTGAGGACTTAAAATATTACTCAATTTGATAGACTTAGTTAATGGGAGTTACTATTATACATTTCTAAAACATCAACATTTTGTTATAGAAGCCAGTGATTAGCCTTGGGAAAAAAGTGCAAACACAGATTTTTTATATCAAGAATAATTTCTTATATCAAGACTTGATGAGAATAAAGATTTATTAAACAAGCCATTACTTTGAGGAGACATATATCAAAACCTATTATTATTTTTCTTACAAATAAAAAGCAGTTGCAACATTCCTTTGACAGCATACACTGTTTCCACATACAGCCTCTTGGATGATCTCACTCAACAAACTGACAGGTCAGATCTCATTCTAGGCAAAGAAGTTGCAAGAGGATACGTCTTTATAACATAAAGCTGGGGTTCAAGAAAACATGTAAATAGGCACACCCTGTCCCTATGCCATTTTTTTTAAATGGATTAACTTTATTTATTTATTTTAAAGATTTTATTTATGTCAAAGACAGAGTTACAGAGAGAGGTAGAGATGGAGAGAGGTCTTCCATCTGCTGGCCCACTCCCCAGATGGCTGCAACGGCCAGAGCTGTGCCGATCTGAAGCCAGGAGCTTCTTCAGGGTCACCCACATGGGTGCAGGGGCCCAAGGACCTTGGCCATCTTCTACTGCTATCCCAGGCCATAACAGACAGCTGGATCAGAAGAGGAGCAGCCGGGACTAGAACCAGCACCCATATGGGATGCCGGCGCTTTAGGCCAGGGCTTTAAATCACTGCACCACAGTGCTGCCCCCCCCCCCCCCATGCCATTTCTAGGAGTGGATGCACAGTCCATCGACCCAGGTCAGCCTCACAGGGCGATTCCACAGAGAAGCCCATAAATCTTGCAGGTCACTCCGGGGATTCAAATGACAACTTGTTGGTTAGGTCTGAGGAGGTGAAGGCCCTCACTCACATCCTGGAGGGAATTTAGAGACCTACAAAGCAAAGAGTTTAAAGAGCTGGAGGGCCTGATTTATGAGTGGGGCTAATGTGTCTTGCTTGCTTAGATAATAACTAAGATTGGGGGAAGGGATGAATACCCTGCATTTAAATTTCCAATGTTCATTCTTTCAGGCTCAGGGTCTCCTTGATGGTGCAACAGGGCTTCTCTAAGACAAAAACTGGTCACGCAGCCCAGCGACTAGATCCCTTTGCACAGCCACCTACCAAGGAACGTATGAGAAACAATGACTTCTATAGGAAGTTACTGTCAGCTTTCTACATGCAGTAATTTAAAAATTATTTATTTGAGAGTGAAGGACTATAGGGGGGAGAAAAGGGAGAAGAGAGTGAGAGGGGGAAAGGGAGAGAGAGAAGGAGGGAGGGGGAGGAAGGGAGTAAGGAAGGAAGGGAGGAAGGGAGGAAGGGAGAGAGGGAGAGAGGGAGAGAGAGGGAGAGAGGGGGAGAGAGAGGGAGGGGGGAGAGAGAGAGAGAGAGAGAGAGAGAGAGAGAGAGGGAGACAGACAGACTCCCATCTATCTGCTGGTTTACTCCTCAAATGCTTGCAACAGCATTAGCTAGGAGATCTGAACTCCATCCCTGTCTCCCATATGCATGGCAGGAACCCAAATATTTGAGCCATGACCGGCTGCATATTCCCAGGGAGCACATTAGCAGGATCAGAGCCACCATTCAAAATCAAGTACTTCCACAAGGGAGGCAGGCATCCCACGTGGTCTTGTTAGGTTAAACCTCCACCCCCATGCAGTCATTTTAAAAGCCTAAAATCTACGATATCACAAAAGTGACACTGGCAGTCTACTTTTATATGATAGAGGAGCCCATAAGAAAAAATAATGGAATATAGGTTAATTTTTTCCTTTCAAGAACAAACATAGCTTTATTGAGCTATGAAAAAAATGCCTGTTTAAAACTTCCATTATTTAAATAGAAAAACATACTTGTAAAATCAGCTGAGTTTGTTCTCATTAAAGTGGTTTTATATATGTGTGTGTGTATTTTTTTTTTAAAGCAACTGAAGAAAGAGCTTTCTTCTTCACACATTCTACACACAGTCTACAGTGTAGCTGCAATGATCTCATTTTACTCTGGGAAGACCCTCGCCTTCCAAGGCAGGCATTTATTGCTATTACATGTGAGGAGGTAAGGCTTGGGAACAGACTAGTTCATGAAGCCAATCACACTGCATTTGGAACAAAACCTGCCTACTGCACACTGCGTGTTGTAGTCACTGAGAACGTAAAGATAAATAAGCATTTCTTCCTCTCACTGTTAGGTTAAAGAGGGTACACTTCTAAAATGAAAACTACTGCCAATGAGTCAATCAGGATGTACCTTGACCCTCTCTCCAATCTGGGACAGCAGTGACATGTTTCTAGCCAAGATAGCCAGGATTCAGGCCTGCGGACTCATGTCAGAGGGATCCAGAACACAGCAGACAGGGAGAGAAAATGGGTAGGCTTTGACACATAGCATTGTCACACAGGGAGTCTTGCAGGTTTTCATACACCCAGGTGGCCACAAGGTGTGCCTAGGGCAGTCAGTGTGGTGCACGCTGGTAGCAGCACCCAGCTAGGCAACAGTTCAAAGTGCAGGGAGGATGACAGCAGATAGTCTGTGAGTTGTTGTTGGTGGTGATGCAAGGTGAGAAGGGCACTGCACTGAGGGGTATGAGGCCCTCTATTGGAGACCAGTCTGAAGATCCTTCACCACCACCTTCACAACTGAGTTCCACAAGCTGTGAATGGGCATTTTGGGAAAAAGGCCCCTGGTTATTTGAGCAAAGCTTGGTAAACCCAAACCAAGCTGGTTTCTTCATTGGCTACTTGGGGACCTTTAGTATTTACTTGGGGAGCTGTACTGTTTGGTGGCATGAAACCATGGGTGCTGTCCATGTGCCTGGGATTATATATTTGCTTTCCCAGAATGTCTCCTAATTTGTGCAGCACAGGGAATACTAGTTTGAAAGTGAGCTAAGTGCACTGTCAAGTAGAAAACTTGTCTTGATGCTGGCCACGGTTGTCCTCTGAGAAAAGCACCCTTCACTTCCATCCTGGCTGAGGTGAGAATTGTCCTCAGGGTAACTGTGACTGTGACTGGGCTGATAGTCACAGGTGAATTAGCTGGAGGGGTAGGAAGACAACCGCTAGCTGCCTCTGAGCTGCAGGTGAATAGGTCTGATTCAATGATGCTACCGTCCAGACCTTTCTGTTCCCAGACACTACTGCCTGGCCTCTATCTGAGCTCTCAACATTTGTTCTTGTGTTCATGGTGTCACAGCCTGAGTCCCTGCTCCCTGCTTTAGCGTAACTTCTTGCCTCAGCTTCCTGCTTCAGCTGGTTCTACCGAGTAGAATTAGGAAGTACCTCTATTCCCATATATTTCTATATCCTTTATAATAAGCAAATCCTCCAAGGTAGTATCAGGCTGTTGTAGGCATGCATACAGGATAAAATTGATCAGGTTTGTGAGATGGAAGACCACACCTGCACCACACCCCTGTGTGAACTCATGCCCCTACCTGACCACATCTGTGTGGTCACCTGCCAATCAGGCTAATTAACCACCCCCCTTTGGAAGTGGATTAAAGGCCTGGGGACATGGTTCAGCCCTTTTTGCCCTTTTGCTTTTGCCCTTCTTCTTCCTTGCTGCCCTGAGCCTCCGGGGCATGTAGCCTTCAGGCCACACGCTCCATGCCCTCCAGCATGCATGCTCCTCCAGGTGGCTGGGCTGCTGGGTATGAATCCAGTTTTCCCTTTCTTAGACAAGGCCCTCACTCCCCTATGCATTTCTCTCACTGAATAAAAAGCTTAAAACTTATCATGCTGCCTCGTTCATTTATGCCAGTATTCAGAATTCTTTTCTGAATTCATGACAAGAACCCATAGGCTTATTAATATTGCGATTTATTAATAAGCAGCCGGTAACAAGGCCATCCTCACTGCAGCATTAAATACTGTACATCTCTACCATCCATAAAATGTGCTTGCGAACAATAAGTCACATGATGTGATAGTTAGGGAGAAAATAGCGTGCGTGTTTCTTGCAGCAGAATACACTTTTAGAAGTTTGTAAAACATTTAGAGCTATTTCATAAAACGGATGTTACATAAATCATGGTACCATGTGATTTATGAAAGATGTTTTGGTATGCATCAAAGGAATATTGATATAAGAAACATCACAGTTCAGTGAAGTTTGTGGAATCTGAAATCAAGAAGCTTACATGAGCCCAACTTCTGCTGATGGCTCGCTGGGTGATCCAAGACAAATCAGCTAATCTTTATAAATCTCTTTACTTACCTATAAATGGGGATAATTATCACAGGCCTCACAACCTCATAGGTCCACACAGAGCTCAGAAGGAAGAATGTATGTCAAAGTATTGTGTTAACTGTGAAGTTCCCTACAAATGTGGGTTGTTGTTGTCAGGAGCACAAAGACACCCACTGCTGCTGACCATTGTCCGCAACTGGTCCTGGTGGACTTGAAGCCTAGACTATAAACTACTTCCTCCAATCACGGGATTTCTGATTCATTTTGAGAAGTGACTGATCCTTGGCCCCTATTGTGTTTTCTTGACCCAAACTTGGCTGGTTCTTTTGCCCATAGAGTCGTCACTGGGTTAACTGCTAACTGAGGTAGCAACTCCCACAGTTGACTGGACGGTATCACAATTTCTTTTTCAGCCAAGGAATATTTGCATGCATGGCTGGTTGAGGATCATGACCTCTTCTTGGCAAAAGGAGTTAAGTCTCCCTGTAAACACATGATCCTTCCACAGCACTTTCACTGACAAAATACACACTCTATCCTCAGTTTCTGAATGGTCATTGAACAAGCACAACATGAAACAGAATGATCTTCCTTTGATAAAAGCATTCCACCATTTGTCTAGAGGTGGACTTCTATAATTTATCCCATGCTTCATTTTTCTTTATTTTTACCCTAAGATGGGCAGAGGTTTTATTATGCTCAACTTTAGAAACTGATAAAATGTTAAATTACTGTCACCCATAAAAATACTCTTGTATTTCAGATGTCTTCTTATACATAAGAGAAATGGAGTATGGGAAAAGATGGACTCATGAGACCAAAATAATCCCTTAAACTGCCTCTGTCCCTACCAGATTACTGCCTGTGAAATGGTAGGTGCTACATCCTTGTTGGAGAAAAAGAGTCTTTTATCATCCAGAAAAGGAGGTATTTTGTGCCTGTTTCTGGAGACTCCATGGGTCAAGTTGGGAATACCATTAGCAGGCTGAGGATGATGTCAGATCAGGTTTTCCTTGGTCCAACAGTTTTGTAGGACATTGAATAATAGGTATTTAATTTACAGAAAAAGAGGTATTCTCTTCTATGTAAAACTGTGCTTGGAAGGGCAGATAAGGAACCATTTATCTCTAATCCTCCCTATCATAGATATGGGAACAGAAAGAGGGTTTCCTTGGGCGTAAAACTATTTGCACATAAACCTTTGTTTTCATCAAGAGAAACCAAATGGAATCTTTCAAACGGCAAACAGTAATTCTTGAATGTAAAAGGTCACACTAGATTAGTTTTATTGAAAAAAAAAAAAAGAAGTGATAAAAGCTCTTTCTCCCTTTCTAAAACTAATTAAAGAAGCAGATGAAAGAACTTTGCTGTGGTAAACATGCTGTTCATTGAAGCAAGCTTCCATTTAATTTCATGCTGGGCTTGCTTAATTATTGTACAAAACACAATCACATAGTTGGTAAACTTGTAGGAGTGTGAACGTGCACATAGGTTGGTTTGCAGATAAAAATCTTGTTGAAACAGCAGAATACTTCATTGTCAACCTAATGCTTACAGGGAGTAAACGTAGGAGAACTCAGATTACTGCTAAACAAGGACTGCTCTCTTGTTTGTGTTTGGGCACGTCTGCATTCAGATGATCTTTCAGGAAAAAATTCTGCATGTTTAATACAACATGTTGAAGGATAAATAGTTTGCTCTTTTGAGTGGCCGGGGGAATGGATAATTAGTCTTGATCAATTTGCCTGTTTTATTGTTATTTGAAGTAAACATGACTGATGCATGACAGGAGAGCCATATTCCAGTCTCTGTTCTGTTACTATTTCTGTGCTTCTCACACCAGTTAACCTCTCTGGGTTTTAGTGCTCTTCATTTGCAACAGGCTGGCTTAGAAAAGATGATCTATTATTCTCTATTAAACGTGGTGGAAACTCAGTTCCATTTGTAAATCAGCTTAGAGATGACCATATGCAGATATGAAATTCCAACTATTACAAGGAGGCACATAATTACAATCGATGCATTTACTTTCATGGTTCTTCCTTTTATCTTAGAACATGCACATTTAGGTAAAATGTCCAGGGGAATGTATTACACCGGCAAGATAATCCAATACAGGTAGCCTATTTAATAGATTTGTTTCCTGCATTTGCTACTTTTAAAATATATAGACGAGGGTTTTTAAACACTTCATTAAAATGCAGTCCATGTTATATTTATCTTTTAGTCTTATGCCAAAAAGATTTCTTTTTCAGAGTTTACTGCTGATATAGTGTAAGATATGACAAAGTACAATTGTATTCATAAAGCTATGAAGTTAATAAAGTTTGAGTTGATGATTTAAGAGAATGTTTTAAACATTTCTTACCTTAATTTCCAGTACATTTTCATTGCCCATTGAGATCATCACTGGCTTTTCAAAAGGCTTAAACACAGGATTATGTACATAAGTGAGATCAAAGTGTTTGGAAAGGATCCCATCCAACATGAAAAAGGCTTTGGTTTTCAGGGGGAGGTGCAGATTCAGCTGTTGCAGTGAAGGAGTGGTGCAGCAGATGATCTCTGAGTTGGACCGATGCTGACATGCCTGTGGGGAGACACAATTATCTACCGTTGACAGATGATAGCTTGACAACACTCATAGTGACTTTCCCATTCCACTGCTTCAATCAACTGGACGTACCCAATTTCTGACAAAAATATTCATTTACTTCCCAATGTTGAAGAACACGGTAGATGCAAAATTACCAAACAATGCAGTCTTCAAAGGAACATGCAACGTCACTGGCCTGGAATAGATGATGCCAAGGTATCTGAGGCTGGCCCTCACTCCATCATTTTGTCTTCCTTAAGAATACAGGATAGATCACTACAGGGACTGCCTTCTCATGTCCGGCAGCAGCTATGGCAGAGTAGGGGCTGTACTTGATGGGGTTAGAAGTCCTTGGTTCATAACTTAGCTTTAACACAAGCTGCAAGAACTGACACACTGTTCTTACTTAGAAACTCAGTTTCCTCGTTTAATAATTAAGATTAAAGGGTTCTTCCCAATGTTGGTAATACATGGGAAAGTGCTTTATATACTGTCAAACACTGCACGGTTAACATTATAGTTAGTTAAGTAGGTAGGTAATCTTATTAGTGTGTTTTAAGCTTTTAATGATTCATTACCATGTTCTATGCAGAATACTTCACTAGGTTGGTCTTACTTAATTCATGATCATCCTAAGGGTAGGTGCTCTGATCATCCAGTTTACAGATGAAGAAACTGACCTTTGTGAGCACATTACGTTCACCCAGATCACATAACTCTCAGTGGCAAAGGAGGGTACATACACCAAAGGACATTATTTACAAAAGTCACTGCTTTAACTCCCATGCTATACTTCTTGATCACTGCACATTTTATATTGGTAAAT
Source organism: Oryctolagus cuniculus (assembly GCF_964237555.1). NCBI lineage: Eukaryota > Metazoa > Chordata > Mammalia > Lagomorpha > Leporidae > Oryctolagus > Oryctolagus cuniculus. The sequence continues at coordinate 152,262,498 of NC_091434.1, read as the reverse complement.
CCTTTGCCATGTTTCTAGTCTATAGAAACTGTTCTATTTTTATTTTATGCCCTTTCATCTGTGATTTCAAATCTTCCCCATTGGAATTCTAATTTATGGAATTTTGGAAAATGTAGTTTCCTCTTGATTGTACTTAGACTAAAACCAGCAACACAAAGTGGTACACTTAATGTTAAATGGTTGTGTTTTTCTCCCCAAGGAAAAGACAAACAAGCAATAACATCCCTTAGATTTCCTTTTCTTTGACAAGTATAGTTAGAGATAAAACAATTACTTACACTCACAATAGAAAAAGAACTCAGGATATACATAAAAAGCACAATCAGAATTTAGTATCTGATATATTTTATCTTTAAAAATAATTTTTAAAAATATTCTACATTTAAAAATGTATGTATTGCGCAGATAAAACTAAAATATGGTATATATAAAATATTATTTGGTTTTATGTCAAATTAATGTGTTAACACTAAAAGCCATTTATTCCTGTCATCTTGAAAGATGGAAGTGAGAAATTTTATTGCCATCACATTAATTCTCTACATAGCAAGAAGAAATCTGAAAATTACACAACACACTGAAGGCTTCTGGGAATAATTTAAGTTAACAAATGAACATACATTTTGTTAAGAATGTGATTATTTTTATTTCAAAAGATCTGAATTTATTGGGCTTAAAGTTATTGTTGGATTTATATCTAAATCAGGCCTGGCTAAGAGTTTTTTTTATTTGTTAAATAATAAATGAGCTCAATTCATCATAGTCAGCTTCAAATTAAGTGGCACCGACCATGAAAGGAACATATATCTCTTTACAAGGTACTTTGCACAACCAATGGTAAAACAGTAAATAATGAAATAGTAAGTGGTAAAATAAATGCATTACATTTTCATTCTTGCCCACTTCTAAAGCATAGTTCTATTATACTGACATGGTTGTAGCTAAATGAAAGAGGGTCATACTTCTACATATGTAAGCAGGTGAGGTTTTATCCTCCACTATTGTCAGAATCTTCCTTAGGATATACACCTTTATGTCTAATACCCAGCAGGTTTTCTGTAAGCATCTAATTAGAAGTGAATGAATAAAGCTAAGAGGCCTCCTCTTGATACTGATGAGGGAGAAAAAAAAAGAAACTTAGTCATTATTTTTATCATAGAAGCTCAGTGTTATCAGATAAAGTAACAATTTCTCAGATTTCTACTTAAAAAAAAATCACATGCCAACATCAAGCAGCTATTCTTACTATCAAAAACGTTATTTGGTTAATGAAAAATTGCTATGTTTAGTTGTAGAGAACTGAGATCCTTTAAATTAATAGTGGTGGTATTCTAACTTTGTTTGTGGCCATGTGTGGGGATTGATTTCAAAGCCCTTTACTTCATATGGTGATTCCCTGGAGTACAGTCTCTCAGGAATATGATAAAAATCCAATAATACCCTTTAGAGGTGATGCAATGTGGCTGATTGAGAAGGTCAAGAAAAATCTCATTTGCAATGACCTTACTGTTTGGGGACTTGGCTTGACATTTTTAGCCCCAAATTGGTTTTTGTAATTAAAGAACACTGTGGCTTTGGTTTTCAAGACACATTGGATGGGGAATCCAAAAGAAAATGCGTAATTCAATCTGTCAGCTGCCCAATCAAGACCTTGCTTGAATGAGAGTAGTTACAACTTTCACGCTAGGCTGACGGCACAAGTCCAACTAGATCATGGTGTTTTATAGTGGAGAAAAACATCAGCAAACGTATGGAATCTTTGGAAATAACTCCAACCTCCCAAAGTTCTTAACTAAAATGACCATTTTAATGTGACCTATGTAATTTCGTAGAGCACAAAAATGGCTCCATCACTTTTTTTTTTTTTTTTTTTTTTTTTTTTTTTTTTTTGACAGGCAGAGTGGACAGTGAGAGAGAGAGACAGAGAGAGAAAGGTCTTCCTTTGCCGCTGGTTCACCCTCCAATGGCCGCCGCTGCAGCCGGCGCACCGCGCTGATCCTGGCAGGAGCCAGGAGCCAGGTGCTTTTCCTGGTCTCCCATGGGGTGCAGGGCCCAAGCACCTGGGCCATCCTCCACTGCACTCCCTGGCCATAGCAGAGAGCTGGCCTGGAAGAGGGGCAACCGGGACAGAATCCGGCGCCCCAACCGGGACTAGAACCCGGTGTGCCGGCGCCGCAAGGTGGAGGATTAGCCTATTGAGCCACGGCGCCGGCTGGCTCCATCACTTTTAAGGAGGCATTCAATTACATTTTTTTTTTATTTGACAGGTAGAGTTATAGACAGTGAGAGAGAGAGAGAGAGAAAGAGAAAGAGAGAGAGAGAGAGAGAGAGAGAGAGAGAGAGAGAAAGGTCTTCCTTCCGTTGGTTCACTCCCCAAATGGCCGCTATGGCTGGCGCTGCGCCGATCCGAAGCCAGGAGCCAGGTGCTTCTTCCTGGTCTCCCATGTGGGTGCAGGGGCCCAAAGACTTAGGCCATCCTCTCTTGCCCTCCTGGGCCACAGCAGAGAACTGGACTGAACAGGAGCAACAGGGACTAGAACCCAGTGCCCATATGGGATGCCGGCGCCACAGGTGGAGGATTAACCAAGTGAGCCATGGTGCCAGCCCCTCAATTACATTTTGATGGAGCTTGCAAATAAAATAAGAAAAAGTGGAAAAACATCAAACTCTAAGACTTAACAAAAATATTCTAGGGCTTTTTCTTGTTACTTGATAATGTGCTAACAAAGGGATAAGAAGAATGGTAAGAAGAGCAGGAAGGTTTAAGAACACTTTGTGTGTCTATAGCTTAGAAAGAAGAATGTTGCAGTAGGATCAGAGGCTTTTTTAATTTTTTTTTTTTTAATTTTTGACAGGCAGAGTGGACAGTGAGAGTGAGAGAGAGAGAGAGAGAGAGAGAAAGGTCTTCCTTTTGCCGTTGGTTCACTCTCCAATGGCCACCGCGGCCGGCGCTCTGAGGCCGTCGCATAGCACTGATCCAAAGCCAGGAGCCATTGCTTCTCCTGGTCTCCCATGCGGGTGCAGGGCCCAAGCACTTGGGCCATTCTCCACTGCACTCCTGGGCCATAGCAGAGAGCTGGCCTGGAAGAGGGGCAACCAGGACTAGAACCCAGTGTGCCGGCGCCGCAAGGCGGAGGATTAGCCTATTGAGCCACGGTGCCGGCCAGGATCAGAGGCTTTAACCAAGCATTTTCTTATAGCTGAAGGCATTGTGTTCTATCATGTATTCAAAAGAGGCAGAGGAGAATGCTGTGGTTTTCATTTAGAGTATCTTTAAAGATATTGCATCAAGTTGGTACTCTTCATTTGTGCCTAAATACTCTGTGTGTGTGTTTTACAATGTCAGCCTAAGACTGTAGATAATTTTAGTTGTTGAATAAAATGACTGTTGATCTGTGTTGCAAGGAAGGTAATCAGCCCCAAACTCAAAACTCAAATGTCCTATCTGCCTTGGAAGCCAAGCGGTAGTGGTAGAAAGGCAGAGCCTAGCCCCATCACCCCAGGACTTACCACTGTGAAGTTACTTCCTGCTTCGTGCACACTTATTACCATCCTTGGGACACTAACTGAATCCAGGTTTTTTCCAACACCTGTTATGGTGCTTCCACCACTGGCAAAAAAAAAAAAAAAATAGAAAAACAGCAGCATTTACAAGTTCTTTCCCCCAAGTATTTTAAGAGAGGGTCAGTTTGATCACATGCAGGGATTTCTAGAGGCACAGCCAAAGTCAATGGAAGCTCAGGGGTAATTCTTTGGAAACAACTTATTTAACTTGAAAATATTCTTAAAAATGCATATTTCATAAACTGAAGACATGTGTTTATATTTTTATTCATCAAATAAACAAAAGAAATATTTTTCTCTGAAAAAATACAAAGAAAAAAATGAACATTAACTACTGTCACTATTCTGACAGAACTAATAGAGATTAGGCAAGTTGAACTGGGTCCTAAGTCAAAGGGAGTCTGGGATAGGGAAAAGCTGTGTGTGAAGCAGCCAAGACAAGAAAATGCACTCAGAAATGACAGAAAAAGAGAATTCTGATTTTGTGCTCTAAAGTTAATATACAATTAATGTCTCTAAGTATAGGTACAAACATTTTATGATGGCACCTTGATCTGTTTAGCCATAATCTGTTTAAAATGTCATAGAATAGGATAAAATGCCTCTTGGTATGAAGTGGCACTGATGGAGTAAAACTGTGCCCAGGACCTGCATGTAATTTTTTTTCCTGGACACAACAGTACCAAAGCCAGAGATAAAGCTGCAATTCCTCTTGACTCCTCTATAGCCAAATCAACCTTATGTTCCTTATTTTCTGATACATATCAGCAGCTTCTACTTACCTAATAAAAGATTTGGTTGGATAAAATTCATCCACAATGGGGTCTTCCCGGTAACTGAAGCTGCTGGTTTCTCGGCTGGCTAAGTCGATTTCCAATTTAACAGGAAATTCAGTTGAAATGGTTTGGGCTGGAGTATAACACTCAAGAATACTGTTTGACATGCTGAACAAATAAAAATTAAGAAAATGGACTTTAGCCATCAGAAATATACATATTTTAGGATTATATTCATAAATCAATAGAATTTAACTCAATAGATGCTAAATAGGAATTTCCTGAAGTGGTCCAAAAAAAAGTCCTGACTAGTGGAGGCTATTTTCATTGGTCTGGATCCCAAACTTAGCCTTGTTGAAGACAAAAGCCATCCTTCATCTCAACACATTTGGGATTTTAAACAACCCTTCAAGAACTTTTGGTACTTGAGTAAACCGAGCCTTTCCCAGCCTAAGAAGCAGAAACATAACCCCCCAAAAGCAATCACCCCCATTTCTTCCCTCCCCAAAGTAACATTGTCTAATTATAAATCCTTTCAAGAAGGTTAATTTTAATTATTTGAAAGGCAGAGTGACACACAGAGAGAGGGAGAGATAAAGATCTTCCATCTGCTGGTTCACTCCCTAAATGGTCACAACAACCAGGGCCGGTAGGCAGCAACCAGGAACCTGGAACTCCAACTGGGTCTCCCACAAGGATAGAAGGGTTCAAACTACCTGGGTCACCTTCTGCTGCCTTCCCAGGTGCATTAGCAGGGAGCTGGATGAGAAGCACAACAATCTGGACTCGAAACAGTGCTCTGATAAGGAACATTGGAGTCACAGACAGTAGCTTAACCTGCAGCACCACAACATAGGCCTCTAATTATAAATCTTGACGGAAATGGTTAATTTACCATCCATTATCAGAATCTCATACTTCAAAGTGTAGCTAAGATACTAAGCTATAAAGAGGATGAATGGGAAGACCGAAAAGCAGGATTAATGAATAATAAAGGAAGAGTAGAAAAATCAGCAAAAGGAAGTAGATGGACTTGGGAAGGAGGAAGTTTTGTCTGCAGAAGAATAAATGATAAACATCTTTATTTTTTCTCTAGAAAGAAGGCAGTCAGGCTTGCTTGATTTATTAGGTATAGATATTAACCCAACCAGATGGATGCCACAATAAATAAATTTATTAAACCTTTTTAAAGTACATGTTTTTCCACCAATTGAAATGTGTCTGGAATTTCCACTGTCCAGGTATTTTCCAGTTAAAGTGAGTAAAGTGCCACCAGCCTTGGGGCCATAACTTGGAGAAATACTTGTTATTACAGGAGCCTGCATGGGAGATAGAAACAAGATAATCTGTTAATTTTTATAAAATCAAACACCTAGTTCATGAGAAAAATGATGGTGAGACTTACCACATAAGAAAATGTACTATACTGTGTTCTCCCTCGACTGTTTGAAACAGTTATGGACATATTGAAATGCTCATGCGTTGTAGCACCAACTGTGCATTTCAACCTGAAACAAATGAAGGTTCAGTATGTTATGAATCCTAAGGCGTTTTCCAGTTTGGCCGTTCTATGTGAAGGTGAATTCACTATAAATTGTACAGTGACTATTCTGAATTGTAACAAGAGGTTCATCGTAAGCCAACAGACTGCACACTGTATAATTCTACTTCTGTACTATTATGCTAAACTTTATAATGCTTGCATTACATTATTTGTACAGACAAAACAGGAAATGTTTTAATTCATCAACATTGACTCCACTGATTGAAAAGTGCATAATAATCTAAGTCTAAGCTTATCACGGTGTAGGGATAATGTTTGGCATACTTAAAACAAAGGAATGATATTTCAGTAGCACAGGAAACTGAGTTGGCTATCCAAAAGCCAAATCTATTCATTAAAATATATATATTAACAAGCACATTTTGGGGGCTATACTTGTTATCTGTTTAGTTAAATTATTCGAGAATAATGGAATTGTGATAGGCTTTCCATGGAATTATTTTTAAATCAACAATATTATAGTTATAAAAAAGTTTAAATATAATCTGTTACATTAAATAACTCTGTAAAGAAGACAGTCAATTAGGTTTCATTTTTACAGTTCCTTATTTATATAGTAGTGACTAAGAGTTTTGGAGAATTTACAAGGGAGATTTCTAGAAGGAATCTGTTTTGCCATTAAACTAACAAGTATGACATTAGCTGATGTTTTGGCCTCAGGAAAATGAGTAGAATTATACCTTTGTGTAACCTTAGAATAAATCCTGTAAGATATAAGCTAACAACTCATAGAACTTTAAATGACTCATTGATGGTACTGCATGATAATGAAGTTTCTGGATTCTCTGTTCACTATGGAATTCAGAGCTTAAAGAAAGCACAGGTGTTTGATGAGAAGAGCTGCGTTCAGAAGCCTGTTCAGCTCTGACTCTGGATAACCTCTCCTAAGTCATGCTCCACCTCTCTAAACTGCAGGTACCTCCTGTGCAAAATAAGCAAGGTATTGTCGCCTCCTAACTTGAGAATGGCTGCATGAGATATAACCCGTCAATTACAGTGCCAATAAATACTAGCTGAATGTAAACTTAAACTCATCTCCAAAGGGTCTCAAACATGCAAGTGAGGTACTTGATGACATTTCTCAGGTTTAGAAAGCAAACTTAGAAGCGAGAACTTATGCTGGACTTTACAAAAATTTTTTATAGAAAAATGTTATAGGAGACTTCGTATTTGAAGACTGGAAAAACAGACTGACTGCAACCTGTGCTACTCTTTCAGACAATCTCTGCAAAATTGTCAGAGAAATGAGTGAAAACTTCCCAGATGCTGGATCCTTCTTTTCTTCACCAAGGCGGTGTTACTTGGCTCTCTCTTTATCCCCAATATGTAAACAGAATTAGAAAACAAAATGAAACAAGCCCACAGCAGATGTGATAGGCCAAGCCCTTTTTAAATTCAAGACATGGGCTTTCTGGGTAACTTTTTATAAAAAGTCATTCAAAAACCAAGGCTTTTTTCAAAGCAGAAACCAGCAAAGCAGTTTGACGCCCTTACGTATTTGTCGTGCTCTCACTTAAGTTCAAGGCA